>NC_086229.1:85070988-85380738 GCF_036321145.2 Pelmatolapia mariae | reverse complement strand
TAGTTAGCAAGAAGCAGCTATAACAGAAAAACACAGTCTGAAGCTCCAGCCAGCTCTAAAGATACCAGGAGTTACTGCTTCGCTCTGAACAGAAACTCACTGACAGAATAATTTGAATGCAACTTCAAACGTGAAGTCAAATGTGCACTTAATCACTGAACTTGTGACCTCTGCTTACTCACTGGTGCAAATGGAACGCTATACATCCCCAATTTCACGCTGTGATTACCATCTTAAGGCTGTGACCTGATGTCAGGGCCTCTTTTCAGCCGATGATTGGTCAGAGCAAATGTCTTGCAAATCTCCAGCCATATAGCTTTTGTTTGTGTATCTTCTGTCTGCAAGGCTGGATTTTCAAGACAACAGAACTGAAAACACAAACTAAAAACTCAGTTTGGAAAGTCAGATGTTCCTAGTGCTAAATGACAAACAAATACAACAAAAACCCAAAAACATTAAAACAAAAAAGCCAGTTTTAAAAGATTATACCAATTGTTGCCTTTAAATTAAAGATTTTGCTAAACTAAGGATCTATTCAACCTCACCAACTAAAAATGATGACGGCAATAAGTGGAACAATTTGACAGACCTGACAATGTTACCTCAGCTTCATGCTCTACTATCCCTGCAAAGCAAGACTGGATATACAGCTAATTATTGCTAGCCTATGTTGTAATAAAACTGCACACATATTGTTAGTTGAAGACAATAGAAAGGTTATTACTTAGTACACTGAAGTGACCCTGTTCCCAATGTATACAACTTAGTATTAACAAACTCTATAGCATGACTACTGTGCACCATGAATATAATGAGCTGGGAAAACACATAACCAATATTAAATAACAGACACTAATCTGTGAATATGATCAGGTCAGGTCATGTTTAGCAGAGACAAACAGACAGAATAATCAGGTTCACACATACACACTGTGTCTCAACTGCAAGCACACATTTTGTCATTGTGACTACAGTCATTATCAAGACCGTATGTTTGAGACTGATGAGTCATCTTCATAGTCAGTAAAAGCTGCAATGTTATTATTCCTCTAATTGTTAAAAACAGTAATAAAGTAGTAATATAGTAGTTGTAAAGTAGTAGCAATAAAGATCTTTTAAAGCCATGTAGAGGTTTAAGTGGTTTAGTCCACTGCCTGCTATCTGCAAACTATTCTATACATTATATTATAAATGTCATATGTTAGTATCTTCTGTGCAGCCTTCAGGGATAACTTGAGAAAGTTTTCTGGGATTGATTAAAAGACCTGCAGCTGAAAAATTAGCAGCAGCCTGAAAATTAATGCACAATCATTTCAAGGAAAACTTGATGCTGTATGCAATTCTGACAGGATTTTCTGATTAGGCAGACCCACCCCTTTTGCACCGAGAACCAGAGAGGGTGGGGAATATTTTAAACCATGCTGGAGACACCAGCGCAACAGGATGATGGAAAGCGGATTTCTTTGTTCACACAAAGAAAAGTACAGGTGCTGCTAATTTACATGCATAAGTGAGAGATGTATAAAGAGACCGTCTTTGGTTTAAGCTTGGTTCAGACTGTACTGAAATGGGACTAAATATGAGATTAACTCTGAACCTTACTCTGGTTTTCTTGTTGACACCTGACTGACTGAATATATGTGCGGTATCTGTGGAATCTAGTGGGGGCAGACACGCAAACACACACACACACATGATCTTTAGATTCAGATGACCAGAATTATAACAACATCACCATCGAGCCCACATGCTGTACTACAAGTACAGGCTGGAGGATGAACCCAAACACACCCACACACCCACCAGTACTGGTCAAATATATTTGCATTTTAACACCTGCTGGATTTTACATACCTGTTAGTTGCCTTTACAACTTGAAAAACACACAGTTTCTTGTTTCTTTCACGGTTCATCCACTCTGACTCCACGTGAAGTCTGAAATATTTTCACTTAATTCTTTTGTTTAGTTGTTTTTTTCCTCCCTATCACTTAAATCACGCCTGCGTGCCAAACATTCTTTGGCCGTAGCTTCAAAAATGTTCGGATTTGATGCTTGGCTTGATATTTTTTAATCAGCGTACACTGAATGTCTTTGGGTTTGGGATTGTTGGATAGATAAAGTCAGGTATTTGCAGGCTGCAGTTAGGAATTTGTAGACCAAAAACGGTAGTGACAACAATTTGTCATTTATGCCTTTATTCTTTATCTGAAAGTGTTTTTTTTATTTTTACAACACAAAGGCAAAGGTATTTTCCACCTGATATTAAGTGTAAAGGTTACAAAACTAACCAGGAAATCATTAGCCGGACACACGGGCGTGCATACACAGACACCATGTTTACTGTAAACACCCTATGATGTGTTGGTGTGAGAGGGGGGTGGTGGGTCTATAATTAGACCTCACCCACTCCCTAATTAACCGCCATATGTAGGATCCCTCTGAAGTCTTATTTCCCTCTTTGCATTTTGATCGTCTCTGTGTCAATCGTTGCCTCGCTTTACTCGCTAAGCAACATTTAAAAACATCTCTTCCTCCTTAATTGATTAAAGACCGTGTCTCCTTCTCCAGACTGCCTCCAGATGCCCTGACCCACTGACAAACCCCGTCATTACCTGACCATATAATGTCAAACACACACAGAGTGGAGGGACCACCCCTGGAGCTGATGTCTTACACGGACAAACCAATGAGCACCTCTTGAAAAATCACAATGTGTAACAGCTCAGATGTAGAAAGCCAAACACACGTTATACTGCCTTCACCACAAATTAATGTGTGTGTGTGTGTGTGTGTGTTTGTGTGTGTTTTATGCCAGTCAGGAGAAAGCCATTAGTTGGAAACTGATAAAAGTGGCTGCTCCGGCTGCACCTTTGGTCACTCGAACTCTGTGTGTGTGTGTTTTGTAATAGCTTATGGGAGTGGTGTGTGAAAGAGGGCCAGCGTGCACTCAGTGTGAGTGTGTTTCAGCAGCTGCTTTGGCAACATGGTAAAAGTTGATGACAGTAGGTAACCTTTGGACTCAAGACAGAGGAGAGCGAGGAGGGAGAAGTGAAGCCAGAGATGTGAAAATATGCCATAGGATTAAATATGGAAGGAATGAAATAAGTGGGTCTGTAAAGATTTATTTAGTGTAAGTGTAGATGGCGTCTGATGGGCATACACACATACCAAATCTAAACACCTGAGGCTTCTCTCGCAATCTTTATAATATTTTGGTTAGTGCTACCTTCTTGCACACCCTCAGTACTTTTATGTGCACCGTTTTTCCTGTTGGCAGGTGCTGCACCATTTCATTTCCACGGGGTTCATTTAACTCTCATCTGATTGGGCTGTACAGGCAGCAAATGAACCACTAACCCTTCCAACGACAGAGGCACATTCTGCATACTGAACAATACCCAAGTGTGCGCAGGTTTCACTCAGCTAAATAAAGTGGCAAGATCCATTTTTGTGATTCCCCCCCCACTGGAAATGTTAGATGTGTTAACAGCACTTTGAACCTGCAAATTAATGTAGACTACAACCGGTTCTTTTCTTCACCTGCCACACAGCCTCACTGAAACACAGGACTGGCACTCTGTGTGCAGATTAATGTTCACTAAAAAGAGAAAATTGTTACATGTTTGAAAGGCACTTGTCTGATCAAAGTGCCCTTTGAGAGCGAGTAAAGACAAAAAGTGTTTGTCGCCGTCAGGAACGACTACAGTCCAGTCTGTGGCACAAAAAAACAAAAAATTCTTGTTTCTCCTGCAAATGCTCTCCGCTCGACTCGACGGACCTACCGAGCTGAACTGTTTCTCTGCAGAGAACTTTCTTTTAACGCAAGCGCAAAGAATTAAGAGCAACACAAGAAAGCCAACTCCTGCGCTGAACAGATGACAGGCGTCTACATTCAGGGAGCTGATTGGACATGTGCCACAAATACAAAAGCGGCTGAATAATCTGAATGTGGAGCATTCACCAGATTTGCATGTCACGCTATTCAGATTAATGTGCATCAGAGCATAAACAGTCTTCAATCAGCCAATGTCCATCTCTTTGAATCATCCCTATAACCTGATCTCAACACTCTGCTTGTCACAGTGATTTCTAACAGCGCTACACGGGCCAAGTGTATTACTATTCCTCGATGAAAACAGCCAAGAAACCTTGCTGTGCAGTAAAACGGTATCAACATAGTGATGCTCAACTTTCCTGAAGACTCTCACATTGATTGGTCTGTTCATCTACAGGAAAGCTGCCATAGTGGTGATACAAAGTTTTCACATTACAGTGGTTCTAGTACTTTATGTGCTTTATGAGATAAAGGTCATCTAGGACAAAAAATGAATGGTGGACGATTGGATACTACATGACATCTGACCAGAATCAAAACTCACAAGACACAAGACAGAAAGAGGGAAATACAAGAGGAGGGCAAAGGGGAGACTCGTCTGAAAATTAAGGAAGAGCAAAAGACAGGAAGGAGATAGATGAATAGGAGGAGGAAGAAAGACAGCAATGACAAATGAGCATGAGATTACATACAAGATAAGAGACGGCAGAAAATGAAGGAAAAATTCGTAACAGAGTCAAAGAGGAGAAGGAGACGAGATGAGATGCAGAGTTCAGATGGAAGTCCCAACACTTCACATGTGGCTGTGGTTGACCTTCCACCTTTCTCTCTCCCTTTCCATCCGGCCCTTGTTTCTCACCACTCTGTCAGGATGTCAGCAGCGTTTGTCGATATGGTGTCGGGCCCTACCCCGCGATTCTGCGCATCCGTTCCTCCACTTCTACTCTTTCGCTCCTGCCTTCACTCTAATCTCCCAAACATCTGTCTCATAACGGCAATTTGTGGCGCGCCGCTTCCGCGCATCAATCGAGAGCCAAACCAAGATATCCACTTTCTGAAAATACTGGCACACGGGAGCAATTGGCACAATAGTGAAGCTCATTGTGCTCTCCTATAAAAGGACAGGACGACTCTGCTCATGAGAGAGATCGGTTTCTCTGGTCTGAAATGTGTTCATTTTAAACACGGCCTTTCACAAATATGTCATTGTGAAACCCCGGTTTGCATCTCCAGCATCGCCAGAATTCAGTGTTGAGACATGAACAGCAATGGGTCCATTTGAAAACGGAAATGAGGCGTGGCTCGACAATATCTGATCTTGTTTTCAGAAAGCAAAGATCACTCTAGAATGCAGTGGTAGATATTTCCTATCAGAGCTGCAGCGGGCGACTGGATAAGGTCAGGCTGAAAAGCAAAGCTATGCGAATTACCGAGTTTAAAAGAAGGTTCAGCTGATAACCGTTTTACTTTCATTGAACATGCTAATAGATTTCTTGCTTAATAGATTATGAGTAATGAGCAATTCAGGATACATTAAAAACTAAACTATAAAAACTTCTCTTATCCAACGCAATGGATGCACACTGATTGGGACATTGCACAAGTACAATTATTTAGGAAAATGATGGTTGTGTGTTGAAAAAGGTTGACTTTTCATAGGCTATAAGGTGAAATTCAAATAAGTCAAAGTGCAGACTATGTGCATTTCTCTTCATTTTTTAAGCTGAAAATACAACTCAGTACTACAAATAGACATCCCATCCCCCCAGTAAGCAACTGAATATCGTCTTGAAGGCAATACCCTCCACAGTGACTTACACTATTGTCTCCATTCAGCATGATCAGCCGTACTGGCATTAGCGTATAAGAACTTCGCTAAAAAAAAAAACCTCAAACTGTTAAAACAATTTTTCTGACATTTTTGAAAAAGCTTTCAGCCCTGATGTTTTGATATAACAGGTTCCAAGTGGTTAAAAACTACTCATGTGACATTTCTCAAATTATTGTTTTACATGGGAGTTCCGCAAGGAAATGTTTTAGGTCAACTGCCTTTTTTTTCTAAAGTTCTTAAGTACTTAAAACCTAAGTAAGTAATTGTTTTATATGCTTTTGACGCAGTGACTTTTTCCTTCTAAAACACACCCTGTTCTTTAGACCTTTAGCAACATAAGTGTTAGAACTCTAATCCCTTGAAAATTACGAATAAAATTTTAAAAAGGAACTCAAAAACATCTATAACATGTCACAACATCTCACCCAGCCTCTGTTAGTTATATAGATGCAACAGATTCCTACTGCCTCCCATTTTGGTCTCTGATCACAAAAGAACTCACTAACCACTACAGGAGCGAGATTACACTGAGCTCACCTTCATTCCTCCTCTCTGCCTCTTTGCTGACTTATGTCTTGGCATGCTACCGCCACCTGCACTACAGCAAAATAGTTTGATGTAATAACCAAAATATGAATCAACCCTATAAGCAGTTTTCAGGCATGAACTCCAGGGGAGGGGTGAGACTCGGGTTTGGATGGTGTCCATAGCTGCCCATTTTTCACATGTAGAGCACAGCAGAAGACATTCTCACCCCTGGAAATGATATGTAGGGCATGCTGGGGGGCAGGACACATTATACTGTCTTGGTTGCTGTGAAATCTCTGGATGATTAGCTGCTCTATCCTTACATGTGCAACTAGACACCATCCAGACTTTGTACTATAGGTAGCTGGTAGCTTGAAGATCAGTCCTTCACTTTTGATGAAAAAACCTCAGGAGGGCCATAGTGCATGGATGATTGCAGCTATATAAAAACAGCTCTACAGAGCTAATGGAGGCCAAAAACTTTAAAGTGGTCCTGTTATATTATTCTTTAATTTTGTCATGTATAGACTAATCAACAGAAGAACCTCATTTTATATCATTAAATGTCTTTTTTTAATCCATTTCTTTGTACAACATTTTAATCTCTTGGAAAATCCAGTTGATTGATTGATTGATCGGTTTTACTGAGTGGTAAGATTCATGATTTGATTATCAAATAAAAATGCACTCGACTGCACTCTCAAGCCAGTGGCATCAGAGCACAAAAAACAGTGCAAGTGCAACATTGGCATGAGTGCCACCGTGCTTCATCCTGGATGCTGCCGCGCATGTTTGAGCTGTTGATGTTGTCTTGGACATTCATGAGCGCGCCATGTCTGATTTGATAGTTCTCTGTGAATATCTGACTGGACAGAGACAATGAGATGAGGTGCTCCAGCATGTACACCCCACACTATGCCCGTTTCACCAGCACCATGGCCAACGATCAGGAGTTTATCCAGATGATTGCGTGGCCAGCATTTAGTCTCAGTAGGTTTTCTGTTGAACACGCCAGAACATGCTGGGTCATAACTAAGTTTTAGGCTGCACTTTTCCAGGAATGGAGAGCAATGCTTCAACAACAGATCCAGACAGTTTTGCAGTCCACGTGCTATTGTCACATGCATAAGAGCCCATGCCTCACATTAAACTTATAGTGTTGGTCTATAAAATCTATTTAAAACACAAAATACAGTTTTCTTTTGACTAGCACGTGCACTGTTGCCATGGTGGGTGCTTATATTAAGCACTCATAGGGGGAGGAAGCTACAATGGCTTGTTTCAGACAAAGGACGAGTGGGCTGCACCAAGGTTGGGTATGGGATGTATAAGGATCAGTGTTAAATTCATTGCATAGTTTTGCACCTTTTGCACGAGTACAAAAACTTTTATTTCGTCAACAAATAAAAATGAGATGAAAACATTCCAGAGAGACGATATCCAATCTCTCACCAGTAAACCTTTACACTTTATATTTTAGTCAGATGAATCAACTTTAGATCAAGTCTTAATTGAGTAAAAGTAAAATTTAAACGGTTAAATTATGACTTAAACACAATGACGTTACAGTCAAAAGACTATGACTTAAAAAAAATAAAATTATAGTCGGAATTAACACAGATAAGCATTATTTTAAACAACGAATCATGCAAAGCTACTCTGAGAGAGACAGGAATGAAAATATGGAGATGGAAGTGAACATATTAAGTCCCGTTAAGCTGAGGAAATTAAATGCTGGATGGCCAAAATGATCTTCTAGTTTTTATGAGGGTAAGATACAGGTTATTATAATCAGCCCAATGCCATTTTCAGTTGATTTTCTAAACTAAGCACTAAACAGCCTGCAGGGATGATGGAGGTATTGAGCTCTTGGCAAGTAAGCAAATAAAAATATTTCCAGAATTCAAACTATTGCTTTAACAACCTGAACGGGAATGGGGTATTATAACTGACCAGACCACGGAGTCATTAAAATTAAACAGACTGACAATCATCCAAATATCATATTTGGCTTTTGATATGATGTTTAACTTTCATGTCTTTATCCAAAGCACACAGAAGTGTACTTCAAACTAGATTAGAGTAATGGCAACCACAGAAAGAAACGCCTAGATGGAATTTCTGAATTGTGAACAAGTGCTGGCTGTCAGCTTGGTTTGCCAGCACGGTCCTGATAAACACAGAGGACAACAGCAGCTTTAAGTTTCTTCAGCGGTCACCAAGATTATAGTTCTGCGCCCCTATAAGTGAACTGCTGTGCAGTATTTAAAGTCTGACAAAATAATCCCAACCAGATTGTGGGAAATGAGCCCAAAAAGCAAGCATTTTATGGTCCAGCGTGCTTCGCTCAACTTACAGGGTTTTGAAATGGAGCCAAAACCTGTAATCCCAAAATGATGCCAGGTTCCCAAACCTCTGTACAATTAATGAGCAACTTGTGATTCCATGGGACTTTGTTTACAAGCCCAAGTCTGCTTGTAATTATGCAACGTGAATATAAACAAGTCAAGTCCACAAATTTCGGAAAAAGTCTACTTGGCCTATTCATTTTGGTAATGACCAAAGCGAACATGGAAGCGTGTGCTCTAAAAACAAGACAGAAAAAGAGAAAAATCAATTGAATGAAACGTGCAAACACTCTGCATAAGAGGCAAATGTTAATGCTGTTAAAGTTATTTCTTTTCTTTTTTTTAATAGACTCTTAAGATTCATATCAGGACACCCTACAGCACACTGACAGCGATCCAAGCAACTCTGTGGACAAACTGTCTGTCTCTGTTTGTTTAATTGGCTGTTTAGGAGGAATTTTAACCAAATTCCAGTTGGAATTTGTCTAAATTGAATTGTGGCCAGGCTGCAGAGGGCAGAGCAGCTGCAATGGTACAGTCAACAGACGGACCAAGGGAGAGTGAAGGAAAATGGTTTGGCTCTGGAGCCTTTACAACAAGCTCAAACAGGAAGTCATTCAACGCGAAACGCACACCCATGACAAAACAACCACGCGTGCACACAGAGCACGTGTGCTTGTGTGTGTGCGGACGAGCCAGATCGCAGACGAAAGAGGGTCAGTTTGGAACACATTCCTTCCTCCCCCGAGCATGAGTCAGTATTTGTGTGTGTGTGTGTGTGTGTGTGTGTGTGTGTGTGTGTGTGTGTGTGTGTGTGTGTGTGTGTGTCATTTGATGTGCCTACAGCAGACTTTCTAAAGGCCATTCAGAAACAGAGCAAAAGAAATCTAAAAACAATAAAAGTGGAAGAGAATACAGCAGCGGCAGCTGAATGAGTGACGTGTGTGAAATACAAGAGACATGAATTAACGGAGGAAAGAAAGAGAGAGAGGCTGAAGCTTGAAGGGATGGTGAGGGAAGAACAGAGGATAAAAATCGGAGACATGTTGGGGAGGGACAAAGTAATAAGGAAGAGAGGAAAAGAGGGGGGGGTCGAATGAGGGTTTTTCATATAAACAAACTGCACAGCCATCAGGCACTTTCTGTATATGTGTGTGTGTTTCCTAATGCTTATCCTTGTTTGCTAAGTACTTAAAGGAATACACCAAGTTTGTGACACAGCTGGCTTACAACTTTGGCGAACATCACTCTGAGAAGAGAAAAATCACATTCAATAGTCTTAAATATCACAGTTAATAAATGACAAGCAACCACCAATAGTTACAAAACTACTGGCTTGCTATTATTTTGGATTTTTTTTTTAAATTCTGTACAATTTAAAGCAGATAACTTCCAGATTAAACACACCTCTGAGGCTTTAAATCTGGAAAACTGCATCGTTCTGTCCTTTAAATGAGAATGTTTCTGTGTCGGAAAAGCAAAAAAAACCCTTTTAAATCAAACACAATCAAATCAAAGTGGGAACTTTAGCCGCACGCCTACATTTTCTTGTTTCCAATCATAAACTTTGAAATATATTAATTATCTGACTGAAATGATTTTTATATTAGTACAAACAGGATGACTCTACTGTTTGTTGGGTGGGTCATTTTTGCCTGATTAAATGTTCAAAGACGGTGTGACAAAAGACTTTAAAGCCTTTTTGTTATTTCCCAGTAAAGATGAGGGCGGCTCTTTGTGCAAAAACAAAACATAACAAAAGAAAAAAAGAAGGGAAATAATTCAACAGAAATACTGATATTTCAAACATTAATTGAAATATCATTGTCGACTCATAACCGGTGCATTTCTTCATTTTTTTAAAAAGTGTAACCACAGGAAAACTTTGGGGCAACTGTGCCCCGAAGACCTTACTAATCGGAAGGTCAGTGGTTCATTTCCCGGCTCCTCCAGCGTCTGCATGTTGAAGTGTCCCGGGGCAAGTTAATGAACCTCAAATTGCCCCATTGAATCCTTCAGAGTGTGTGTGTTAGGAAGTACTTAAAGGCATAGAGTACAGCGCAGTGGGAATGGGGGAATGTGGCGTGTAGTAAAAAGTGCTTTGAGCGGTCAGTCAGTGCAGGATTCTGCAGACCTCAGCTGGGCTCCCATGTTCGTTTTAGAGAGAATAAGCTTTCTCCTGGCAACCCTTCCAAACAAAACACACTTGTTCAGTCTTTTTCTAATTGTACTGTCGTGAACTTTGAACATTTGTACAAATAACTGAGGCCTGTAGACTCTGAGATGTAACCGAGTTTCTGCATTGCACTGCCAGTCTGACCTTGGGGTGAATTTGCTGGGATGTAGTCTCCTGTGAAGACTGTGTTACCCTTAACGCACACCTAGATGCTCACTAAACTGCCGAAGCATCTGCTTTTATTCAAATGAAAATACCACTCCATTAACCATTTTGTCATTTACTAGTCCAAATATGGAAAATGTGCTTGTTCTTGAAGAGTTTCTTGCAATGGATAAATAAAACTCATCTTATCTTACGTCTAGGACAAATAAAGGCATCAATTTGGAGAGAACTGAAAGAAAATGAATGCTGACTAACGGCTTTAAAACTGGTAACCTTCGTTTTTCCAGCTGTTTATTCTCTAAAACATTAGCAAACGGGCGTGTGTTATCTGTCCACTCAAGATGCCCATTTTGTCCCACTCATATGGCAACGATATCCAATGTACAATAACAGGCAGCTTCAAATCCTGCCATCGTAAAGCTGACACCAGATAATGTTTATATGTTGATTTTGGTGAAATAACTTGCTATAAAACGGCTGTTTGCTTTAGCCATATATTGAAATGAGAGGAAGGTGCAGCAGCACAAAACACACACTAACTCTTCGTGTTGTGTTAGAGAAGGAACGGAAATCAAAGGGAGTAAGTTCAACAGCAGTTTGTCAGCCTTGAAGTTATTGTTGAAAGAATGCGGAGCTGAAAATATGCACAAAAAATACCAAACTTTTACTTGCTTTAACGCAGCATTTATCGTGCTGTGTAGAAAGGGAGGAAACTGAGATGCTCGTTGACTCTCTGCTGGCTAATTAGAAGCATCTTTTTCACTCACAGTCTGTGTGAAAGAAGCCGACCCGTGTTCCTGAATAAAAGCACAGAGTCCCTCGCTTTCTTTAAATATTAATTCAGTCTGTTTCATGTCTAAGAACCTTTCTGGATTGGATAGCTTTGTTTGAGATACACGAACACCGACTAGCCGGAGGCTTTAATCGCCAAACTCTCAACCACAGTCTCAATTCACGATGCCGATTTTAATCCTCAGAGCAAATGTGCAGAGCGTTCCTCTGCATGTTTTAGTAGCAACAGACCGTCTTGCGTCGCCGTAACTCACTTGTTGACAGCGGAGGGAAAAAACGGCAAACAGAGAGGAGCGAGAGACAGACAAGGGCACGCACATATTTTTAAGTGTTCACTTAATGAGCAGCATAACCATTTCCTGGGAATTCCCTTTGAGAGACAGAAACAGAAAGTTAGTGTGTGAGAGAAGGAAAGGGAGTTCAATGTGTTGCGTGACGAGACCCTTTCCATGAAGGCCTGAAACATACACACACCATTTTATTGTGATGACATGTCGGGCTGTGTTGCTTATAAGTTGTCTTACTTTCACACACTCTTGTGGTTCTTTTTTTTCGCCCTGTTAAATTGCACTTGGCTGAAAGTTTCTCTGCGTCTTGTGTGTCGACACAACTACACCATGTCTGCAAAGTGCTGCTATGATAACGGCTTTATTGGAGCTACACACCTGCCCAGCAGCGAGATTGTTGATGACCCGCACCGCACATGGATAAACACACTGTGGTGTACACAGTGCAAGCAGCTGTAATATAAATCCAACACACAGGGCCTGCAGACTGAGCCCTTCAGTCAGCCACTCCGTTAATCATTGATGGACGCTCAGACACATGGACACCCCCCCCCCCCCCCCCCCCCCCACACACACACACACATATACAGGTCAGTGACACAGGCTGGTGTGTGTTTAGGTTTCCCCGTACACACTTCAGAAACAAGCAGAAACCAGCAGAAGAGGGGAGAATTAATCACAGAAAGAAAGAAACAAAAACAACATTGATTCCAAATAGATGTAAGTCCTGCAGAGACAGGTGCCTTCTTCCTTAATCCCCTGGGAAAAGGAGGGAAGGTGGTACAGAGGTGGGAAGGAAGAGGAGGGAGGTGGGTGTATATGTGTGTGTATGTGTGTGTGTGTGAGAGAGAGAGAGAGAGAGAGAGAGAGAGAGAGAGAGAGAGAGAGAGAGAGAGAGAGAGAGAGAGAGCGCGAAAAGTCTGAGCTGAACCAGAGCCCAGGGGAAACCGGCTTGACAAGAATTCAGCACAACACTCACATTCAAGCACAGATGCCTGCTGGCGACTACATGGGGAACTTTTTTTTTGGCTGGAGTATCTGATTAACGCACACATTTGCAAATAAAGTGCGCTGCTGTGTTGAGCACAGACTGTGCACACACACCTGTAAATACATTATTACATCTGTGTCTACATCTCAGCCACACACACGCGCACACACGCAGGCACGCGCGACAGCGGGCCTACTGTCAAAACTGTCATGTTGTCCCTTCTCGTGTCTTTTTAGTGAAAGCGTGCCGCATCAGGACGGCCGATCACACTCGTGTCGCTTCAAGGTCTTTTGCGACACGCAAACATAAATAGGACACTATTATGCGTTTGCTCTGAAGGAAACTTTCAGACATTTCATTCTCACCTCGTCCCACTTGACGAATTTGCCGCCCCTCTTCAGCGCTTCGTGGACTGCCACGGGTTTCAGCTGCAGCGCGTGGACTCCCGGCTTGGCCCCGGCCATGACGAGGGACTCCCAGCCCGGGTGCCAACGCCTAAACCCCGGCTACGGCGACCTGGAACTCCTCGGAAGGAACAGAAGGCTCTTCCTTCCTGCACTTCCAGCCCCAGAGCTTCTTTTACTTTTCGTCTTCTTCTTCTTTTTCCGGGGAGAGGGTTAATTGAAACACCGAGCGAGGAAGGGAGGGAGGGAGGTTCTTAAAAGTCAGACACTGTCCTTAAAAGTTAGCGAGCTTCCCCGAGAGTTTGAAGAACATGAGGAGTAAAATCCAGACTAAAGACAGGACTCGGGTTGTTTCAGTGCGCACCGCCGCCGCCGCCGCTGTGTCTTGTCCGCGTCCACGCAAAGCGGTGACGCGCCTATAATTCCACTTTTTTTAAATTATAAGCTTTGATTCATATATTTGTTTATTTGTGCAGAATCCTTTAATCGCGCACTTGAGCCCTTGGAGAGATCCTTTCCTTCCTTCCTTCCATCTGGTCGACCCCTCTCTCCTCTCCCTCTCGTTCCACTACCAACTTTCTCTGCTTCCTCTCTCTCTCCCTTGTCGCCTCCGACGCGTTTTTTTTCTTCTTCTCTCCTCCTCCTCTCCTCCCTGCATGTTTTCTGTAGGGAAAAAAAGAGAGGATTTTTGAGAGGAGAGAGGGACGGCGTCAGATAGCGCTGAGTGAATGAGAATGGGGTGGGGGGTGGAGGGGGGGTAGTAAAATGGGTGTGTTTTAATTCAGTTCCTCTGCCTGCTTCTCTGTACAGCATGCATGCAACAAAAGCTCAGAGAACACGGTCCAGCATATCCTGTATATGCATGAGTGTTCCTGTTCCATGATTCTGCATCTCCAAATTCCCCCAACTCCATTCAGACAGCTCCAATCATTCCTAACTCTGCTTCCATTACACTGGGAGACCTGGAAGTGTCATATTTAAAAGATAATGTTCCCGTTTTAGACAGTTTGGTCCCTTATTTGAAGTAAAACTACAAACTTCCCATCGTGCAAATTCAAACTGTCTTCCATTAAAGTTATGCTTTTCCCTACATTTACCTCTAAGTTCATATTAAACATGGCCAAGGTCATGGTAAGGTCATCTCAGGCTCTTGCTTTGAGCAAAGAAGCTCCGCCCAGCTAATGTTCAAAGTTTCTTCTTGCTAGGGTAAACCAATCAGAACCCCCAAACCAACCACAAGCAGATGGACGCCCCTCCCTGAGTCTGGTTTTGCCAGAGGTTTCTCCTTGTTAAAAGGACGTTTTTCCTTCCCACTGTTGCCAAGTACTTGTTCATAGGGGATCATTTGGGAGTTTCTCTGTATTACTGTAGGGAACGTCTGTTTAGCACTTTGGCTGGCACCCTATGTCTTTTAAATGTGCTATACAAATAAAGTTGACTTGATTTGACACTGTATTGTTAGTGTTTAATGCCGAGCGGAGGACCACACCTATGGCCAATTTAGAATCACCAATTAAAATAGCATGCATGCCTTCAGAGTGTGAGACCGGAGTGATCTGGAAACTTCCCACACAGAAACACGCTAGCCAACCAGCAGCCCAGAATCTTCACCATACGTCACGCCATTCTGCTATTCTTTAAAAATCCTCCAAATAAAACAACATAAAGGGAAAAGAAATCCCTCTTCTTTTCTCAAAAACCGTGCCTACAGAGAGGACACAAACATTTTCTCTTTTGAGCAAAGACACAAGAGTGACAGAAACTATTGCTCTGAGGCACGAGGCAAGGAAAGCTGGGTACTGACGTAAGAGGAATAAAATATTGTGTAAGGCCGTTTTTCATTAAATATCACAGGCGCACGTAGGTCCCCCATGAAAATATTAGAGACATTTCCTGTAGTTCACTGCAGGGTGCAAAAGCAATCACCAAGTTCTTTTCATTCTGAATTACTCTCGCCTTCGAGTGCTTTAAGTCTGCTTCTTTGTTGACACTGATAGATTGCCTGTACAGTCAGCAGTGTTATTAAAACACAGTATCACTGTTATTGGAAATGCATAGTAATCAGCTTAAGAGGTGATTTTGGAGCAATGAGTGGTCCTGTAACTCAGGAAGTTAAAATGCGCCATTAAGGACGGGTTCAAGATAACAAATCTGCGTTACACAAACAGGAAATAAATTCGAGGACTGGCAGGTGAGGTAACTGAAGATCTTTCCCCCTCCCCTCCTCCAGATCAGTGGCAGCGTATCATGTTTAAAGAAGCATGAGAGCAACTGAGGTGGCACAGTTAGAGCATGGGCCTGTCCAAATCCTGCTGCCAAGCAACGTTTCAAGTTGGAGTCCTCATAAAAAAGTGCTCCAGAGCAACTGATGTTTTTTAAAATTGTTTCTTTTTTTTGGCAACTATTGACACTTTCAACTCCTCTAACTACGCTGGGCAAGAATGTGAGATATGCTGCAGCTTCCTGACTGACAGCAATTGAGTCTTTTGTGTGCATTTCCTTGAAATCAAAAATCATGACCCTGAATGAGGCACACATTCTGTACAGCATCTTGCATGACACCGCACAAACACAGGGAGGATTAATGCATGTGCATTCTTTTTGCAGTGCAGCACGCATGCATGAGCACGGGGCAGTGGCTCTGTGCTGTATGGCAAGAATGTATGCACATCTTCTCTGGGTTCACGCAAACAATGTTGGGTTGAGTCCTGCATTTGAAGCGTGGGCACCTGTGCTGTCAATAGGCCTCTCTCCACCTCCCACTCTCTGTTTCACCCAGTTCTCTTCCTCTGGCTGCTCTATCTTCTCCCTGCTAAACAAACTCCCTCTCTCCTCCTCACTATCTCATCTCTCATTCCAACAGGTGTCGCGCTCCCATTGGCTGCTGAGGCTTATCTGCAAAGAAAAAAAAAATTAGGTAATGGAATTAGGTAACAAAACATGATAAAAGAGTGAATGCAGATGCTTACTTACATGCTTACATTGCATATTTTCAAACTGTACCTGGAGTAAGATCAAGATCCTGGAGGGTGCTTCAGCCCTCAGGTCTCTGAAACAAAATCTCTCATGACCTAAAAACTACAAATAATGTGTGTATTGTGTATGAAGCGTGTGTCTAAGGTGAGACTAAACCTTCTTAAACCTTTTCCTGTTAAAAGGGTGTTTTTCCTTCCCACTATCGCCATCTGCTTGCACATAGGGGTCACTGTTGGTCTTTATCTTACAATATAAAGCACCTTGAGGCAACTGCTGTTGTGATTTGGCGTTATATAAATAAAACTGAAATTAAATGAAATTGCCCATCAACTACTTCAGTGGAAGAATAAAGGAAATTAAGCAAAGGAGGACAGGCAAAGCAAAAGGAAGTATCATTTGCTAAGAAGCGTGAAAAGGAAGGCGCAGAAATAGCGCGCATTGACTGGAAACGTAACTGCAGTGAGTCCGAGATCTAATCACGCTCAGGCATTTAGTTTTCATGCAACAAGGAAGTCAAAATCTTTATTCTTCCTTGCTGTTTGGTTTACTCACAGCTAAAGAAAACAAAGGAAAGCAAGTTGGATATTTAGAGAGAAGGAGAATAAAGAAAGTGAAAGATGCTCAAAATAGCTTTCTAATACAGAGGGTTAAGAAAAGAGACAAAAGAAGTCAACAGAGGTTAAAAATGGAACAAAATAAGGGACACATAGAAGAGATGTGGAGAACGGGAAGACCCCACCACCACCACCCAGATCTTTTTCCCTCTCAGTCTAGTAACAGCCAGATCTTTCTCTCCAACGCAAAGCAAAGAACTCACAAAGACACATTGTGCAAAGACACACAGGCATATTCACTGTCTCTCCGCACACTGGCCTCGCTCTGCGCACAGAAGCATATACAGTGCACAGACTAGCTTTAATGGGAAAGGCCTGACTCAGTCAACGGTAGCAGAGAAAACTTGATCAGATTACTGTTAACAGTGTTGCTGAGATTTTGGCCTGAAGTTGCTGACAGTTCACTGGAGGCCGGACCCATCTGTCTCCACCACACCGCGGGGTCATTGTCAATGTGTTCTCGAGAAAAGCTATCATGTGGGCGTGTAGGCGATGTGCTGATTACAGTCCTGCCCCCCAACATCCCAAGAGGCGTTCAGACACAACGCAGATTCACATTACAAGAACTTTGATTTACCTGTGGTGCAGCTCCATTCATTTGAGTCTACTCTTTCCAAATGAGATGAGAGCTCCCCAATGCCCCCAAGAGCTCCCTATGGGGGAATCCACTCATTTATTATAGATTACTGATTGTGAAGCCCATTTACAACTGCGATCTGATCTTATGATGCCATCTAGTGGCTGCACAGCAACACTACTGTCTCTTTTTGTACATTGCAAGATTGATTGTGCAATAATTAGGAATGTGGACGTACTAGTTCCAGCTATGCCTCACTTGTTAAGAGGATACAGGGCTGATACCTACCTGTGCACACCTCAATCACAGTAGCCTATATTAAGCACAGGTGTATTTGCACAGGTGAGTCAACACTGTGTACACAGCATACAGTAGAGGTTGCAGCAAGGTTCTGCTTTGATTTATTACTTTGGCGGAGGGAGAAAAAGGAAAAGAGAGCAAGACTGCTCCACAAAATTGCGGCAGTTATTGAAATAAATAGAAAAGTACCTTTTTTGTCGAATATTTATTTATTCAGGCAGTTAGTAAACCCAAAGGAGCTGGTCTGGGACATGCGCATTAAAACAAATAAGTCTTCTTAACCAGAGAGTTTCTCCCTGTGTCTGTCTTTGTGTTGCATCACAAAGCTGACCACACAGGAAAGAGCACGTCAACAGCTCCCCCAAGTGGATGTCCTCTTTAAGAAACAAAGCAGATGGCACTGCCTTTCTGGGTGAATTTCTGGCTAAACGTAAGTACAGTTTCAGCTAAGAAGTTGCAGCATGTCATTAATTTGTAGTCCTGCATGGAAACATACAGTGGATTTATCTATGTACTTATTTTTATCACCAGAGTATATGCATATATTCTCTGATTGTATCAGATATTGACCTTATGAGACTTTTAATACAGAGCATCAGTATTGGGGAACTGTGAAAGTCCTAATGAAGGTAGGAAAATGTAAAGACATC
Source organism: Pelmatolapia mariae (assembly GCF_036321145.2). NCBI lineage: Eukaryota > Metazoa > Chordata > Actinopteri > Cichliformes > Cichlidae > Pelmatolapia > Pelmatolapia mariae. Next base: position 85,362,263 of record NC_086229.1, on the reverse strand, counting down.
TGCTTTTAATCTTTTAGCTGCAAACTAATGAACAACCAGGTCAAATTCAGGAGACGCAAACCAAGTTTAAATCCACCAGTTTGGTTTGTATGCTTGTTATTAGTTCCTGTCATGTTTTTAATGTAAAAAAGAAAAGTAACTAAAGGAGACAAAACTGCAATAAAGTAAAAAAAATTACATTTAATTTACTGAATTAGAATAGAATTAGTATAAAGTTAAGGAAAAACTAAAATACTCAAGTAGCACGTGTACTTCAGGTTGATGTCCTGACATGTTTTTCACAGATGAGAAGTGGAGCCATGGACTGGACACGACAAAAAAATAATAAATAGTGTTGGACAACAAATCTGGGATCCACTGTGAAACACACACACACATCCACAGGCCATCATTTTCCACACTTTCTTCTCATTTTAGAAGCTCCTGATCTTTGCAAGTTTAAGATTTGTAGGCCGAATATATAAGGTTTTAACATATTTGTCACACTTTGTACCTTTTCACTCTCACCAGTACAGGCAGAGCTGTAACATTACATACTACCGTCATGCTGACCTCCCTCTCCACTGGTCTGTTTAACTGGATGTCATAAAAAGCCATATTTCCCAGCCAGCTTCTACAAGTCCAGTTAGCTGGTGTACTGGTGCTCACGCACACAGATAGTTTGGAAATGGATTTTGCTCTTTGACCTGTTGTAGCTCTATTGTTTCCTTCTATAAAAGTGACTGGTGTTTTTCACATGTAAGCACACATGGATGTTTATGTTAGTGTGTGTACCGTACATGAGCGTGTACGGGCCTGTCTGTGCTTACTCAACTGTAAGTTTCAGACATGCCCGCTGAATAATTCAGGTTTTTCTACGTCTCGTTGCCATGGCTGTCTGTAAAATAGCTGCACACACGCACGCACGCACGTAAACACACTGATGTGAGCATGTTGACAGATGTGAACACCCCCATAGTCACACCACACATTATGAATTTCGCTCTCCCTCTCCTTACCTCCCCCTTTCACTTCACGCTCCTGTTATTATTAAAACTCTTGTTATTAAGCAGCCTAGCCAGGGTGTAGGGTTCCCTGCTGTTACGGCACAATGGGCACACTGTGAAGAAATCTGACTGCATTGCGTTCCTATTCGTGGATCACGTTCAGCAAGTTGATCAGAGATGAAGTTAAATTTCAAAAGCAAATAAGAAGATCCAGCTGCGTTTTGCCCGTGCACTGATTGCACTCTTGCAAGGGGGAGAAAGTACATTTTGCAAACATGGGATACAATTATAATTTGTGTGTTGTGAAATGAAGGCTTCTTATTTTCACAAAGAGTGAGGTGTAAGCGTGAAAATGTACCCATATAGCCTAGATTTCACAGATTCTAGAGGAGATATTCTAACAGTTGTGAAGATACTAAAAAATGAAGTGTCTGAAGGAAAAAAATACATTTGTGTGAATATTTTTTTGCATTGGTTCAACACAATGCATGTGTCCCTACACTACTGAGAATGCACACAATGATGGAGAACAGGCGATTTAAAAAAGGGCAAACAGGTTGTCAAAAGTTGGGCTGTGGGAGAAATCTTAACAGATCACGTGGGTAAATAACACAAGTCTTTGAAGTTGTGAGGAAAACTTATACGGGTATTTTGAAGCGATTTAATAAAAGGAATGTGGACTCCGGGGGATGGGTGGTCACGTGGTAAAGTTGGGAAATATATTTTAAAAGAAAAATAAATAAAGTTTAAAAAGTTGGCTGCTTTTGAAAGCGGATGATAATTAACGTCTCTCTTCCTTATCCGCTTTTTTTTTTTTTTTTTTTTTCCCTGGTACGTCGGATGCGCTCGAGTCCGGTCAGAGAGCGCGCACGCACTCCTCGTGGGGACAGAGAGAAAGAGAGATAGAGGGGGAGAGAGAGAGACGTGTGATTTCTCTTTGTACTGAATGAAGAGTTGAGGCCGGCTCTGCTTCTTCTGCCGTCTCTTTTTATATAAGCAGAGTTTGCATGCTGTAAATAGCCCAGTAAGCCGGTTAGCCTTTACGTTTCTCCGTGGCCGTCGGTCCCCTTTGTGTGGTGGAAGCGAGCAGCCGCTGCGAATGTCCCTTTGAGCGATTTTTGACAACAAAAGCATCAGGTCCAGCGTCCGTCCTTATTCTTCTTCGGGGGATTTTTTTTCCAAGTCACAAATTCACCAGCCGGGATTTTTCGTTGCGGAAAAGCGACGAGCCGCACGTCCACAGACCGTTTTCTGCTTTCTTTCTGTCGCTCACTTCACACTTCTGTAGCTCCGGGGGCATTTTTTCTCTTTCCCAAACCAAGCGACAATGGCAGCTGTAACAAGCCCGGAGACGAGCCCTCAACCCCGGGTATATTTCCAGACGCCGGCCGGTACCACGGAGGAACCGGAGACACCAGTTCGGAAGCAGGGACGCGTTACCGTCAAATATGACCGCAAAGAGCTGAGGAAGAGACTGAACCTGGAGGAGTGGATTATCGACCAGCTAACGGACCTCTACGACTGTGAGGTAAAGACCCCAAACAATAACCGGCCTCCAAACCGATCGAAGGTATTGATTAGGCGGCTCTGTTAAGTAATAGGGCTCTACGGTGTAGCGTAACGGGGGAAGGTCTGTGTGTCTGTCTAATCCAAAGGCAAACTGTTGATAAAGAAACATTAACGGGCCCTTTGTCGGTGCTTTTGGCCTAGCTCCGCTTGTTCTATAGCCCAGAGTATCACGGACACATGCATGTGGATCAGTACGTAAAATAAGGAAGAGCCTCACAGATTAATGTCATACATTTATTAAATCATCCACCCGAGCGCCATGTGGGTAAACTTCATGTTCTCACCCACATGTAGGGCTATAAGTAGCACATGTACTTTTATAGCCTCGTCGCGAAATCGACGGCCGCTGCTCTTTGTTCTGATTGGCTGAAGCGGATTTAAAGCACACCTGTGAATTCATTTAATCCGCTATTAATGGCCGACCGGAAGTAGCACCAATTCTCCTATTTCATGCCTTTGGTGTGAAATACACCGTGTGGCTGCTTTTTGGGGACAGTTTTACTTTGAATAAATAAAAGCCACCAGTTTATAAGAATAAAACAGAGGGAAAACGTATTTTTGACCAGCAGTCTCTGGTTTTGTTCCACCCCATTTTATTGTCATTCAGACAATAAAGTTTATTTTGTCTTACAACTTTTAAGTAAGGCAAAACGAGTTTGATCAGGCACAAATAGTGATGGTAAACCAGAGACAGATGAGATGAAAATGTCTGGTTGGTCAAATATCTCATCATGGAGGACCATTTTAAAGATTTCCCTGGCCTTAGCGATGCCTGAGTATAACCATGAGCAGACTGCCAGTGCACCAGCACATATCAAACCTGTGGTCATGGTGTCACATGGAGAGTTATAATGTAACTTGGCGGCAGCTGTGGTGTAGCTCTTGGCGGCAGTAGTTGGTAAGCTCATGTCAACTCCACTGAGCTGGCATTGACCCACATTCTATTCCTGGTGTGAGGAATACAGGGACTTAACAGGTTTGCAGAATTCCTAGTAGTAGCTAGCAAGAGGATAGGTAAGAGGTGTAGTGCGCGGATTCAGAAGTTCCCTTCCAGACTTTTTTAAACCAGGAAAAACTGGTTCTTTTTATAGTTTGTATTACTGAAGCTTCTCCACCATTACATAATGTCGCTGTAATGGTTGTTTAGCCATTAACACTCAAGTGAGCGAAAGGCGTCTGGAAGCCAAACTGGAAGCCAAAAATCCATTCCTCTGGGAATTCATAACTCTAAATAGATATTATACTAAGCCCCAGTTAACCATGAAGATAAATGCACTCAGGGAAAGCCATAAATAGACGAGTCTGTTACTCATTTGATATCAGAAAACCAGATAGTCCAGCACACCTTTGTTTCCACTACATTATCTCATCCTGTTAACAGAGGATCTCTCATGATGCACACTGTGGCCGGGATATCCTGACACTACAAAGTTACCAAAGGCCGCTGAGGTGATTAACGGACCTAGACGGGATTTTAAAATCAATTTGCTTTGATTTTCTGCCAATAATGGATTAATATGTTATGTGTAGTCCTCGCAGAGTCCAAAAAGTCTGAACAAATTAGCTCAGGGGTAAAGCTTTTCAGCACTTTGGTCTAGTGTTACTTTTATAATTAAACAAAGTGGTTTTTGTGGCTTAAATCGCCTTAATTTTTAATCCAATATTTGGCCACTATTACGTGGATCACTGCGACCGATACCCAGACAGTCTGTTCAAAGTTAGTAATACCTATTTGTCTTTCTGTGATTCACTCCTTCATTCGCTTATCCCAGTCCATCTTTCATCCCCTAATCCGCTCAGTCATGCATGTTTTAATGCCCTGATGATTCACAGTTAGTCTGCTTTTCAGCTGTAAATGGGGTCAAAAAAATAAAAATACACAAATGGATGCACACTGACTTTATCTGTTGTTGTTCATAGTAAAACCTGAGCCCGGTGGAGATTTATTACGCTCAGGTCACAGGCAGATCGCATTACAGTCACGTAAATGGGACATAAATGATTTAGTTCACATTTCTGGACGCACATCCATCGTTCGTCTCTAATGACGATGCTTATTTTTGGCTTTCGTCCACTGAATTCCTCTCTTTTCATTGTCCTAATCGAGTCCCTGTCTAGGCTGTTAGACAACAAAGAGATTAATTTACAGTCGGTTCACTGATGGAAACACATTGGGCTCATTTAGATGGGGAGATGTGAAGCACGTGCTGCTAAGCAGTGTAACTGGAGAGGCAGCTTTAGCCGGTCAGGGAGCAGAGCGGACACGGGGAGAACCCTCTTCACTGACAAAGGCAGAGAGCATGCTTGGGATTTTCTCCTTTCACCCTAACCTCGCTGTGCCTATTTTCTATAATCCGCATTTTGCCATTCACCCATCATTATGTCCTATCAATCAACCTCCCCTCTCCTCCTCCTCCTTCTTATTTATGCCCATTTCGACTTTTAATAAAACAGCGTGGAGTTTGTTCAGCAGGGAATTCATTATGAGCTATTTTCCCATTCACATAATCCCTTTAAACATGCTACAAGCAATCAGCCAGTCATTGCTGCCAGCCAGTCTGTCAGATATTCATCCAGCCGCTTAGTCAGCCTATCAGTTAAAGTTGCTATGGGTAATAGAGAGGAGCTGAGCCTTAGTATGATTCCATGGCAACAAGCCTTGTTAAATGTTTATGTTGGTTAACCACACAGTGGAAAAAGGGGCGCCCGTTTAGTCAAATTGAATCCCGTATAAAGAAAAGTCCGTGTTTTTCATTCTTGCATGATTAAAACTGGAGGCACTGAGTTATGATATTAGCAGGGCTTTGGTGAATACCTGCAGCCGATGTTAATGTGGCATTTGCTTTGCCCAAGAAGCACTCCCTGGTTTTGTTACCCAATAGCGCAGTCCCTCCCAAACATGGCTACTTATACACATTTTTGCATTTGCAAGCGGCTACAGGAAAAGACTGTGACATCATCTGTTTTACTCAGACTGAAGCTATAAGGACAGCAGTCACACATCTTTACTTTCTTTAATTGAAAATGAAATAATGAAACAAGTGACTAATTCACTGCCAGTGTGGTTATAAATTAACCACATGATTCTGTGTTTGGTGATTTTTGCTTGACAAAGCTTTGACTGTTTGCTGTTGATTACTAGACTAGCAAGAGACACTAGTATCCAAAAGTGGCCAACGATCTTTTATTACGCATGTTCTGGATGTTGTGTTCACTTAGTTGTAATGAGCCCCAGTTGAATTTTGTGTGCTTATCTTCAATTATCTCCTGCCCTCTTGTCCAGGTTGCTCTTGGAAAAGACATTTTTAATCTCAAGGAGATTTTTTTCCAAGATAAATAAATGATGATATAGAAAAATAGTTACATTATCAGTTTTGATACTGCTACTTTGACAGCAGTCACCTGTTTTTACTGTAACTGCCGAGCTATAAATATGTGTTGCTAAGAAATTTGCTCAGTAATATTTAAACCTTCATACATGCTTACCAATGGAGCCGTTAACATTTGCTAATATGGCTAATATAGCCTGGCTATCTAGAAAAGCAGATTAACAAAATGTCGAAGGGGTTAAGGTTACTCTGTAAACATTTCAGCTTTATTGTTACTTTTTCTAACTGGGAAAAAATGGAGGTAATTGGTCCGCCAATGATTGATAGCACACGCCGGTGGTGATGCTATGGTCTGCCAGTAAAAGACACCAATTGCAGCTTCTTCAATGATGATAATAATAAAAAATAAATAAAATTCATATCTGGTTTATTTGTAGTAGATTGAAATTTAACCAGCTAGTTTCATGGTTGATTAGCAGATGTTTGAAGAGGAAACACGACTGTCTTTTCCACTTGTGCTCTACTGTAAAATTTTCATCTATTTCCTAAAAAAAAAAAATATATTATGGGTGAACGTGTGCGCATCCTTAACACTTATTAGAGAGCAGTGGACTACACTAATGGCAGTGACACTGGTTGATCATTGTAGCATCAATATATGCCTCAACCCACCTAAAACAACTATGGAGTAATGTGTGTTGGTGCGTGGAGTACTGAAAAAAGCTACCTAGGCCCAAAACAAGACAGAACTTGAAATAATTCAATGTTTTGTAATCAGACAAACGTAGAACAGAGTACTGAAAGTGCATTAAAGTTAGAAGAGAAATATAAACAGCTGGGTAAGAGTAATGGTTAAAGAAGTTTGGCTAACATTAACTGAAACACAACAATTTAAAGCATCATGCAGGTTAAAGTCAGTTAAACTTCTCTGGATAATATCAGATCCAGTTGATAAAGCGGATCTAGAGGCCATGTGGTAAGGGCTATGATGGTATGTCCAAAGGGGGGGGAAGGGTGGGAACAGCTGCAACAGTGCCTCCAAATCCCATAACACCCCCGTCACACAGTTTATATTTTAAACTGTGGCAGTCTGAAAGTACAAACCCTTCACTGGCAGTGTTACGGGGCACACGACACAGTCGAGGAGTGTTTCTTCAAACGTTGGTGGTTTTAAACATGGTTTACACTTTCTCAGTTGTTACCGAGTCTTCACTCTATTAATGGCTTTGTGTATATAGTGCTAAGTGAGTTTGAGAGTACTCCGGGGAAAAGAAAAGAGTGGGAAAACCAAGAAGGTCCACAGCCCCGCTTTTAGTAAAATAATCAAATTTCACTCCAGCCTTGCTATCATTTCCATGGTAACTGGCCTGTTAAAATTTTATTTGTCAATAAAGACTCATTTTCTCTCCTTTTGCGGCGTTATCCCTCTAAATCACAGCGTGGCTGACCAGTCGCTACATGGTTAACACTGGAGCGAGTGGGCGGATCAACCCCCAAACTGCAGGGTCCTACGTGGCCGGCCACACAGATACAAACACACACTCACACACACACAAATACAGATGGGAATACTAGCGGGAACAGAGGCAGGATTGGTGAGCAGGAATGCAATAAACGGGGGAAGAGAAGGGGAAAAAAAAGTAGAGGGGATGGCAAACGGAGAAGGAAAATGTAGTAGGAGTGGGCAGGGAAGCTGGAGAATGAGAAAGTGTTTTTGGAACATGTATCCACTGCTACTGCGTGATATATACACTGACAAAAAGCAATGGTTTGTAGTCTCACTGCAGTTTAGATGGGTTTGTCAGGCACTAAAACAGCAGTGCCTGCAGTCACTCCAAATTAAAAGTGCTGGGAAGCAGGAAATGAGTTTATGTAAGTCCTAAGGTAATGCTTATGAATCAGAGAGGAGGGTTCTGAGTTTTTAGATTCTGCTTTTATGTTTATTATTGCTTATACTGCACAGCCCAGGGCCACATTTATCACTTCTATCAAGTGATGCGAGCGAGTAGAGCATACACACCCTTTAAAAGCATTTGGTTTTAGTTTGTCGCTTGTAAGCCTATTAGCTGACTACCAGTCAACCTGCTCAGTCCTTAAATCTGACTCGTTGTTTAGACAAGTACATTATCAGTTAAATGCCAAAGAAGATATTAGATGAAAATAATTTTGAAGTCTTGCTCGAGCATGCCGTTTTTCTAGCTCAGTCTGATGAAATGTAACATTAGGCAATTTTTCCAGATTTGCCTCTGCTTGCAAACAACATGTAGATTATGTGTTGTGGTGCACGCTAGAAAAAGAGCGCATCCCTTTAATTAAAAGGGATGCATGCAAAAAATATTAAAGTGTTCCAGTTCCATTTGTTCAAGGTAATGGCTCTGTGTAAACTGTAAAGCGAAAATACTCGGAAATAAACAAGTCACATGTGACTCTCTTCACATAAAAGTGAACAACAAAAGAGGAAATGCTACCAGCTGACACTTAACTCACCACAATAGTTTCAGTTCTTCCTGTTTCCCTTTTTCTTTAAATAAGCAAAGTCAAATTTGAAATGTATTTACATGAAAAGAAATCACACTTTCTGAAATACAGGAAACACTGGCGTTTGTGTGCCCTTCAAAATAAAAGTACCTCTAAAATTTTAATATAAATGTACAGACATTTAAATAACCTCGTGCTTTATTGAGCACAGAAATCATATACATTGTAACACAAATACATATTATTAGCTATATTTCTTTGTTTATTATTTCCTTATTTTGTTAGCTAATTTTCACTTTGAGCGTTTTGTGGTCTCAAACGTGAAAAAAAAGTGAGAAGTGAAGGTTGGAGTTAGTTCCAGAAATACACAAAAAAGTGTGTGTATGCCCGTGTGTGCGCCCGTGTGTGTGTGTCTGCAGGAGAACACTTGTCAGGGAAAGCCAAACTCTTTTATAGCTTTTCCAGTCGCGGATTAAGTCGGCCTCCTTGACTGACTTCCGACTGTAAAAGGAAACGCACACGTGCACACAAACACACCCAAAGAGTAGCATCAAACATTTTCTTACACTGTTAACTTTAAGGTTTGAATACCAATCAGCATTACCCTGTTTCACTCTGTGCAAGAGAGTGACTACAAAGAGTGGTTGTTACACAGCATGAATGAAAGACTCCACTGTGTCTTTGTGCCCACTCTCCCACACCAGTGCTCACGTGCACACACATCTGCACAGAGAGAGACATACACACATCTACTTATACGTCACACCTGGTTCTACAGTTTGAGGAGACTGCTTTTCCTAGCGGATATGAGGTGAGTCAGCGTGTGCCATAGCCTGACCCACTGACTGACTGTGTCGATGTTTTTAAAACAGCAAAGGAACAAATCAGCAAAGTTGGAGAGGTGGAAGAATGCCAAGAATATTGTGAGTGAGGGAGATTAAACGTGTGCTTTGGTTAGTGGGTGAGTAAGATCGGAAGGAAGTTGAGAAAACCGAACGAGGCGTGGATGAAGGAGGAGAGGAATGGAGGGAAAAGAACAAGGGATGTGAGTCATTTAGAGGAATGTTTATATGTTGTCACAGGAAGTGTGGGACAAACAGTGTGTGGAAAAATTAACCAGATTAACTTACCACTTTCCCTTTGAAGAAAAAAAAACCTGGTCAAGACTGTTTATCTCAGTTTCTCAAAACAAACTGGGTCTTATATATATATATATATATATATGTGTGTGTGTGTGTGTGTGTGTGTGTGTGTGTGTGTGTGTGTATATATAACTCTGACTGTATTTGTGTAATAGTTGTAAAGTATAGTTTTTGTTATCAAGAATCAGCCTTTTGGCTCTATGTCCTTTGAATGTAATCTGCTTGTTTTCTCAGTGTCTCTGAGGTTCAGGTGAGAGTTGAGTTATCACAGTTAACTCAGACAGGACTGTAACAACAGTGTGACTAAGAAAACTAAATACTGTTGAAGTTACAGCGACTTTAGTGCCCACGCTTCTAAGCAACATCTTTTTTTCTTCAGCGCTCACGTAGCCATCGTTGTTCCCCCAACTAAGAGAACATATTATGTGTGTTTCCAGTGCGGTATTTTTGTTCTTCTGGGATTTTACAGTTCAAAATCATCCTGAATTATCTCATACTGAGCCTTGATGCAGTCCCTGCGTTCATCCACTGTGTGAAACGAGCTGTTTCGGCTTCCTTCTATGGAAGCCCATTTCCGCCACTAAAGAAAAAAAAAAAGGATCCATAACTCGAAATTTCGAGTTATTTTCTCAAAATTTCAACTTATTAACTCGAAATTTCGACTTACTTTTCTCAAAATTTTGAGTTAATAACTCGAAATTTCGAGTTAGCGCTGCCAATCAGTAATCTACGTGAATGACGTCATTTCCTTGTTACCCGGAAGCTGAAGCCCTCAGGTACAAATGCTACAGCTAAGCTACCAGTATTACATCCAGTCATGAATGCACAGATTGCTGAGTATTTTCACCGTGGCTTCAAAAATGATGAAATCCTTGTGTTATTAGCTAAATCACATGGCGTTACTATCAGCAAACGTACTCGTGAAAGTGCCAATTTGTTGCGATCCGGTTTTGAGTGCGCGTTACTTTGCGCCATATGCTTCCGGGTAACAAGAAAGTGACCTCATTCACGTAGATTACTGATTGGCAGAGCTAACTCGAAATTTCGAGTTATTAACTCGAAATTTTGAGAAAAGTAACTCGAAATTTACAGTTATGGATACTTGTTTTTTGTTTTTTGGTTTTTTTTTAGTGGCGGAAACGGGCTTCCATACCCTTCCCCCTACCTCTGAACTTTCTTATGATTTGTGACACTTGCCAACAGAAGGTTTGAACAGCAGGTAGGTGGAGCACGGGATGACCATATTAGATATGTATGCCCTCACTGACATCATCCAGAGAAAAGAGGAGAAAAAACTGTCTAAAATGCAGTGATTAGAGTAGCCTGAGCTTTTGGATCACAGGCCTCATTTCTTAAAACCATGTTTAAACTGTGACTCCACCACTGTATTAGGGTATATCTGAAGGATGACGGGGAAGCACAGTAGCTCCCTTTTAGATACAAACTTCAAAGAATATCTTTACCATGTAACTTAATCAGTATGCCAAAGATTTCTAAGCATCTTGTTCGCACGTGTCAGCTAGAGTAGCCTCTACATACTCACTAACACCTCTTCAACATTTAAACCCTTAAGCATAGGTAATATAAGTTGGATTTTACCAACCAGTTGCTTGTTTATTGTCGTGAAACAACATAAAAAGATGTAAGATCGTTTTCCATGAACGTCTTTGTGCTATACAAGTGATTGTGTTTCAGATTGTATTTAATAGGCATATCTAAATAGGCTACTCAAGCAGTTAACGTCTTAATAATGAAGCACACGTTGACTTTCCTGCACTTTATTTTAAATGATCTCCAGTGTGCAGTATCAGACACTTTGCTCCTATTGGTCCTTACTAAACTGCTGCTTGCACTTATAGCCTCTTAAATCTGTAGCTGTTTTGTGAAAGCTCTTGCACCCTTGAGGAGAGCATAATGGTGATGGTGCACAGACCTCTGTTATTGCTGTATGTGGCTCCAGAGTGTTGTTTTTACAATAGCGCCTTTTTATTTTTTTGCGGGGGTGATGTGCGTTTATTGGCATCCGCGCTGAAACTGTATTAAAACAATGGCACAACCAAGACACTGCTGTAACATTTAACAGCAGGGGCTGGGCCTGGCATTGGATGATTTGTTTGGAGCCGGAATCCTCACGAGGTTTCTCCGTGCACAGGTTGAGTGAGGTAACGCAGATCCACTCAGGAGGGTTTTTTAATCCCGGGAGGTGCGTTAGAGCAGACGCCTTTTGAGCTGTTGTTTGGCAGTGCAGAAGAAGCTTTATTATTCACCGTCGCTGACTGTGTATGTGTATAATGTGCACGCACGTGCCTGTTTCATGCCAGCATCCGACTGTGCAGGAGCGCTTCATGTGTGAGGCTTGTGCTTGTGGTTGCACCGTGTCGACATTACCTGACACCTCCTGACCTGTTGTCAGTCTCAGGCAGGCGGCTACTGATTTTTGCCAAGGTCAGACCGCAGGTGTCATCTTGACTTCCTCTGTGATGTCACCGCTGTGAAACTCGAACACTTGCGATAATCTGGAGGACAGGTCTGTGACTAGATGGGCTCTGGTTTGGATGTCTTTGGGAACGAATGAAGGAAAGATGTGCGCTCAGATGGACAGACAGGGAAAACAGAGAGATGATGTTATCAGTCATTTCTGTTACATTATTGTAATGGCAAAATTCAAATGCACATATTGCTGTTTCTGTAGTATATTACCTTAGTTTGTGCTTTTTGTTGGAGTTTGCTTCAACAGGAAGGAACAACAGACCATATTTGGTCAGTGTGTTTACAAGTTGCTTATTAATCAGGAAGGGAGACGGCCATTTTTGTTTGGTTCCTATGATGCTCATAGATCATTATTCAGTGCTCACCTGTTTAGGTTACTCATTCTAACATCTGACATGCAACAACAGTTAAAAGTAGTAGAAGAACAAATACACGTAGTGACTTATAGTCGCAGTTATGGGCACCTGTCTGTGACAGACATTAAACCCAGAATAGAAACAAGCCCCCTTTTGAGGCGACAGAGTAAAAGTTTGCTTGGTTGATTTCTTGCTTTCTGTACGTTCTGAAACTGATATGGTCAGAGTAACACAATCTTGACATGACAATCTGGAGACAAACATTGTGTGTTTCACTCGGTAAGCAAAAGCGTCTTTCAAGCTGCTGACTAAAGGGCATCAGGCTGTGCAGCGGACAGTCAGAGCGACAGCTTTGGCGTCTGCCTCTTACTCATTCTTTCCTCTAATGTTTCATCTTTAGTGCGTCTCTGGTTATTACAGTCACTCAGGATGCAGCGAGAGGTCACAGAGTTGTACAGTAAGACGGTTACATGTTGAAATCGTCCTTGTTAAGTAAGACAAAAGTGGAGATACAGCGATACAGCTCCTAGTTTTTGCTGTTTCAGTCTGTTTGTTTTTGGTTCTGCTGCGATAATCTGTTGGAATCGCCTGCGTTGTGAGTTTTTCTCCTGTATCTGATTGAATATGGAAATGAACCAAAGCATTAGCTGATTAGATTACCCACTCTGTTGGCAGCGTTTGAGAGGTCAGAGACTCTGATGATTGATCTGCATAAAAGAATAATAATGTTCTGCAGCTCACTTTGATATCCATATGGATTAGATCTCAATATCGGGGCAATGAATTGAGAGGCTTTGCAGATAAACACAGCAGCTCGTGAGCAAAAGTGAATTAAAACTGCAGAAGAGGGGCGGATATTTAAATTGGACCTCCGTGACTTTGAAGTGTACTCATTGTGCTACAAACTACAACAATAAAAGAACAAGTTACTCAGTGAATGACATGGCAAATGAGCAAGTAAATGCAAAGCCCTTTAGTTTTGTTAGTAGTACTTGCCAACAGTGACATAATGATAATCTGCTGTAATCTTTGTTTGTATGCATTCTTATTTTAATCTGCGCATAATCTCCTCTTTCAGGCCCGTTGTTGTGGTAGTGACTCCTCCGGCTGGTTGAAGAGTTGTGTGTATTTTTGTTTGACACTTGTACACATACAGAGCAGAGACTCTCCTATATATAGTATCCATGGGTTTATAGGGGACCGTGATCAGTGCAGCAGAGATGTGGGCACTCGAGAGAGTTTTCGGTTCCCTTACTTGTGATGAGGGATTTAGTAATTAGTCAAAGCTAAAGAGGAGAGATGGATGATGTTTGTGTGTTGTGACAGAGAGAAGCTGCATGAAAATTGCATTTGAAAGTTGAAAGTTAGCAGCCAAAGGTTATTTATGAACTTTCTGTCATTCCCAAACTGTCAGCTTTCTCATATTTTCTTTTTTTTTTTAAACTTCTACCTAGCTGACAGATGAAGCTTAAATTTGCATAATTTTTTTTAACACTGCAAGTAACACTTCCTTCAGGATAGTAATGCTGATTTGACAGTTGGTCAATCAGCCTCTTTTGCATGCTATCGTTAACATTATACTGCCTAACCAGAGTCCGTGCACTGCACTTACTGTGATACCACAGTCTGACCTCTCAGTCAAACTGTGGTGTGATGTTTTCTATTTTTAGGCAACGTTAACCTACTGTGATAGCACTGAGTCATGTGTTACTCTGCGATTCCTACTCCTATATTGAAAAGGCTCTTAAACACGTGATGTATTAGTGTGAGCAGATTCATGAAGAATCCACAGGTTAAATCACTCCCGATGCACTGCGTTAAGCAGATGAGCATTGATGTAATTGTTTTGTTTTGTTTTTAATGTTATTATATGAGAGGTTTCATTTGTAAGGCAGTAGATCTAAACGGCAGCGCCAAACTGTGCCCTCATGTAGTCGTTAGAAAGGGTTACACGGCAGCATAGTTACCAATACAAGTCTACCCGGGGCTGGTTGTGACCCCGAGGGTCCAGCAGACTGTCTCTCTGGAAAAACCGCAACACAGACGTGTTCAGTCAACACACAGAAACCACTGAACCATTTCAGTCAGGCCAAACAAGCTGACGGGGGAATCATTCAACCGAACAGCGATCAGACATGACTATGGGCAGCTTTTGGGGGGTCAGGTTTGGATGACCTTCTGCGCTTTCACTGGACAAATAGATTTTTTTGTGTGTGTGCGTGTGTTTAGTCTAAAATGAGAGCTTTACAGTTGAACCAAAGGTTTGCTGGGTGTTAGTTTTGACACGCTATCACATCCGCTAGTCTAATTATGATAGTGGACAAAAATACAGATTAGTTTGCAGGTATGTTACAAGCGACGATATACAGGAAGATATTCCTTATGTGAAAGCTAAATGGTCCGATCCACGTTTTATAGCCATTCCCTTCCCGCTCTTTATTCCATATTACAAGTATCTGTCTGTCTTTCTGTTAATGCTACCTCTGTTACCTAATTGCAGTTACAATGAAAACTGCTGTGCCGAAGTCCTAATTATAGCGATGAATGTTTCTTGGCTTCATGTGAAGATTTGTTCTGTGCACTCGGAGCCCGTTTGGTTTGGCTTCCTCCTGCAAAAAAAATCTGAAACAACCCACACAGCACCGGGACTCACATTAGCATGCCCACATCTCTACCACCAGACTCTGGAGGCTCTGCTTCTTTTTACTTTGCATGACAGATCCGTTTGCATTTTATCTGTAGTGAGATAGCAGGAAAAGGCTGACAGGGCTGCAGAGTCAAAGCAGATGGAGGCGCTGGTAGTGCGTGCTAAATGAGGGGTGCGTGTTGTTTTTAGAGTTTTTATAGAACAGTATCATTAAGAAGCTACATGTGTCCTTGCTTCCTAGAGATGCATGCAGCGAAGCGTTAAAGTTTTGGGGGGTTTTTTACACAGATTTATTCTCTTTGTGATACTGTCCTTTATCGGTAGGAGGAAACTGCGCTTCCCTGTTTGCAAACTTCTACACGGGGTGAGGAAGAGCAAAGCAAACCCGACTGATGAAATAATATAATCTAGTCTGTGTCCTGGCAGGCTAGGTTATAAACAGGCTTCAGTTGATCTGTGCTGCCTGCAGCTCTTTCTTTCTGTTTTTCATATGATTCAAAACAGGACATCATTTTCTTCCTGAGAGGAAGTACATCCAACTGATTAGACCCGCAATAGAGATGAAAATCAACCACGCACGGGAAAGTGCACAATAACACACACTTTCGAGATCTTAGGCTGGGTTAAGTATTTTGCATCGATTAGGGACTGCTGTGGTTTATAGTTCAGGAGTCATGTGTGAGGCCACACATTCATTACAACAGCCACTCACTACTTAAATTAATTGGACAGACACAAACAGACTTGTGTTTGTGAGTTTGCCCTCTTTAAAGTCTAAGGGATACCCAGCATAGAAACTACCAACAGATATCTCTACACCTTCCCTTCCCCCAATATCTCCCAAGGTCACGTGCTCAAACAGGAAGTGGTTGGCTGCTCTGGCATTTTTTAACCCCCCTTTGTGGTAAAGAAGAGACCCTCAGATGAAAAGCTTTGCATGTTTTTGGTGTAAGAGCGGCGATCCTAAAAAGGAAGTTGACTATAGTACTGTTCTTGTTATTGTTACCACTGCAGATTCCTGATAAGCAACCATGAGGGTGAGACAGACTCAGATAGTAGGGAGATGGAAAGCAGCAGGCGATGACTGACACAATGCATCCCTAACCACCCCACCCACCCCTCAGTACACCCTCGATGACCTCTTGTTGATTCCCTCCTTTCTCTTTCTCTCATAAGTGGTTTCATGCCCACAGCAAGATGGCCCAAATGCTACGAACTGGCCTATTACAAATGCGCCAAGGGTGACTCTCAATGTGTGAGAGCAGGGCAGAGCGGTAATACCAACTCGAGGGGAAGGGCATCAAAGGAGACGTAAAGATAAACGGACAGCGGGAGAGAGTAAGGCAGGAAGCAGGTTCAAGCCCAGTGTTTTTCCGCTCTTCAGATGCTGGCCTCATCCTGTCTGCCTGCGTCTGTTTGTAGTAATCAGATGACCCTAGACAAAATTACCAGATCAGTCACAAGGGTGTCATGAATTACCATCTCAGGACAGCTTCCAGGCAACTTTTTAGCTTGCTTGTTTTCTCTTCTTTTGTAAGTAAGGCTGCACTAACGCCGGTTGCGGCCTTGTTTCTGAATAGGCCAGTTAGTCATGTTGAAATGGCCAGCTCGACACACTGGAATTATCCGCATATACTTCCCCATTATCTGCCAGGATAACCTTAAATTCTCCACTTGACGATTTGTAATTTCCCAGGAAACTAATGTTATGCTCTGGGAGCAAAGAGTGGTTTTATCCCTAGTTTCTGTGTTATACTTTCTGTGTTTGATATTCGTTAGACCCCAGTTCTATTGCATATCCTTCCTTGCTTAATCCTGCAGTGTTTGTTTGACACACACGCCCGCACATGCATACAATATGAGAGTTTGAAGTTGTACTCACTGGTGCATGTGTGGTGCTCTGTGAGCTGTGGTTGCCTGGCAAAACCCCCTTCCGTAGATCCACAGTTAAATATAATTTAGTAATTAAGCTTCAGTCATTATCCACAACAATGATGGTGTCGAACAATACCGGGTTTCAGCCATTTTACTCCTAGCGCTTCACAATAGACTAAAAGACAAAAGATGACATCACCCATTGTTTTGTGAACTTGCATTTTAAAGCCTGAAGTTTAGCATCGTAGCTGCCACCATTTAGTTTTATTGAAGCCAAAAGTGGATCAGCTAATACTTAAAAGAGTGGCTAGAAAAGTGCATCCATATAATCGACAGTCTTCTATTAACATATAGATACAGTAACCTGAACTAGGCCATAGACCTTTTTTATAGTGGATCAACTACCTGCCATTTAAAGCAACCGCACCCCCAATAATGCAGAACTTGAAGCCTTAATGTATAATAAACTGGTGAATCATAAAAGCATTCACCTCCTGTGGTTTTATTGTTAGAGGTGGGAAGCATCAGACACCACATGATACAGTACTATCACAAAACTTCAGTCACGATCCAATATTATTGTGACTTTTAGTATTTTGCATATGCTGAGTATTACAATAACTTATTACAATTTAGCACCTCTTTCAAACTGCAAACGATGTCCTTAAAGTTGGTATCTGTTTTCTCCAATGACATAAAGTTATCTGACTTTTTTTTAATATATTTTTTTAATATAACAGGAATACAAGCACCTGATAACCTGGCTGTAAAACATTTGCACATTGGATTCAGTAAAAGCACCTTGCACATCATATCCCACCTATATTTTGCATTTTTGGCTTTTCAAGTCCAGAGTTGCTGCTTCATCTTGCCCAGTTGATCCTTATTAACTAAAACTGCTCCGTTAGCAGTGCAGATCTGAGGGTATGGATACCATCTCCTCTCATCTGTGACAACCAAAACACACAGTAGCAGTGAAAGCACTTCAGCGGCTGTGCTCTCATTGCCAACACGAGTGCCTGGAACTCATCGCTGTCAGCATTCACACACACGTTTTATACCTGTGTCACCATGCCAAGTCAGGGTAATAGTTTTAATGGAGTGCCACTCTCTTAATGCAAATATACACAGTGCGATTTAGTCTGATTTATTATTTTGTGATGGATGCATAAAGTGTGCGTTTGCCAGACAAGTCGCAAAGAAACTGCAGCGGGTGTCATTGTTTACTGCCACGCGGCCTACTTTTCCTACTTCTTCCCTTCCCTCCTTCCTCCATCCTGTCTACCGCAGCCACCACTTCCCTCTGTTTTCAACTTCCTTTTTCCGCCTGTCTCTCTTTCCCGTATCATACGCAGCCAAAAACATTGTTTGTGTGTTTTGTAGCAGAATGGGCTGTTGGCCATCCCCGGTTATTTTTATCCTGGTTTGTTACTGAGGCACTAGAAAAGCAAAAGTGGCTGTCTGTTCTGCCTACGTCTTTACATTTTCAGTGATACATAATGACTGTCTTCTTTGTTGTTTTTTTCCGCTCTCAGTTTGCCCACATCCTATCAAAGGAATCAGTTACTTTATGCATGAAGTTATCACTGGAAAACATGCCGTGTCCCGTGATAAACATCTACACCGACGTGAAGCTTTCCACGTCGATAAGATATTGACTAACATCTGCCTTTGCTGCCATGTCATTATTTCACCAGCTGTATTTCCAGTAGCAATGACGGGCCTTTTTGTTGTCGTAACACAAGGACACTGACCCACTTGTAGGTCTTTGTGTGTGTTTATGCGAGTCTGCGTGGTGGTGGTACGTTTTTCCAGTGAGGTAGCCGTATCTGGCGTTTGAAATGTCCGAGCCTGCAGCCGCCACACAGCCCTCCCCGTGAGAGAGAGCCAGCACTGTGACCTGCACACAGCACGCTCTCATACTGTCACATCTCATTGCGTTGTGAAGGAAGCCTCCAGACGATCGGCGTCTCTCTCGTTTCACCGTGCGCGAATCACATTTGCGAGCTTGTCAGGAAGAGTGTAATTAAGTTTCAACAACCACGTGTTTGCGGTGTTTTTTTCCAGTGATGCTGGTGATATGGGTGGCAAGTCGGGGTGTGGCTAAAGGGAGGTACATATACTACAGTATATGATGTTAAAGGCTATAAATTGAAAGCTATTTTTAAGTTTTGAAAACTGGACCCCCCTCATTTGCCTCAAAGTGGTTTGGTCCAAGCCTGCCGTTTCCTAACTCCATTGCCACCAGTTGCCCACTATAGTGTTATGGGGCAGTACCTGTCTATGTTTAGGCAGGAGGTCTGACCAAAATGAAATCATGGTAACTTAATTTATCAGGTGGATTTTTATTCTGAAATATTTTTTGACTTCCTCTTTAAAAATATCCTGGAAACATCGCTCGTTGCGTTATCTTGCTGTTGCATGTTAGTTGTACATCGTATCCGAGTGCATGAACCTGTAGGAGACTTTGGAACAACATGTTAGAGCTGCAGGTATCCACGAGTATTGATGCTCTTCTGAAGGCTCGTCAGAATAAAGCAGGCCCTCCTTCCTTTACCTGCACTCTTCTCTGCTCTGCTTTGTTTACAAACCTTCAGTGCTTGTCAATATCTTGTAATCAGCTTTTATTCCACTCCGCATCTTCTGCAGCCAGCAGTAAAAAAACAAAAAACAAAAAAAACCCTCCAGACTAGTTCAGTAAGTCAGTCTGGAGGATTGTTTTGGAAATCCTCCCTCGTGATTCCCCGCTTTCTTTGTGTCTCCTCTCAGAAGCCTGTCTTCCGGCGTTTTTCAACATCTCCCTCACTCCTTCTCTCTCTCCCTCCTCGGCTTCTCTCTTTCAGTCTGCTCCACTCAGCTGCTCCCTCGTCTCGATATGCTCCTTAACCTCTTACCTTCCTTCCTCTCGGCGTTCCCTCCCCCCCTCCCCTCTCAGATTTAACAGCGTCTGTTAAATCTTTTTCCATTAAGCCGTATGAAACATTTATGCTTTTCTCCACCTCATCCTTTACGCTCACCTCACGAGGGTCTCACACAGATACAGAGTTAACAGAAACAGGAGCAAAAGAAAAGACTTTTTGTTTAACAAATTTAGAAGCACATGGGGGCCACATGTTGTGCAGATCTGTCTTTGTGTCAGACCAGTGCGTGTGTGTGTCTGCACTGGTGCTTACAGGATATCTGCATGCTGGCCTGTGTGTCAGTGTGTGCGGTTGTGTTGCTCTGCTGACAGTAAGTCTAGCTGTCACCTACTGTCTCTATCTCACACACACAGACTGCCCCAAATTAAATCCTTATACTCCCCCTTTACACACACACACACACACACACACACACACACACACACACACACTTCAGCTCAGACTTATTAATGCCCTTCCTATAATTCTTTAATCCGTATGTGCAAGGTGTGCTCGAGACGTTGAGCCATTTTCACTGCCAAAAGAAAACTTACCGCTTTGTTAATGTGCCCACACAGCATGTTTTGCCTGTCCATGTGTGGTTGTGAGTCCGAGTGACTGGTGTGTGTATGTGTGTGTTTTGTGTGACGGGATAAGGGGCAGTCAGGCAGGTGCAGAGACAGCTGGTGTGGGCAACTCTAACCGAGGGGGAGGACGACAGCGAGGGAAAGATTCCTAGAGAACGACATGAATATAGGGGCAGCAATTGAGCTGCAAAAGAGCTGGGGGGGGCACAGAGTGTTTGTACGAGTGTGCGTGCGTGTGTTCTTGTCGCCAGCGGTGAAGAGCTTGGCTGGAGCACACTGAGCCAGTGTGTGCGAGCGAGGCAGATGGAGAGACGGAGACTAATAAAGCTTTTTAATAGAGCGACAGATTAATCAGAAGAAAGAATTGATTGGATAAGGAGAAACTGAGACGAAGATGAACTCGCTGTGAACTGCTTTCTTTATCCTGAAGACTAATTCGACGTTAAATGTGAGCCTGATGAAACTGGGCGATGACTGATTGGCTTATTTTAGGTGTATAAATGTGTATTTTAATTTATGTGTTACTTTGCTTTAAATATGATTTGAAGTCCACGTTTTCTAAATGTGAATGCAGCTGTAAAAATTCCCAATTCAAAGGAGATTTCCCACTTTCAACTGGTTTTTACATGAATACAACATGGGTGGCCATCAGCAGTTAGCACCCTAGCTTTCAGTAATGAGCTGTCTGTAAATAGTAATTATTCTAAAATAAATGTTTCCAGTTTTGCACAACAGATTTGAAGGAGGACACTTTAAAGACCTGTTAGAAACAGGAACTCGTCTGGATCCTAACTGTGTGTTGTTCCATTTGGTGTCTGTCTTTCTTCTCAGGTGTTAGCTTTAGGACATGCACGTGTTCTTACTTGATCTCAAACATCCAAGCTATAGATGGATGGATAGCTTTGTTTTGCCCACGTAAACCTGAGAAATGATGGGAAATGAGCTAGCCCAGCCCTCTCCACAGACAATAAAACACTGCAGCGCCTTGCCTTTGTGAATCTTGACACAGTGGACACATGAGATGCCACCTCCTCCTCGCTGTGTTTTTGCTAAACTGAGCTAAATAGCTGGTAGACGAGCACCCCTGTCTCCTCGTGTAACTCGTGGGATGAAAGCGAACTACAGACGTCAGTCCATTCATTTTAATAATTTTGTGTGGCAAAAAGTAAAATTCCTTCGCACTGGTGTTTCTAGCCCCCAAACAGTTACATTGCTCTCTGTGTAACAGCAAATAAGCACAGCTTTTAACCAGATTATTAATTCTTTTATTTTTTAGTTTTCCAGCTTTGAAAATAAACTCTTTTTTTTCATTCAAGTAGATTTAAAAAAAAAAAAAAAAATGAAACCTGTCTGTGCTGGTTTTCTTCTCTCTTTGTCTCCTCATGTCTCTCTGCCATGTGCTTTGGGCTGATGGAAGCACGTCGCCCTCTAGTGTCCACAGCCGGACATTCATCAATAACTGTACCACGTCATACAGAGAGAGAAATGCTTACGCTTGCTGGTCTATTTGCAGACAACCACATAATATAAACACAGGCACTAAGAATAGACAGGATGAGGATTTCTTTCCATGTGTTCGTGGAAAGAGGTTCTCTAGTATTTTTATAAGGAAGCCTGGTGGATGTTTGGTCTCTGATGGTGCTCTTCTTCTCTCCTCCATTTGTTACATGTGCTATAGGAAGAGGCCATCCCTGAGCTGGAGATAGATGTGGATGAACTGCTCGACATGCCCAGTGATGTTGAACGGGCAGCCAGGGTCAAGGTAGGACGCACGTGCGCACCTGTTTCAGAGCATGAAAGATGGCTGCAAACAGCAGAGTGTTATTTCATCCCGTTTTTCCCTGTTTTGCAGGACTTGCTGGTTGACTGTTTTAAACCTACTGAGGTAAAAAACAGTTCTTCTTCACTCCCCTACTCATAAACTCCCTCTGCCTCTTCAAGTGAACATTTCTGATGTGCATATTTGTCATTCTGAGTCCCCGCATGTGTTTCTGTCCTTGCCCTCTCCCCGTAGGACTTCGTCTCAGAGCTGCTCGACAAGATCCGAGGGATGCAGAAGCTCTCCACGCCTCAGAAGAAATGATGGCATCCTTCCCCTTCCTCCCTCCATCCTACATATTCCCCTCCACCTCAGCCCTCACCTCTCGTCTTCCTACCACAGCTCACGCTATTTTTTTAAAACTTTTTTGTCTGTTTTCTTCCATTAAAGTTCATGAAATGTTACAACTTGTTTCTGCTTCTAGTTAGACCCTCTCTTGTTGTTGCCTGGATCCAGCCCCATATGTCGCTTTTCTCTTTTGTTGTCATGTTGTTGGACTTTCTTCATAAAAACCATCAGCCAAGAAGGGGGGAAAAAAGACAAATTAAAGAGTGAATTAATTCAAAAGCGACTCATTGGTCTTAATCCAGGCATTCTCCTTCCTCCTCTTTTCCTACTCCTACCCCTCTCTCCACTTTTTTTTTCTTTTTTGGCTCTGCTACCCTTTCCCATCCAGCTCTACTTCCTCCCCACCCACCCCTACACCATCTTCCATCTGTCTGAGGAGGAAGAGGAGACGAGTCCCCTAATTACTGCGAGCAGAGTGACCGAGATCGAGAAGAAGAACGAGAGAGCGCAGATGCCAAAAAAGACAGTGGAAGGGTGAACGAGGAGGAGGGTTAGAGGAAGGAAGAAGCCAATCAACTCGCTTCTGTCTCACCGATCTTTACGTTGCTGTTTTTGAGGGTTTTAAAGTTGACCCAGCCGCCCATTATAATTCTTTCCATACTTCCCGGTTCAATTTGAGGGCTTCACTTTAGTTTTTTTTTAATTAACTCTTTCGGGGATCAGTACAGTCTTTTGCTAATTATCCCCCTCAATCAGAGGCATTGCTGCAGTGGTGCATTTAGAGACTTTTTTTTTTGTGCGTGTGTGCGCGTGCGCATGTGTGTTTGTGTGTTTGAGAAGTCTGCACTATGTCATTTTGGGGGGAAGAAAAATCAGAACCACAAAGAATAATTTATAGTGTATCTTTAGCACGGCAAAGAGGGAAAATTTGAAGCCTGGAAAGGGTCACCGGCTTGTTTTTGGTGGTCACGGGCTTAAAAACACTGATCTCCTTTGGAAGCAAGTTCTCTTTAGGCTGGATGTCAAAGTAGAAGGTTTCTTTTTCCTCAAATGCGTAGAACAGTCACGAGAGGCTCCTCAGAAGCCGCTGCACATACAAACGTATGTCTGTGTCGCTAAATGCTACGTGTGTGTTGCTACATAATGTACAGCAACATTTGTCATAGGAGTGTTTTTGGGCCTGTATATTCTGCTGTTCTGTATGACAGATTAGATTTTTAGTATAGGACTGGTTCCTGTTTCGTTTGGGGGGGGTGGGGGTTCTGTTTTTATTTCCTGGATGCATTTTTTGTCACACGGACACACACTGACAGTCCAACAAGGGGACCCAAAACAAAGCTGCCTTTTTTTAAATCACTGCCCCTAACCCTTCCATCTCATTCTCACAATTTCTCCTTTTTTCTAAAACATTATTAGACTAAACCATTATACTTTTTTGAGGGGGGGCGTTCAGAGCAGCCACATCTGACATTTGTCCTCTGCCTGACATGTCAGTGGAATCACCACTAAAATTGTTCAAATCAAAGCATGCATTTTTCTTTCTCTGTCACTCACACGCACACAGCTTCTCGGGGCAGAGGAAGCGGAAACACATCGGCAAACACAGCTGCCTCTAGCACAGATGTGCGCACACACACAAACACCAGGCACAGAGAGAGAGGGAGACGAGGCCATAGTCCACCGCTGCCCCCCCTCCAACCTCCCAGTGCAGCTACCAATCCTCTCAGAGAATAAGCCATCTGTTTCTGATCCTGGGCCAATCAGATCAGAGACTGAAGCCCATTGGTTAACAAGAGAAGCAGCGAGATTTCGCTGTGGTTCCTGTGACCGATTGCTAACACCTGCAGTGACAGCAGACCTTCGCTGTCTGCCTCTTTCTCTGCCAGAGCCAAAAGGCACATGTGTACACACACACACACACACAGACACACTTTCATCTTGCTGCTCTGTCATTGCTCCCTTACATCCCCCACTTTTCTCTTTTGCCTTCCCTCATCCCATCATCCCACAGTCATCCTTCTCTCCTCCCTCCCGTTTTCCTTTCTTTTTCATTTTTTTTTTTTTATAAAGAGATGTTGCCTTAGGTATTATTTATGTTACACAAACCAAATAAACAGGAGACATTTTTCTTTTAAAGGGTAATGCAAACTGCTGCCATGTGTGAGCAGACCTGCAGTGTGTGGGGAAAAATCTTGAATCTTCTGTTGGTCCTTATATACTCTTTCTTCTTTTTCTGGAAAACAAACTGAGATTCTGTTTTTTGTTTTGTTTTTTTAAGAAGTGAGTGTTTAATACTTAGGCCTTGATACAGTGATTTTTGTTTAGGTAAAAGATGTTCTTTGCATTTACCATTTGAATACTGCTCTGTTTCTATCGTGATCATGACACTTCTTGACACCCGGCCTTGGATTAACACGTAGTTGAACAAAAAGAAAAAATCCACTCAGATGCATTTTGGTGCGATTGCTTTTGCCTTCCCTGCTGGGACATTTTTGATCGGTCAGATTTTACCAGGCAAGTCCAATCAGTAGCTGAAATTTGAGTGGATTTTCATTGCTAAATCCAGGTTTGGATTATTATACCTTCGTAGACTGTTATTGACAAGTCTGTTTTGTTTTTTTACTGTTGGGGAAAATTGCAAAAAAACTATATATACTGATTATTTTCATTGAGGCTAAATACAAGAGCTAAACCATGCCATTTGGAGGAGTGGTGTTCTTTAGATTTTTTTTTTTTTTAAGACAATGATTAGACCAACAAACCAACCAACAAATGTAGCAATATCAACAACAGGTCTTGTTTTTGCCCAATTTTGTTACACTTTTATGCAACTTTAATAAAAACATGTAAAATGGACATTTTTCTCTGTGTGGTGTTTTATTATAGTACTTGGTACTGTTTGTTAATCCTTCTTCTAGAGCCCATAATAGGTGAAAAATAGCAGAATTCTCAAATTTCTCAGTCATGATTAAATTCTGCCTCGCTTTGATGCCATCTTGTGGTTACTTGGTATAACAGCATACCAGCTACATCGTCCACCTGCTGAGAAGGTGAGGATGTCTGGGGATACCTGCAGGAACACCATCATACTTGGAGGATGGTTAATATAAGTTAAGTGAACGAGTGCATCATGCCATTCATAACTTTTCACCAAAGGTTCAGGGAACAACAAGAGCAATGAACAGAACAGGATAAATGCCAGTATTAGATTTTATGTTTTAAACATTGCAAGGACGTTAGCACGGACGTTTAGTTCACGGCTCCAACATTACCCCACCACCAAAAAAAAGGAGAACTTTGGGGGAGAAATTGGGATCCTTCTCCTATGTATGGGGTTTAATTACACCATCACACCCCTGAATTACAGTGTCTTACAAATGCAAACTCAGCCACACTACCTAATTAAGTATAGGGGTGCCAGCGCAGCTGCACAGTGCTGGCAGTGGAAGAGCAATTGAAAAAGAATAACAAATGAATCGTACAGTACTGCGCCCTATACACACTATGCTAAGCTACATTTCTATAAGTATTTTATAATGAAATATTTGTCTTAGATCAGATTTGCGCCTCGTGAATGAAAATAAGTTCAATTATAAACCGCATTTTTAGAATCATAGATGTAAAACTTTAATTATTTTGATTTATATTTTAAAATAATTAGAAACCAATTTTCTCCAGTTATAGCATTAGGTTATTATATTATATTATATTATATTATATTATATTATATTATATTATATTATATTAAAGCAAAGTCTTAGGTCAAACAGCTCCAAATCCTTGTTGCAAACAATGGGTATACTGAATTCTATAGTATTCATGAAGAAATATGTTTGTCTTCTTTAAGTGTCCTCTTTAAATAATTACATCTATCTTTATGAAGTTGTACCAAAACACCTTATATCACCGAGGCAATGTGTTTCTCACTATTATACGCACTCGCAGTGGGTTATAAACCATCTTTCTCGCCTAAAGAGAAACATTTCTTCATTTTGTGAATAATAAGGAAGACAAACTGGATTATAATTGGCTTACTGGATCTGGTTGAGTATTTCTGATTGGACAAGAGACTTTCGGGTTGATCGCTGCTATTGGACAGTTCATTGCTCGGTCTCCGCGTTCATTGGCTGAACTTCCGGGCTTCAGAGTCCGGCAAAGTGTGGAACTAAAGAAGACTGGGACGAAGAGGAAGTACTTTTTAAAATGGAAATACAGTAAATCATACTTGAACTTTTCATAGCGGAACAACAGGACGCGGTGAGCGAGCTTTTCTCTTGACTGTCACATTTATGGAAAGAAGGGTTATTTGTTTACCAACAGCATCGCCTGCATCTGTGGACGGATAACGTTATTTGTTAATCCGTACGCTGTAGGAAGGTAGGGTCAGTATGGAAGCCCCTCCGGCGATGCTTCACTGAGTTTGATGGTTGTTTTTCTTCTACGAACCGGCACACACTCTAAGAGAAAACACTTGGCCATTAAATAAGATGAGTATTCGGACAATGTGATGAACAGGCAGTCATTCCTTCGCTGCAGGGTTTCAATTGTTAGCTAGTGTTGCACTTGACTTGTCCGTGGTGTAGTTCCCGCTAATTTTAAAAGAAAATGCAACAAACGCGTCTCTGTTATTGTGAGGGGAACTGCAATTAATTTCGCGTTCAGTATAATAGGTTTCAGGCATTTGGGCATTTTATTTTACTCTATGCACCGCCGTAGCTGTTATAACGTATACGGTTTTACTTTGACATCCCGGAAGCTAAAAGATAAAGTTAGACCGATTGAGACGGGACTTCCGGTAAGGTAACAAATAAGACCTACGTTAATTGGTGAAGCCAAATTGTGGAGCAACTTTAAAGTGATATTTCAGTTATAAACTTTTTTCTAAAGGTGTGTTTTATGAGGGATAAGCAAGACTGCGTTATTTTAGCTTGTTGTTGCCTGTGTGTCTGTGAAGCCAGTCATGTCATTTCCGGTGTTATGTTGTGTTTTTTGCAGTTCACTTGGACGAGGTTATGGAGGCCATACAGTAGCTCTGAGTCCCACGTCCTCAGTCTGCTGTTATACCTTATTCCACTCCGTCTGCCCAGTAAGCAAAATTCCACTGTTATTAACCCACGGGCAGGTCTTAGTTTTACCAGGACAATTTTTATGCGTTTTATGCCTTGTGTTTATTTTTTACTGACTGTAAAATATGAAATATGACCACTGACAATTTATGTTATTTTCAGTTGTATTCGTTGTTCTAAACATCCCAGTCAGTGTTTTATATTTTTGAGTTTAATGCTGTTGGGACATTAATAGTGTGCTTATGCAGCTTTTTACATATAATTTATAATATATTTGAATTTTCCAAAAATATGGTTTTAAACTATGATTCTTTATAAAGTCTATATTTAGGATGTGCCCTTTGGAGTTGTGTGTAGCGCTGATCACTTATTTATGAAGTAAGTCAAGAATAATTAAAACACTGATGTCAATGAAATAAAGTTTAACAGACACTTTGGTAATATATCATTATTATTATTTATTTATATAACGTTTTTAGAAAAATTATATATGCACACACATAAGTAAGACTTAGCTTACGTGAAGCATAATTTTCTGGGTTAAATTGCATTTTTTTTTTTTTTAAGTTTTCATTTTGGTGTATATAGTACTGTGCAAATGTCTTGAGCCACCTCTCATGTCTTTACATTTTTCTTCCAAGGAGGCAGACTTTCTTGTAATTCGTTTATTTAAAGTGTTCTTGAGCAATAGTTCTCCAGGCTTTCTGGAGGTGTTTCAACGTTTTGGTTTTGTTTTTTTCTCTTGTTTTCAGTCCAGTACTTGTAAACGAACTGGTATTTATAGTGGCTTTCAGCTCAGTTAATTTTCTACTGCAAGTCTCATTCATCCAATCACACACACACACACACATTCATACAGTACTTTCATCTAGCGACTTTCCAATTGGTAGACAACCCGCTCTGCCACCTGAGCCACAGCTGCCCCCATGTACCTGAATGTTTGTTTGTTATGCCGCTTAAAACTGACCTATGAATTATTCAAGCAAATTCACCTAACTCAATTGATGAACCAGTGGTGTGTCTACACATAACAGGAAGCAGGCAAATTTGAATTTTGTTTTGGTTCAAACTGCCTTTATGTTCGAGAGGATGTCAGGAGAGAGGTACAACACAGAGTATGCAGCTGTCTATAAAACACAGTGGAAATGTGAACACAAAAAGTAGCTTCAGATTTTCATAGCAGCAACAGCTTCCAATTTTCAACATTATCCCAATTTTAAAATATGTAGCTAAAAGACCTCCAACAAAGCACAATGTGCTGCACAATATGCAAGAAAACTGTTCCAGCTAAATGTAGAAATAACAGACTTGTTTCATCACTTGAGGCAAAAACACATCATCGAGTACACCCAGGCTACGAAGGAGGAGATACTAGCAGCTGGTGGTGTGTGACCCAAATGTAAGCAAATGACTCCACCGAGCGCAGCTGGAGCACTCACTGGTCGCACTCACTGGTCGCACTCACTGGTCGCACTCACTGGTCGCACTCCACATGACAGGAAGAGCAAACTGTGAATGGAAATTACAGATGCAGTTACATGTGGCAGAGAAGGGTTTTAAGCAACAGATTAAAAACTTTGGCCCAACATACAAGATCGCAGGCTGAAAGTATTCTTTCATTTTATTATGTGACAATACTGTGCTATATTTTTGAGGCCATATTGCCCGCTTCTTCTGCTAATGCAGTACAAACATATCTGGATAGAACTGGCTGTGTTGAAGAATAAATGTGGTCATACCAAATATTTACTTTCAAGCTTGTTAGAATTGTATAAACTCGATTTTTGCACATTTTTTTTAAATAAATTGTTGCATCTATGGGCTCTGGGCTCAAGTAAAACTGCTATGATGCCAAACTGCATTGCACCTGAAAGCTTTACCACAAACAGCCAGTTTACCGTCTTTAGTTTTATGCGATATTTTTATTAATGCCACATATAGTTTCAGGCTTCCATGCCCGCCCAACCCCCTGTGAAGGAGCCGGAGGAGGAGATGGAGGCAGAGGGTGAGTCGCAGCTCCCCGAGGCCAACGGAGAGGTGGAAGAACCCACAGAGACTGAAGGAACAAGAGGGGGAGGAGCCGAGGAGACCATGGAGGAA
The DNA here is from genome assembly GCF_036321145.2 of Pelmatolapia mariae. Lineage (NCBI taxonomy): Eukaryota > Metazoa > Chordata > Actinopteri > Cichliformes > Cichlidae > Pelmatolapia > Pelmatolapia mariae. The sequence continues at coordinate 85,332,631 of NC_086229.1, read as the reverse complement.
AGTATGGAGGAGAGGGAGACCGACTTGGAAGATAGTGATGAGGAGGAAGAGGAAGAAGAGAGCTCAGGTAAAAAAAAAAATCAAAATGCTTCACTAACGTTTCTACTGCTTATATAAAAAGAGAGACGCAATATAATCGACGCCACTTTAAACTGTTTTCTTTTTTCTCTTTGTCCTATGAAGAGATGGATGATGAAGACTGCGAGAGGAGAAGAGGAGAATGTCTGGATGAGATGATGGATCTGGAGAAACAATTCCAGGAGCTGAAAGAGAAGTAATTTGAAGCGGGGCGAAAAAGGGATTCAACACTTTAGCCTTCTTTGTTTTTTTCGATGTCTGAGCCACCTGTTGTTGAGGCTGATTTCACCTTGTGATTGCAGGTTGTTTCGGGAACGGCTAAACCAGGTGAAAGTCAAGCTGGACGAGGTGCTGACAGGAAAGGCCGGTGAATACAGAGAACCACTGGCTGCACTACAGAACAGCATGCAGATACGGACACAAGTGGCTGGTACAGAAAAATAAATAAATAAAATCCTAATCAAGTCCAATACCCTAGCTACGGTGGCCACTGTAGTGCAAACAACCTTGGCTGCCGTTCATTTGTAGTGAGTGTAGGCTGTCAGCAGCTGTAAATATGTGTGCTCATGCATTTACTCTTGAGGAGGCTGTAAAAATTGTGAAGGGTACGAGTCGGTGAGTCGGTGAAGCTCACTTCTGTCCAATGACAGTGATACTGAGGTGAGTTGTTGGGGTTATCCTCAACTTTCCTGTCTGTAAAGGCTGCTGTTAGCCGGCGTTAGGGAAACTTTTTTGTAGTGGAGCTGACATTTTTGGACTCGGACACTTGGCGAGTAAACTCTCATACAATGTGATCTGTGATTTTTATAGTAGACTCGAGCTTAACCTTAGACTGCATGGTGTTAGTCGGATGTCTAATCTGCTGACAATAAGCAGTAACGAGCGTGTTTATGCTAGTTTTTGTGTTTGTGAGTCCTGACTTCAGTTCTTTCCTTTGTGGTGAAGGCGACGCCTGCTCAGATGCAAAAACAGACATTATTCTTCAGTCTGTAGCCATGAATGACACGAAGCTTCCACAACCAGCGCTCGTTCCTATGGATTTTTAGTGGATTTTCATAATTCTAAGTTTATTATCAGTTCCAGCATCAATTTTTTGGAAGACTTAATTAAACACAAATCAATGAATATTTATGAGTAATTATTTTTCCTATTAAATAACCTAAAAAAATCAACTGATTGTACCTTTAAATCAATAAGGAAAAAGTGTGATGCCTCAAGGTAGTTGTTTACCCAGAATCCATTTCTGCTTCAGGGTCCTATTAAATATTTAGATTGTTTTGGACCCTTTGAAATCCAAATGCAGCACTTACTTATGGAGCATTCCTAATGTGTGTTTAACCAAACAGTAATGGAGTAGCAGTGCACATAATGCCAGTATGACCTCCTCAGACACCTTTGGCTGTCTCTTTGTGCAGGAGTGTACAGGGAGCTGTGTCTGCAGGTCATCAAACACAAGCATGAATGTGAAGTTCAAGGAGCGAGGCAGCACCTGGAGGTAGCGCGCACGTGCACTCTCAACCGCATTCTGCTTTCCTACTGGAGACTTAATATTCTCAACTAAAAGAGAACTAACGCGCTGCGTTTGTATCTACACGTGTTTTACAGAGTGAGCGAACGCTGCTGTTTGACGCCATGAAGGGCGAGCTACTGGAAAAGATAAGGAGGCTGGAGGAGGACAGGCAGAATATAGACCTCACCTCAGGTACGTGTCAATCACAAAGCTGTTACGTACACATAAAGTACACAAAGGTTATAAAACTATAACTGAAGTACTGAGTAAAAGTGTGTGCTCATACTAGCGGTTAGTGAGCACGTACAAATGTGCAACCTTTTATGCAAATACACTAACAGTGAAATAAACTTGCATCTGATGGATTATGTAAGCTGTGGTTTATGACGCTGTAAATTCATTTTAGTGGAGTTGTATAAGGTGGATTCTGTCTGTCCAGAGTGGAGCGATGAGCTGAGGGGCAAGAAGTGCAAAAGAAAGAACCTGCTGGGTCGATCTGAGAAGAAAAAGAAAGTAGCTTTGGTTTCAGGTAAGAACCACGTGTGAGGAGCCTCGCCAGGGCTGATATGTACATAGACAGATGAGGAGATGAGCTCCCGTCTTATTGTTTAAGTGCTGCTAAACAGAGCAATATATTTTTTTAACATAGTTTTCCATAGCTAGTTTTTACCCAGATTTACTTTTCACATAGAAATTTCACAAGAACTATTATTACTTTATTATTATCTGTTTGTTGTTGTGCTGGAAGCCAAAGCAATGACTCAGTTTTGCTGCGGACTGCTTGAGGTTTTGCTTTCTTCATGATTCCTTCCACTTTGATGAGATTCCCAGTTCCAGACACACTGAAGCATCCCCACAGCATAATACTTCCACTACCATGCTTCACTGTGGGGACGGGGTTCTTTGGGTTGTACTTCCTGTTTCCTCCAAACTCTTTTTAAATTTCTTGATGACACTTCTAACTTGAGCTCGTGATCCTTGGAAACACTCTGATGATTTTAAATGTCCTGCATTGTGAGCCTCAACAATCCTTTTTCTCAAGTACAGATTGATTTCTTTAGTTTTTGCCATAACGCTTTCTCAAGTGCAGACATTTTTATACGGTGTGTAAATTGGAAGTTAACCCTTTATTACACTATTAAAACATATCGTTGCAGAGCAGTGGTCTGTGCTCGATGAAAAGGTCATTTGGTTGCAAGCCATTTTTGTCAGATATTTCCATTGGAAATCCTGCAGAAGGCAAGAACACAACAACTACGAATCATAATTATTATTATTGGTTATATATCATTTTATATATTGTTTTTAAATTAAGCTTAGATTCAATTAGTTTCCAGAGTGTGTTTTCTTGTTTCTGTTTAGTTTTCAGTCTCAGTTTTTGTCTTTATTAATTATTATTCTATGAAGGGGGTATCTTAACAAAGTTTAAATGAATGAGGCATTGCAGCGCTGATCTCAGTACAGTTGTCTTGAAGGTTGTAAACATATATATACTTCAACATGGGAGTTCCTGGAGATTGACTCACTTTTAGAGCGGGCCTCTGGTGGCCATTTGGGGAGCTGCAGATTTTGCCACCGTGCGTTTGGCCTCAGGTGGTTTAATATAACTGCCTCTGTCTCGCAGGGCCTTTCATCGTCTACATGCTGAGAGACATTGACATCCTTGAAGACTGGACTGCTATCAAGAAGGTCAGAAATCACTTGTAAAAGTTCCCTTTGACTTCCCAGATTCTTCAGCTGTCAGTCGATAAAGATGCAGTTTCAGCCTGTGTCTGAGTTTCCTGCTGCGAGAGATGATCGTGTAAACAACGTCTCTGTTTTTCAGGCAAAAGCAGCTCTGTCGCCACTAAAAAAGAAAGTTGAAAGTAAGTCTGCTCCAATCATCTTTTATTAATACAGCAAACTGAAAAGGTTTGGTCTCTAAATGATCCTGTTTTGTCTTTCAGAGCGGTGATGAAAGGTGGATCTCTGCAGCAGCGACACCAAACTTAACACACACTCACATTCCCAGCTATTTCCAGTTCAGGTTTTGTCTCGTTGACTGAAGCCCAGCAGACTGAGTTGTTTTTCTGCGCTTTTGATCCCACCTGCCTACCACCCTACTGCTTGTTTGTTATCTATTGCTATTTAAAAGAAGTTCTTAACGATATGACAACCATGTATTTATAGAATGATTTATAATGCTGATTGAAAATCTAATCTTTTAGCACACAACCTTTTTGTCTGTCTTTTTTTTTTGTGTCTGTCGGTGTGAGTCAGAATCACTGAGACATACTCGGCTGTCTGGGATATGTTTGATCATATTGTGTTGTTGAGCCGGGGTTTGTAGTGTTGCAGCTTGCACAAAAGTTGCTGACTGCCTGGAAGCTGGTGGGAGAGGAAGGAAAAGAAGCTTCTGATAAGCAATGTTCACATTGGACACCCAGCGACTGTGCAGAATACACGCGTATCTGATCAAATGACATGAAACTTACTATCATCATGTGTTAATTACACCAATTAACAAATTCTAAGAGTTCATGAGCAGGACCGAAGACACAGGCTGAACCATGTTTTCAGCCGTCCTGACCACTGGCACATCTTTACACCACAGAAAAGGTGGCTAAGCAAACTTAAAAACGTCCAGCAGGTGGCAGAATTTACCTTTGTTTTTAAAAATCTGTGATCAGGATCATGACTGATTGTGAAATAAATAAATAAACCGGTTCTTATGCAGGTGGAAAATCATAACATGTTTGAATGTTTCTGCTGAGCATCACCACAGGTGAGCACTTTATATGAATGAATGCTGGGCAGCCCAGTGTGCATGAGGTTGGATTAATGCAGCATTAAAATGTCCTCAGTTTGTTTTTAGGGGGGTTTGGAGGAGAAGCAGCAGGAACAGTGGAGACTCAGCTACGGTCACTGAAATGGCAGCTCCTGTGGAGGGAGACAGAAGGTTAACTAGCCACAAAACGCACTCAAAGACCAACAGCCTCCTCTCAAACTGCTACTTGCTCCTGCGTGTTCTGGGTCCAGTCTCTCTGGAAATAAAGGATCTTTTGATCTGTAATTATAAGAAGTGCAACTAAAAATAATGTTCAGATTAGTTTCATCTGATCTTTAGGGCACCAGAGGAAATAAAAGGTGGTGACAGTGAGAAAGCTCATGATGGTTTGGCTTTAGGGAATCATTAATTTATCATCAATCTATTTTCTTTTCTTCTGTGTGGTTGGGGGCAGCAGCCTACGCAAAAAAGCCCAGAGCTCCCTCTCTGCCTCCAGGTCAGCTGAGACATCTCTCCGGGGTGTCCTGGGTCTGTACCCTGACCTGAAGCACCTCAACTCAACTTGTGAATTTTAAAGCGAATACACAAGGAAATCATAAGTTACTAAATAAATAGCTGCCACATGTAAATGTGCATCGCTTTGAGAAGTCAGTAAGTTGATAGTGAGCTAAAGCATGAGAGAGGTGGCAGGAACCCAGCTGACCAGGTAAATATGTCCACATTTGAAACAAATATCCAAAACCCTGTTATAAAACTAAATATCTACCAACAAAGAAGAATCTGAGGAGTCAAATATTCACATCCTGGTCTGTGTACAGATCTTTAAAACTAAGTCAAAAACATTTCACCTATAAAGAAAATTTATCTTTCCTCAGTTTTCTGTCGATTCAATACAGACAAAGTAATGTTACATAAACTTTCTAAGAAATCGAACTAACATACTCGTCCATACGTTGTTCCTACTCGTGTCCCTTTACCTGATCACAATCTCTAGCTCGAGGGTGTCACAGTGTACTGATGTGAAGAACATTTGCTTTTGGTTCTCAACTGGTGCCGAGCTTCATATTCACCTCTGCCCACTGAAATAGGACCATTTCAAGTGATCTTTGCTGAAGGGGTACCGTTCTTTGTCTTCACGCTCAGTCTAATTAACCTAACCTGCACAATTATATGCAGGTTAGTAGATCAAAGAGTTTGCATCAAGCTGAAAAAACGCTCTAAAGGAGACATGTGGAGACCAGTGTGTGTGGAAATCATTTATTTGATGTGAGAGGAGTGAAGTTCAATTATGTGTTTACAAGGAAAAGACAGAGCTGTAGATAATGACAAAGTGCTTTTCCCCTCTTTCACTAAACTCCGGGTGAAACTCCTTTCTTTGTCCTCTGTATTACATTTTTCAGGGTAGGATAGTTTCATAAACATGGGTCTGCTTGAAGTTATACTCTCGGGTTTGTGGGAGATGGATTCAAATTCCATCTCATTCCTTAATTTTTCCCTTCATTGTCTTGCTGATCCTTTTATCTCTCTCCTTCCTTCTTTCTTTTGTTGTCTTTCTCCCTCTATCCTCAGACCTTCCTTCCTTTATCTAAGCTGCTGATCAGTTACTTTAAATGGGATGTTGCATCACAGTTCATGACTTCACCATCTTCCCCCTTCCCTCGTTTTTCTCACAGCTGCTTGCTGAGTTTACGCGCCTGCCTCTCCCTGGCTTCAAAGGCAGCCTTGGTGTCTTTCAGCTCTTCCAGCTGCCGGCGGATTAGAGCCATGTCGAGCTGGGTGGCCTCGCACTGCTCCCTCAGGGCGGCCGACTCCGTCCTCAGCTGCGCGGCGGCGACGGAGAGCTGCTCGCTGCGTTCACGGCACTGCATCTGCATCCTCTTGGCGTCAGTGAGGAGGGACTCCACGCTCACCGCCACCGAATCGCACTGGTCGCGAGACATGTCCTGAGCAGGGATAGAGGGATGGATGGAGGTCAGGGGTCAAACCTGAATGGATCTGAGTGACGGTAAAGCTGGCGGTTGAAGGGCTCGCCCCTATTTAAATCTGAGATTTAAGGACTCAGCTCTGTTTTACAGATTTTGTGCCGTCTGATTTGGCAGTAGACTGGAGCTTTCCTGCCAAAAACACAGATAAAGTGAATCAATAGCTGGCTGTCAAAAGTCCAGCACAGATCAACAGGTTTAAAACAGAACATTTGATCTGTGGAAAGTGAAGTAGCTTAAAGAGGCTTATCATGGCTTAGCCTGCAGTGTCCACTGCTCCTCTCTATGTTTCTCTTTTATCCTTATCCATCTCCAAAACTCGTGCTTTTTCCCTCACTTTTTTGCTCTTTACAAAAACACTCATTTCTAAAATCACAGGTTGTTTTTTCTAATTAGCAGTCAAAGAGTAACAGCAAAGCAACATGTAATGATGTCTTACCACAGACTCCAAAATCAGCTTTATCTCGACCCTTGTGGTTTTCTTCTGAGACTCAGGTTGCAGGCAGGGCTCGCCGTCCTCCAGGGTGCTCTATCCTTCGCTCTTTTTTTGCTGTCGATTACAGATTCCTGTGTATATATACTTTTAAAAAACCTCCAGAAGACCCAGCTATAGGTGCAGATGGTGGAAGTGGCTGTAGAAGCTTGTTTAACAGGACCACTGGTGATTCTTTTTCCCCTTTGAAGTGCCAGTACGCTCTTCACTTCCTTCAGTTCCCCATCTGTGTCCGTCTCTCCAGTGTCTTCCTCCTCTCTTCAGTGAGGATTAGCTGTTACCTCAGGCTCAAGTAAGGTCAGGCAATCCAGAGATTAGATAGTTCAGGAAAGAAAGAGGGTGACGTGTTGTAAGAGCAGCTCATTGGGTCTATTTTGATACATCAGGGAAGGGGAAAGTAGCTCATTTAGACGCTCAGCCTGGAATATCAGTTCAAGTTATGCTTTAATCAGCTGTTGCAAGTCACCAGGAATGATTAGTTTGAGCAGTATTGATAGAATAATAGGTTTGTATAGCTTTTTCAGACAATAAATATCCCCCACAGTGGTCTTAAATGTATGTTTCAGGTCTCTTCTGGATGACTGCCCTGTTTTGTTTTGACACTGATCGAACACAGCTGAGACTTTTCACTGGACCACTGCTTTACAGAGCCGCTAGCTAGAAATGTTGGAAATAATTTCGCAGTCTTTCAAAATCTGACAGCCGGCTTCTGCAGGCAGCAACTACCAAACTGTAGGTTGTACACAGAAACACAAAAACACTATAAACATATCCCTGGTAAGCAGAGGGATAGTGAGAACAAGCGAGAAGATCATTGGAGCCTCTCTTCCCTCCATCACAGACACCTATCACACCCGCTGCATCCTGAAAGCCACCAGCGTCGTAGAGGACCCTACACACCCCTCACACACACACTCTTCACCCTGCTGCCTTCTGCCAAGAGATACTGGAGCATTTGGGCCAGACTGCGTAAGTTTCTTTCCCCCAAGCCGTCAGACTCCTGAACACTCAGTTCCTGGACTGACTCACACACACACACACACATCACTACCAAGCACTTACCTGCACAATCTCAAACACACACTTTCATAGATTAAGCTACTTTTTGCACAATGCTCAGTCTTTTGCACTGCCATTGTTGCACTTTTCTATTGCACTGTTGCGTCTGCATCGCTCTGTCTGGTGTTGCACTCTGTTTTGTTTTTCTTGCAGTTTTTGCACACTTGCACTTTATGTAGTCCTGTGTTGATTTTCTGTTATATGTAGCACCATGATCTTGGAGGAACGCTGTCTCGCTTCATTGTGTACTGTACCACTGCACACGGTTGACAATAAAGCCACTTGACTTGGTGCAAGTGAATCTTTATTTATTATTAGCCACCAGAGGGAGACATTATTCAACGTTTTCATATGCCTGTTCCCCATGACAAACATGAGCATGTCCAGAAATGTCACAAATAAAGCGCAGCACTGCAAACACACAGTCAGATGTAAGAAGCACACCTGACTGAACATCAGGCCTGAGCTTAGAAAAGGTTAGAATTTCAATTTTTTAACATCTAAACGTTATTTCCAGTGTTCAGCTTACAGTGCCATCAGACGGTGGCACTGTAAGCTAACTACCTGTGGTCACCAACAAATGTTTCAAGTCAAATCAAAATAATTCATCAAAAAGAAGCATACTGAATCAGTGTGGATGAACCCAGCAGCAGGTTTCAGCAGAACAGCCTGAGACGCTTCTTTGGTTAAAGGTTGTAAAAGTCAGTGTCACACAACAATCAACAGTCAATCAATTTGGTTAAAGATTTGCATCAGTGGCAGTTTGGTTTTTTTCTGAGTTGAAAAACAAACAAACAGTGAAACGTCTTCCTGTTTTTCTTTTTATTTCTTTTTAGTTTCTAATGACATAATCACCACACAGATCAATAACTAAGCGATCTTTAAAGCCACGTGTTGACACCTTAAACTTGAAGACAATGCAGTGTTTTAGGATTTTACAGTCAACAAAAATAAAATGTGTTAAAAATGTCTATGGCAGATTCAGATTTTGTGAAATTAGTAAAAAAAAAAAAAAAAAAAAAAGTGTTTTATGTAGAAAATTCTTAGACTTACTCGTCAAAAGTACAGCTGAGCACAGTTAAATTATAAAATCAAACACCCTCCCGTTCGTTGGCTGTGTAAACAAACCCAACAGAAGCTCGCTCTGAATAAAAAACAGATAAGTTTCTGTGGAGTCCGAAGACTTAGATGTGACGCGGCGGGTGAGATGTGGGAAATGGGTAAATTCAGTACCAGCGCCTGACAGCGCTTCAGTGTTTCCAGTGTGTCCTGACACAGACAGACAGGCTCTGCATGCTTGTGCATTCAGGTGACGAGGTGGCCGAGTGGTTAAGGCGATGGACTGCTAATCCATTGTGCTCTGCACGCGTGGGTTCGAATCCCATCCTCGTCGAGTGGAGTTTTGGTTTTGTGGCGCTTTATACATACTGTTAAACCCAAAAACTAATATCTGTAAAACCTTCCACGTGTATTCTCAAAATGCTGTTCACTGAAATCCTTAAAACACTTCATTTAACCTTTTTCCACACCTGCTCCCACTATGTGCTTTTATAACCTCTCGCTCACACCCGTTCTCACTGAGGCCTTCCAGGACGGTTGAAAAATGGCTCAGTCTCTTCGGGCGTCACACCCGTCTCCCCGAAAAGGCTTCCAGTTGGTGCCGCTCCAATCAGCTTGGACCCTGAGCCCCGACGCCTCTGGATGATCACCAAAACCCCGATGATGAGCCAGAAGAAGAAGTTGATCCACACAGCCGTCTGAGAAGGAAATAACATGACACGCAAGATGTACTGGAGGCTGTTTTACCTAAATCTGAACACACCAGTATGGTAATCCTCTGATTTCAAATAGTCCTTCAGTTCTTTTTATCAGCTGCTACAATATAAAGAAACCTCTTACATTTAACATGATATGCTAACTTTGACTACATATCTTTATTCATGGGTTTTTGTAGTGTTGCAGGGCTCCAGTTCATAATAATGCTTATTTATGTTAAGCATTACAGAAACTGGCAATGTAGCTAGTATGTGTGGACCATGTGACTCCAGCCAAAAGCATAAAATAAGTGAATGAAGTACCGACCTCAGCTTTGTGTAGACTGCTGTAGAACCTCTCTCCATCAAGTGGGTTGGCCCATTTTTCGGACTGGGCTTTTTCACAACTTTGCACACAGAAAAACACTGAGCATTAGACAGTTTAAAAGAAATCTGGGGTTATGATTTAATTCATGATGGATTTGTCTTATATGAATTTAGTCTTGATTATTGGTCACTGATTCTATGAACAAATAGAAAAACTGCAGGCAGTTTTGTCAGAGGAAGCAGTGGAAAGCTGCAGTTATAGCACATAAATAACATCAAAGTTACTGGAGCTCAAAACAAGCAATTAAAAACTAACAACACCATGCACGTCTTTGCTTCTCTTTTAAGTGCTCGCCCTTTCAGAGCATTATAGTGTAGCCAAGGATGAAAAACTGTGTGCTGATGACATTTTTAAAAGGAAAAAGGGCATCCTGAAGGACAGACACAGGCCAAGTGTAAAATAAGTAGATGGTTATAACTAAATCTACCTTCATATGGTTTCATAGAGAGCTCTAAGAGAAAGTGGGCGGGTGGTAAAGGGAAGCTTTGGAAAGGAGAAAAAGGGAAAAAACCAGAAAGCACGCAAACACAAAGTGACGCTCGCTGGCTTTCAAATGTTATTTTCATTTTCATATGCGAGTGTTGATGAAAGCGTTTGGTCCTGTGCCAGGTGTGGATGAGTGCAGGTGTCACCTGGTAGTGTTGGGAACGTTTTTCATGACAGACGAGCAGAGCGTGTCGCGCCCGATCTTCAACATGCAGCCCGTGACGAGCAGGAAGAACAGGAAAACGCCAGAGACGGCAATAATCACGTTCATCCACACATTCTCCCTGTGAAGGAGCAGAAAAAACAAACAGATAAGAGCGTGAGAATAGCACTGTGCTCTTTAAAGTGAGGCAAAACAGAAGAAGCATGTGTTGTTTCAACCTTTGGCCGAACGAGGACAGGATGTCAAACTACAAAATGCAAGCTAATGTGTGATTGTGTCGCCATGCCGTGGCATGACCCATGCATTTCTGCTTCTCTGTATCAGCTCTGCAGCCTGTACCTTCAGATGAGACTCTGAGAGTAAAATCCTAATAAAACCGCTGTGCAGACCTCCTCAAAGGAACAGTTTTATTCTGTGCTTCATTGCTGTGGCGACACACGATTTCACTTTAAGTTCAGCCTCAGGAGCTACTTAAATGATGCCAGTTTATACCTCAGACTGAGAAAAATTCAATTTTTTCCAAATGTATTTGTAGCTTCTTTTGCTTGTGTTGGCTACAGAGAACAATGTTTACATGTACACTTATTTTCCTGTATAATCAATAAGTTTAAACTAAAAATCAACCTAAAAGTGCACGCAGACATCTGTTAAATGACAGAGCAGGCCAGCATTTATGCAATATTTGGAGGAAAACATGGACGATAAAAATTGTTTTTAAACCCACACACACACACACTGCAACTCTGTGCTTTGTCATGAAAAACACACATACAGCGTGTGGTCACCTTTTGAGTTCCCCTTCGCTGCAGAAAGTGTACACCCAGTACACAGACAGAGAGAAACACACCACTGCCACCATGATTGATATGGCCGACACAAAGTAACACAAAGAGGAGGATGTGAACGACTGGACTCCGATGAGTTTGGACGTGGCATTGTAGCTGACCGCTCCGTACAGCATACAGTGACCTCCGAAATTACCCTGAGGAAAAAAGAGAGACAGAAGGGGGGGGGGGGGGGTGTCACTAAAAGGCTTGAGTTCCGCTTCACTGTTTCAAGCGCTTTGCTGGATGCTACAATAAGCGCATCAACGGTTGCATCTGACTTCTATAAATGAGCAGCAGGGAGCCTAATTGGGCACGAGAGGCGTCTGGGTCACATGATGAGCAAAGCATCCGAACTAGAGGTACAGTTAAAAACCTGCGCGCGCACACGCACGTTCACAATTTCACGTGCATATCACGCATTTCCGAGCGTCTGTTAAGCTAACACAACGAACAGTTGTTGACACACAACAATGCTCGTGTGACACTTCGCTAAAAGTTTGTGGTACATTTTTTGAGAAGTAACTTCTCCGATATCTACAGTCAAAAAATATTAAAAATATGGAGAAATTAGAGTTGAAAAGCCGAAGGTCATGACACAGTGGGCTGGACTGAAAGTGGAAGCGCGTGTCAGTTTTTTAATCCCTCGCGCTGCTTTTAATTACCGTGTAACACCCAGAAAACTGCGCAGCTGTACGAAATCAATTATAGTAGCTTGAAAATATAAATTTGTAAGACACTGTATGCTGAATTATGGTTAAAGGATTTTTCTTCAAAAAATAAAAAAATAAAATTAAGAAGTTTGTTTCTTTTTTGCTAAACTTTCTGGGATAGACAAACGCACTACAAAGTAAGTCCACCCGGAAGAGGACGGGTACAACATGTAATATATGGAGCAGGTTAGTAAAACTTAGAAAAGTCACCTGGACGATGGTGACAGACGCTGCGGTAACAATCCCACAGACAAAACAGCTGATGTAGAGACCCCACTCCAGCACCAGTAGCCAGGCTAACGCCATCATCCAGCAGCAGCTTAGTCCGCGTCTGCAAAGAAAATAGCTGCCGTGAAGGTAGCAATAACAAGGCAAACAACTTCCGGTTAGTTCCTTCATAATAAAACACCAAGCCTCCAGCAACCACGATTCGCAAATATTAAGAAGACAGTGAGTTGATTAAAAACAAAGCAAGGCAAAGTAGTAAACGTGTCTGGGTTAGTCAATAAAAAAATACATGAAAATGTTTTCCATTAAGATTAACACGTGTCAGTTTTTTGTTTAAATAGACTGTACTCTTATTCAACCGCAGACTGCCAGAACATTGTGGACAAATTGAATCAAGAAATAAAGAAAGGTCTCATATACTTGTCACGACCTTGTCATACGTCTCAAAAACATAATTTAAAACGTTTTAAGCCTGACGTAGCTTCAGCTGGGTTATATTCTGGAGGTAAAACAGTTTGATTTCCGGTGATATTGTATCTTTTTTATTACCTTCACCCGCAGTCAAACAGTCCAAAGTGAAAATCGTACGTCCGAACTCTCTTCTCGATATTAGTTTGAGCAGCAATAGAAGCTTCCTCTGAGTTTCACCGCAGCGCGTGAATGCGTAAAAAATAGCTTACTTGTCACACGTGGACACTGCTTGTCATAAAGGCCGTAGATCGTTTCTCTTCGCTTAATCAGTTGGTTTCATCCGATGACCCAGAAAGATAAACTGAAAGTCTGCAGCTAGACATATGTGTAATTCACTCATGTTAACGCCTATATTTACGCAATAATTATTTTTTATTATGCGGAAGCAAATACTGCATGTTTGTATTGTCTCAAATATGTAGATGGTTCAAGTTAGTCAAAGTCTGAGGTTCTCGAGGATTAGGAGGTATGAAATGTTAGAGTTAGACACAGTGTGTGTGTGTGTGTGTGTGTGGTGCTTCCTTCCCAGAATGCTTAATGAAACCTTGTGACTTTGTGTCCTGTGACCATGTCATTTTTATAGGGTATATGTCAAGCATTTTAAGCCTGTCAGATTCACCTCTGCACTAATAATAAGCTTACTAATTCCTGACACATAGCCAGTCTTACATCATTCAAGGCTGACTAGAAATAACTGTTTTCTGTAATAACATGCCACACAATTTCCAATGATATGTCATTAGAAAGGAGCTTCAAAATTATGAATCAGCCCTGTTAGTTTTCATAGGAATTGTTTAAGTGATTTACACCACTGGGTTACAAAAGTAAGTAGAAAAACAAATGGTATGTTGCAGAAGGTATTACAAGACAGAAGGTAATAAACTGATGAATGGATTACTAAATAGAAAGAAGAATGCTATACTGCAGCAAGGATTTTTCATAAATAATTCTTAAATGTGGACAAAGAAAGTCTTGCAAATACCAAAATAATACTACTATGTTGAGAATGTAACTTCACTTAACTAGGTGACTGGACTCATTGTTGGAAAAAAAAAGTAGACATGCCAGTGTGAGTTTGTGTGTGTGTGCTGCTGTCTCAGGAGGCTAGACTAAGTGGTGGGCAGAGCCATCATAAAGTATTAGTGTCAGTGAGCATGTGAAGGTGTTTTTAGATTGAAGCCTTAATGCATGCTGGCACAAATGTTGGACCCCAGGACCCAAACACTAGAAAGCTTCAGTTTGTCTATGTGTGTATCCAAAAATCATCACACAAGCCTTGTATCTCTTTAATTCATGATAAGTTTAAACATCAAAATTCACCAAAGTCTGAACGAGGCACAGATCTACAGTAAAGAATACACTATGTACAATATAAAATAGAGGGACATAAAAGATTACAACGCAAAACGAAAATGTAGGAAACATGCACTTAATAACACGTCACGGATAGGTCGAGGCTGTCGGTCGACATTTTCTTGAAGAGAAACCCATCTTTCCTCGAGATAAAAGTCATGATATAGAGCGGAGAGAGTGAAAGTTTCCCCCTTTTGGAAAACAAATGTTGATATATACTGTATATAATTATATATACTTATTGTGCAAGTGAACTATTTAGATTAGCAACACTTTAAAAAGAATTCAAAAACATACGTAAATATATCAGCAATAAGAGCACATCAAGGAAAGAACAAAACATTAATTATACTGTTTTAAATTCAATATAATGTCCCTCTTGAAAGAACAGCTGTTTTGATTTGACTGCATGTACAAAAGCTTGATAATAATTTAATACTGAACAGAGAGATGAGAGGCATACACAAGCAGCAAAAAAAACCAAAAAACCCACCGACCAGATTGTGCCGTGAAACAAGATCAACTTCATTTTGAAAATCTTAATCTTTTGAACTTCGGATGAAACGTGACGGTATGATGTTGTTGGAGAGAAAATAAAAATAAAAGATAAAATCCTGATGGAGAAGCCCACACACAAGGCAGCGCTAAAAGGTCATTTCATGATGAACGCCCCCTGAGGGAGGGCAGCCCTGAAATGTTTGAGTGTGATTGTTAAGTACTGTTTGTGCGAGATTGTTAATCATCGCACAGCAACATCACTGCTTTATATTTAAAATGTTTAGCAGTGATTTTCCGAGTAGGAACACTGCTCATTGGTGATGAAGCCAGAGGAGCCGGTTACCTAATCTTAAAAGGTGATGCGCGCTCGGACTGCGGACTGTGTGTCAGAGCGAATTTGAAGCAGGGACTTTTCTGGTTTCCAGCAGTAAGAACAGCATTCTTGCTCAAATTTGGACAACGCATCTCAAAAGGATAGCTATCTCGTGGTAACGCACAACAGCCACCATTTTTCTGTGACGTTTCTAATAGAACAGTCGATTTCAACTCTGTGGGATTTCCAGTCACGTGTCATCGCACGTTGTTAAATATTCCCTCGTTACAATCATTGTGTTTGTAAGGACGGATGTAAAGGTTGTCATTTTTTTATGAGACTTTAAAACGTTGTTTTAAACCTAAATATGATTTATGGCAGCATCCTAGAAAGTGGTTCTGGCCCTTAAACCAAACCAGCTGGAGATAATTTATCTGAGCGTAACCACACCTCCAGTTCTCTGTCTATATGTGACCCCCCCCCATTGCAACTACAAGCTGTTTGTTCTTGTTTTCTTCACTTCTCATTAGTACAGCGGGATTTGCCCAGCCCACGGGTCACTGTCAGTCCCCTCTGAGGCCTTCTCTAAACCACAGCCTCAATTCATCCTCAAGCCATGTTCCATTATCTACCAGAAATGCTGTCAAACCTAAAATGAGGATGTGGTCCCAGCTAATGAAACAGCAACTGAAAAATGAGCGGGGAAAGCAGTGCTGAATTTGAACCCTAACCCTCTTCAGTGAAGCTGAAGCTTATGCCACCAACAGACCTGAAGCGTCTTATCATGAACGTTGGTGTTCTTGGAAACTGGAAGCTTTGTTATGTGATTGACTTTTGCGTCAATGTCCACACTAAAAAAAAAAAAGAGTCTATTTGTTTCCGTGAACATGAAGTCCAAAAATTGTATTTTGTGTCTATTTCACAAAACTACTGTGAGAGTGTGCTTTTAATAATAGCTTTAGATTTCATTCAAGCAGCTGGCTGCTGAAGAATGTTTGGAGAAGGAATTCCTGCTCTGTCCATTTTAATTCAAAGGTATGGTCACGTTCCTTGATAAGTGCGGTCACAAGACTGCAGTACTGAGGGTTTGCTGCTGAGCCTGTATACCAAACCTGCCTGTCAGTATGAGAAAGTGTATGTATTCCTCTGCAAGTCAGTCAAAATGCTGTAATAGTTCTAAATGATCTTTTGGATGGTTACATATCAGTTTGCGATGCCTGAAATGTACCAATTTCTGAATGATTTAATGCACGTAATGCCTTGTTTTAGTCAAATTATGTTTGAGCATGCATTTGTGCACATGGACCAGATAAAAGTTGTGCAATCATTAGCCAACTGGACAACCTGGCAGCCTGAATGCATCTGGTAGAGGACTGTCAAGTTTACAGATAATTTTGTATATTCCTTTCTTCCAGCAGGGGTCGCTGTCTCTCCCCGTCCAAATGGCTGAGTAAAATTCTCTCAGAGCCACTTCAGACACCTCGATGAACCTCTCTGGAACCTGCACACAAAAATATGAATGTCAAGGAGGAAATGTTTATTAGGAAGTGTTCTGGAAGAGAAAAATCCATTTTCACTTTAGTTTAGCATCTGAATCTGTCAGTCACATATCTATCTACCTTATCTATAAGAACAAAGGGATTTAAAACTGAGAAACTTGTGTTTTTCAGTGAATGTGAGGTTTTGATTGTCTCTGTACTTTCTAAAAATCTCATAAGCATTGTTGAGCAGTGAATAGTTTCATAGCCTTCACAGGAAGAACATTACAATACCTGTTATTATAATGTGCATTTAGTGCACCCTCACCGGTGTTGTCACTCACTTTGGTAAAATACAGACTGTGATTGTCTCTGATTCCACTGTTTGTCTGAACGCGCCTGTCAAAGCGGACAGCTTTATCACAGCATGTAGAGACTTCTCGTTGACTATGCACAATGACATGAGAAGAACTGTTATTGTTTATAAATGGACCTATTCTTTCAACACTATGACGGAAAACACGTTAGAAGCGAACACGATCTATTCACGGCTGAACCGCACATAACTTTAAGCCGAGCTGAGGTTCAATCAAATAATAAACTCACAAAAATTTGTGTAGGTGAGAGTGACTTTTCAAACTCGAGCAACCTTGTGACTTTGTTTTTACGATCACAGAGGTGATTTTCAGCGCTGCCTGAACGTTTTCCGGGATACATTGTAGCCATAGTAGTTTTAGCGTTCTCAATACCTTTTTAAATCCAATGACGTCTGACAAATAGCAGATCACCTTGGGTGATAAAATTAATCATCATCTGTAGAATTTGACACTGTGAACAAATTCAGTCAAAACTAATGTGTGATGATTGTTTTATGATACTGTGTGTCCTTCAGTAGGTCAATGAGATATAACAGTGCTTCATTTTCTGTTTCTTTTTCATGCACAAACTCATACAAGTAAAATTATTTCTCTGCTCACTAAAGGTAATAGCACATTACACAAAATAATAACCCCAAGCTCCAGTGCTTTTCATTTCAGCGGTGTAGTATCTTTTTAGTGTATATCTTCATCTTTACGCTATACATGATTTATTGAGGTTTATTTCCTCATTAGACTTATCGGCTGCTCGGAGCTTACCAATTAATATCAGATCAGGACTTCATTCAGAGTCCAAGCAGCAGCCATATCTGGCAGTTTATTGACCTCTGAAGAACAACACAGCTTGAGTCCTGCAATATTCTACAGCCATCCTCACCTGGTGTGCACTTAATGGGACTTTTATTTGATTTTCAATAAGATTGGCTGAGTACACGCATTAAATGTTTTTAAGAACTGTTTGCTCAAGAAGGTCAAACAGCTCAGATCAAATGATCTTAACTCAAAGGACCGATGAGCTTAAGAAAATCAGTAATGGCTTGTGTTAGGCATGCATGTGAACCTTGAAAAGCATTCCAGATGACAATCTATAAAAGATATCAAAAACAGAGTGCAAGTTATCCTTCAATACATGACCCAAGACCGTGACACTGTAGACAGCACTTTAACTTGATTGGCATTTTCTTTTAAACACAGGAGCACTGCATAAAGATCCATAATCCATTAGCGCTGTACTTAGGGCTGAGCAGTATTCACATCCCCACCCAAGGACTGAGTCCAGTCATACAACCGGTAGGCTGAAAGCTGTAACTAGAGCGTCTCCTCACCTGGTAGATGTTGCTTTTATTGTAGTGCATGTTCAGTATGCGGTAAAGCTCCGTATCACGTCCCACTCGCAGCTGACTCTCTCGGCTAATACGAGGTGCACCATCCCTGTGTTACAGAGACAAACAAACTCATTTAAATACGCTCACAATAAAAAACCAGAGAAGAGAACCATGTATAATTTATATAACTGATATTCAGCTTCAGTTTGTTTCTGACTTTTTGCAGTCATGTTTTATGCCCATTGCTATTTGTTTTACTCGCTACCATCATGAGTTAGCATCAACATGGCCACAGTGTCTAAACACCTGAGCACTCACAGACAATAGCTGGTTATAAAAAAAATCAATATTTTTATCAATAAGCCTTTCCGACCTCTTAAATCAAGCGATATAAAAAATGCAGACATCTATTTCTCAGTTGCAATGGTTTGTTTGATTAGAGCAGAACTGAATCTGTCATGGAGGAAACCATGATGCTTCATGTGGGTCCAAAGTCAATCATGCGATGTGTGATTCTCTATTTCTAAAAAAAGTTATATATGATGTCTGATGTATAAATCAGACTTTACTTCAGCTCATCTAACAGGGGCAACATGTTCACACTCATAAGGCCACTGAAACAATGAAAGTATTGCAAATAAAATGAGTTTAACATGAACCAGTGCCAACCCAAACCAACCGGGTGAGAGCCTCGCGGACAGCCTGGCGTGCAAAGCGCTCCATCTGGATGTAGAAGAACTCTCTGAAGTTGCTGAACCATTTAATCATCTGGGAGGTCACACAGCGATTAAACTAGACCATGGATGACAGGAGAGGAAGTGAGCAGGTGAGGACAGCAAGAGAAGAGTGCTTTTTTAAACACTTACAATGATATGCTAAATTAACCTGACTTGAGCTAACTTAATTGCACTTTGTTTGTTATGTCAAATTACATTCAAAAGACATTGTATGCCCCCCCCCCCTTTTTTTTCCCCCTTAGTGGTCATTAAAGTATGTGACCTAATCTAATGTTTTCTGTTGACACAGACTCCAAGAGGAGAAATAATCTCTGCAACTCCACACTGTTTATGCTTCTAAATCACTGTAAGCTTGCAGATTGTATCAGATAATATCACCTTATTAAGAGATACCCTGTAATAATAATTTATCGCAGCATATGCATTTTTAAGTGCAGCATGGATGTGAATTAAAATAGCATTTGTTTTATTCATTGAAACATTTCACTTGTTAGTCATATTCAGAGATAGGCACTTTCTTGGAGAAGTAGTTGTAACCAGTAGGCTAGTTAATATTATCATTATTTCAGTAAATGGGGTAACTGCAATCTAACTTCCAGTCTATTGGAACCTGATTGAAGTATGGGAACAATAATATCTGGGATGCAGTCGGCCATATTTGACAGTTTTGGTGTTTACACATGGCCGGTTAGCTCAGTTGGTTAGAGCGTGGTGCTAATAACGCCAAGGTCGCGGGTTCGATCCCCGTACGGGCCATGTACGTTTTCAAGCAGTTGAGCAACTTTTGCTTTTCGCTTTATTTGCAGAAGAAAATCTTATTAAGATGAAATGAAAAGCACCTCGAGCTTTGAGACCCGACATGTGCAACTGTGACATCAGCTTTTTAACTGTTTATCCGCAAAATTTTCCAAAAATAACTCGTGAGCTGTGCAACTCTGGCCTTGCTTCACTAACACTGCTGCAACATGGCCGGTTAGCTCAGTTGGTTAGAGCGTGGTGCTAATAACGCCAAGGTCGCGGGTTCGATCCCCGTACGGGCCAGTCCTGGATTTTGTGAAGCACCAACCACTACATATGTATAATACACTATAACCTGACACATGCTAACAGACTGTATCTATTAGTAGAGAGTTAATAAAAGAAAACTGTTATAATACATCAAATCAAACCACACAGTAATATGGGTACATTACTCCTAAAAGACAACACAACTGAATTTATGTAGTAATGAAAGATTTGAATAAATTCAAGATTCTTCAAAGCAGCAGCATTTGCATACTTTTGGGGGATTCATGTTATCTGAAGCAGCGCTGCATCATTTCAAATCAAGATCTTGAAGATGTGCCTCATTGTCTTGTTAAAAACAAACAATGTAGCTACGAAGTGCAAACCAAACACTCGTTAAGTGCTGTCTTCAATTATGAATGAACTGCTAACAGCGTAATCCGAAAACCCCACATGATAGCAACCACACGCACACATCATCTATTCATCTTAGACAAAGGAATTGAGGTTGGAACCCACCACTATCAAATTTGGACTCACCAGCCCACAGCTGAGATATCCACTAGTCTAATGTCCATC
Organism: Pelmatolapia mariae; assembly: GCF_036321145.2. NCBI lineage: Eukaryota > Metazoa > Chordata > Actinopteri > Cichliformes > Cichlidae > Pelmatolapia > Pelmatolapia mariae. Next base: position 85,312,050 of record NC_086229.1, on the reverse strand, counting down.
CTTTGTCATGCTTACTTAATACTAAATTGTAAAAAAATTAAGAAGTACAAAATTCTTTCAGCAATTTGACCCAAACGCCTGATAATTTCCTCAAAACAGCTAATCTTGAGATTCTAGGAAGCAGTGTGATGGGCACTAATTTTAGGGGCCGTTAACTGGAAATTTCAGAAGCTTTTAAGTCTCTGCAGCAGTGATAACTTCTGGTCCTTCTTCCCTCAGTTGTAAACACCACGCCTGTTCGAAGAAACCTTTAAAGTCTTTGTAATATATGGACCAACTCACATTCATGTCTTAAAGAAATGCTGGACAGTCAATTCTCCTTCCTTAGTCATAATATCCAATACTACAGCAGCCAAACTGGCCTAATTGGCATTGCATAGTTGTGACATCTTCCATATTGCTCTAACAATGTAGAAAATGGTCAGTGAAAAAAACCAGGTGAGCAGGTGTGTAAAACGCAGTGGCTGATATACTGCCGTGTGACTTTGAGGCGTGTTAAAAAATAATCACTTTGAAGTGAAATTGTCGTTCCAGCACTGAGCTGGTGTACACACACCTTGACATCAGGGAAATACGTCTTGAGCGTGTTGGAGCTGGGATAGCGAGTGTAGAAGAACATGAGCTTGGCTTTCTTCAGATGGCAGGGTGACAAGCCCTCCTGGGTGTACATATGAGGTGAGTTAAGGAGATACATGTCGAAACACACACACACACACACAAACACACACACACACACACACAGCTCTCATCCTCATTCTTTCAAGCACACTGACAAAAGGATATCCCCCCAGCAGTCAGGTAGAGCTCTCCTCCATCCATCCCTCCTCCTCGCATGCCCCCATCTCCCCTCATCACTCGGTCCCTCTCTCTCCCCCCGTGCGCGTGGCGTGCAAGTGACGGGTCCAGGTGGCCGAGCAAGGGGAGCGGGGGGAAGGAGGGGTGAGACGATGGGTGGGAAGAGAACTCCAAGAAAGGGTCAGAGTTCAGGTAGTCTTTGCGGGATGACGGGAGGTGGGGGAGCTGAGGGTGGTGGAGTGAGCGGGAGAAAAGCTGCTGCATTGAGTAGTGGAGCAAGGGGAGAGGGAGAGGAGGGGGCGGAGGCGGGGGAGGAGGGGGAGGCGCAGGGAAAGAAGATGAGGAAGTAGAGGAGGAGGTTGAAGACGGGTGGAAAGAGGAGGAGGAGGAGGGATCCTTGGGCTGAGAGGCTGGAGGCAAGAGGGGAGGGTGAGAAAGGGGAGGAGGACGAGACAAAGAAGGGTGGTGCAGGGAGAGGTTTGGGTGAGAGGGATTGAGGTGAGTGGGGAGAGGTGGGCCAAGGAGTGGGTAGGCCTTTCGCGTGTCAGGTGACCTTTGAAGAGTCAGTGGCATCGCTAATTCGGACGGTTCAGTCCGACGGGGTGGTCGGGGGGGCAGGGCGCTCCCGTTGCTCATCTTGTGGAACTGCTTCTCTCTTTCTCCGTCCTGCCCTCTTGTTTTGTCCTCCTTATCGCTCATTGTTTCTTCTCTTCTTCCTCTCGTTAACAGCCCCATCCACACTGCCTTCTCCTTCCCTCCGTCACTTCCCGGATCAGATGGGAGAAAAGAGATGGCAGCGGGAGGAGAGGAAGGAGCGTAATCGGTCATCTCGGTGTAAAGGCGGAGAACTCGGTCGATGACCCGGGCCACAGCGCTGCCCAACTCCAGCTTCAGTGCCGCGGCAAACTTCTGCCCTCCCTCCTCACTCTCGTCATCTATCCCGCCATCCCAGTCTCCTCTGACCAAACCTCCGCAGTCAAGCCACAACCCTGATCCCTCCATCACACCCTCCAAGTGCAACCCTCCTCCTCCTCTTCCTCTCTCCATCCTTCTTTCTCTGTCTTTTTGCAGCTCCTCTTTCCGTTTGTGGAAGCTGTCGAAAGGGGACTCGGAAAGCAGGGAAAATGATTCCTTTTCCATCTCTCCGCCATCAATGTCTTCCTCATCGTACATCCCTTCTGTCATGTCCTCCTCCTCTATTAGCCCTACATCCTCTTCCCTTCCATCAGCTCCACCGCTGCTTCCGTTTCTGCGCTTCCTTTTCTTCTCATCCTCAGCCATGTGCTTTTCCCCAAAAGCTCTCCACACTTTCTCCTGCAAAGCCTGCAGTCTCTCCCTTGCCTCCTCCAGCTGTTCTTTCAGCTCTTCCCTTTCCCTTCTCCTCTCTTCCCTCCCTCCTTGTTTGCCTCCCTCATCGGCCTCTCCATCCCTCTGTCGGTTCTCCAGCTTCATCCTCTTCACTTTCAGGATGTCTTGATTCCATTCGGCTGCGAGGGCCGCGTCATTGTGCCTCTTCTTAACCCCGAGCAAGTCGTCCTTTCCCTCAATCGCCCCCTCATCTCCCCCTTCCATTCTTTGCTCCACGTGTCCATCCCTCTCTCCTTCATCTTCCTCCACATTTCTGTCCTCCAGGTGTCTGTGTGTGCTCAGGCTTGTGTTCAGCAGCCCTCCGATCCTCCTGGGGCCTCCACCTGGCTGGAGGAGATGGTGGATCAGTGGAAAGCCGGGGGGTCTAAAGGCAGGAGTAAGGCGGCCAGCATTAGCCTGAGGATGGATTCCAGCAAGATCTGTGGAGTTGAGAGTTGGAGCAAATGTATGTATCTGGGGAGCAGAATCATCAAAAAGATCTGTGGGTGAATCCATGGCTGTAGAGAGGCAGAAGGGACACAAAGAGACACAATAAGGATTATTATTGCTGCTTTTGTGATATTTTGAGTAGTAGCAAGTGTTTTGCAGCCAAATTAAGTTAATACATGAGGTTAAATTTCATTAAAATATACCAATAATTAAGATGACCATAGTTTTGTGTGTAGTGCTCAAAGTGCTAAATGGTTATATTTAGTATTTAATTTAATATTTCAAGTTCAAAACAGAAAAGAAACCGTTTTTAATCAGAGTATAGCATTACATCAGTCAACCTTGTTGGATAATGATATTGATTATAGTGGAAATAATAAGATAACCCAATTTCCCTCGGGATGAATAAAGTATAATCAATCAATCAATCAATCAAAACAGGAATGGTTTTACAGGTGGAAGTCACTGACATGTTTCCCTTCTCATCTTTTCTGATTGTTTTTCCACTAGTTTTGGATTTGGCTAGTGTCAGTGTGAGGTTGCACGGGCAGTCCAACTCCTCCAGAATGGCGTATCAATACCTCCCATTGCCAGGAGATTTGCTGTCTCCCAGCACCATATCAAGAGTATTTAGGAAATTCCAGGAGAGGCAGTTACTCTAGAAGAGCTGGACAGTGCCCTAGAAGGTCTTTAACCCATCTGCAGGACCGTTATCTGCTCCTTTGTGCAAGGAGGAAAAAGATGAGGACTGTGAGTACTGCAAGAACTACAAAATGACCTCCAGCAGGCCACTGGTGTGAATCTCTCTGACCACACAATCAGAAACAGACATCACGAGGGTGACCTGAGGGCCTGACATCCTGTACTGGGCCCTGTGCTCGCTGCCTGGCAGCTTGGAGCTCAATCGTCATTTCCTATAGAATACCAGAATTAGCAGGGCGCCCTGCGCTTTTCACAGATGAGAGCAGATTCACCCTGAGTGTAGGTGATAGATGTGAAAGGGTCTAAAAAGCCGTGGGGAACATTATGCATGCCTGACATTCTCAGGCATGCATACAAGCACATGGGGGCCATACAAATGAATTCAGTACTCCGTAGGTTGATCATTTTCACTTACGTCAAACATGGCATCATTCATTTCTAACACATTACCCAGTCGATAACAGTATAGATATACAGCATGATTGTTTTTGAGCAGTGTACAATTGTGCTGGCGGGGTGTGGTTTCTGGGCTCAGTCACACGAGGGAGAGTTAAAGCAGTGTGTTTGGGGGAGTAGTGCCTGATGAAGAGAGCAGCAAACCTGTTGGGCATGTCTAATTAACCTCTCCTCTGACAGTAAATGTGGGGCCGGAGACGAGAAAACACAAAACTGTTAGCAGTGAGCCCGAGAGGCACAGAGAGAGCCAAAGATTGAGTATAAAAAGTGTGTGAATAAAACCGTGTATAAAACACACCTTTCTCACCCGTCCTTACTGGGGACCCTGTCACCAAAATTCTTACTGACACGACTGTATAAAGAAGAAACAGGTCTTACTAAAATGGTTTGTAGGGCTTTTTTATGTGGATTATCTGCTCTGGTTGCTTTTAATTTTTTTCCAATGTCATTTTTAGTTCCATTCAATTCTAGCGCACTGCAGTAAGGGCAAAAATCTCAGAGGCCGTTTTGGTTGCATAAATATCTGCTAGATAGCACTAAGGAAAATATTTCTGTTTATCTGTGACTACACTTGGTTGACAATGAATGAGTGCCCATCACAACGATATGGCTGGAACATTACCTGGACAGCAAAACAGGTCACTGGTCACAATCACTTTCACTTTAATAGCAAAAAGAAACAACTCCAATGTATTTGTATAGAGCAAAAACTAAACGTTCATTGTGGCAGTGTTAAAGAGAGTACATTTAGCTAGAAAGCACAGAAAAGATCAGTTTCAACAGTTATTCAGTTGGGTTGATATTTACATCAGTGAAGGAAGCGACATCCTGTGGCACCAACTAAGACCTAATGGAAGGGTTAACATCTGGCTCATGATCTTTGTCACATTTCGCCCTCCTCTCTTCAGGCTGTCCTTCCTGTTGTGCTTGAACGTGTGTTGTCTTAGACAGTGCAAGTATCAAAGAAAAATATATGTGAGAAAACTGAGGAAGATAAATGCACATAGATGTGGATCACGCACAATAACAGAAGTTTGGGAAAAAAATACAAAACATTTTATGGTGGAAAATTTAGGTGCTTGTTACACTCCCAGGCTAATGCTATACAGCTTCCCTACAATTCCTGGAAAAGGTCGTAAAGCAGAGACCAGTGAATGCCAGGCTTATAAACGACAGTACATCTCACTGTTTAATCAAGATCAAAAACACACATCCCAGTTCCTATTTTATATCACTGTGTAACCTCATTTCTGCCCCGATACCCCTTTTCCTTCCTCTCCATTCCTCTCTCATCCTCTCTTCCTCCTCTCTCTGTTATCAGTTCAGGCAGCTTGTTAAGCACTGTTTGATCAGAGTGTTTACCGTCAAACACACACATGAACACACAGACACACACACACACACACTTTTGCACAAAAGCAAAAGAGGCTTGAGAGAGGGCTAACAATGGTCAATGGTCCTTGTGGAGTGAAATAGAGTGAGAGCAGCATGTATGTAGTGTGTGTGCATATGCAAGTGTGTGTGTGTGTGTGTGTGTGTGTGTGCATGTGTGTGTCTGTGTGCCTACGTGTGCATGAGCAGTAGTCCTACTTAGCTTTGATAACACCGCTAATCCACTTCAGATGGATACACTACAGCTCACTGAACAGATGTAAGGACAGGACAGATGTAAGGACTGACAGAGGTACAGGAAAATACAGAAAATATGAACACACACACAAGGATGCACAAACGCAAACACACACATCCCAAAAAACAATAGCTAGACAAGATAGATAGATAGATAGATAGATAGATAGATAGATAGATAGATAGATAGATAGATAGATAGATAGACTGTTGAAACATGAAGAGAATAATCCTCCTATAAATAGCTAAATATCAATTATTCAAATGCCCTCTCCTCTCTACTATAATACAGCCCAGATGGCAAGCCAACCAATGGGCTTATAACAGGGACAGATTAGCTTTTCAAAGCCAGTGCAAGCTGCACAAAATATGAGCAATGACTATGAAAGCCATTAACCACTAGATTAGGCTTAAGAATGGTGCTCTTGGACTGCGGGAGCTGTCACTGGGTAGACTGACAAGAGCGAAAACACACATGAAACAAAGCACAGATAACGCGCTGGTATATGATCCATGTAAGTATGTTACATTGGAAAATTACATTCAAAAAGTTCATTTTCTAACATTCGAAAATAACAACACATTGGTTACTAAAATGTTCTTAATACTGGCTTACAACCATACTTGTCAAATGAAATTTCTTTTTAATTAGCGTATTTTTAAGCAGAGCTGTATTACTTAAACAAAGGCTGGATAAATGTAGCTCATAACTATGGATTTATACCATACAAAATCAAAGATATTAGCTAAGGACTTTTTTAATGTTATAAATTATTTGGGTCAGTCATTTTTCGGGGGCATTTCTTTTCCCCCTTCACATTATATTCTATCTATCTATTTGTGGCGTAATTATATCACTTTGAATAATTAATAGAGTGTTTAAAGCCTCCGCGTGGCAACATCTGCCGGCTGTGGCACGCGAATCCGCTTTGGCCATTCTGACGCACGAGCGGTCAGTTTGTGCGAGTGCGCGCGCGCCCGTTGTGCGTCCTGTGACTAATTGGCAGCGGTGGACTAATGTCGCAGTATGAAAGAAAACATAAACAGAGCGAGAGAGAGACGCGCAGCTCGAGCAGACGCTGACCTTCGTAGCTCTTCAAACGCCGTAAAATGTCAAATATGTAAGGCGGAGGTTTGAAGTTTAAAATGAACTTACTCTCAGTCACAGAGAAGAGCTCCAGCGGTTCCCCGAAGCCTTCCAGCCCCAACGGCCGTTTCTGTGCGCTCTGTCTCGGTTGGTTGTCTCCTGCTGTCACCGGACGGGCCTTGGACATCGGTGCGGGCAGACAGGAACCAGTCAGCAGGAGGATTCCTGCTTTTTCCCGCTTCCCTCTTCTCTGGATTTGTTCCGTAACTCTCTCAGTTTTCCCTCACTCGTCAAACGCCTCCTCTTTACTCTAGTTGTGTCACTGTGCAGGTTTTTCCTCCCTCGCCAATCCATCTATCTCTGGCTGGCATCAACCTCACGCGCTGCACCCGGTGTGGAGTGGCGCGCGGTGGGCGGGCGAGCGGGCTCGAGAGCTGTCCACTTGACAGTCCGGTCCCTCCCATGTTGGCAAGACCCCCAGTATACACAAACACACACACACACACACACACACACACACACACACACATACAGGCACTGTGCTGTATTAAATCGTCGATTCATTTGAAATTAATTGGCTTTTATATAATTCACGTAGCAGTTTGTGACAGAAGGCTACTTATCCACAGACGAGCCCATAAACATGTTAAGGGGAAATTACTCTGACCAAAAACCGAGAAGCATTTTTTCAGTTTGTGTTACAGTAGTGATGCCACAGACCTTCAGCAGCACATTCTCTGCACTGCAAAGGTTTTATTTACCGCCGACTGTCACCCGGTCAGTCATTAACAGTTTTATCTGACTACAGGAATCTGTCTGTGAGATTCAGCACCCCTGGGCATAAAGACAAACACAGCAGAGTATCTAAAGACTCTCTGTCTAAATGTATTCATTTTTAACATGTGGCAGCTTTAATCTGATTTTACACAAATTATGTGAATTTAACAGTGTAAATGTGGATTTATAGGATGCCTTTAAAATCATAGGTATAATATTTGGAAGCAGCAGTGCAAAGGTACCCATGTTCAGTGGACCACAATGGTCTTTTTTTTTTACAGATGTCCTTGCTCTACTTCAGCTTGCCTGCTTTAATCAACAGACACCCTGATAGCAGGGCAACATTTTGCTTTAACTTCAGCAGCACTTAGTAACCTGTTGCTGGGAATGTCACCCACCCAAACCCACCACTAAACTGTTCACAGGCTCTCCCCATGAGACCAGGGGCCGCTTTCAAACTGCAATTTTTTGTGTTAATTTTGTATTTTTTTTTTTTTGCGTATCCCAAGAATCACCTAAATCACGCCCCCCTCCCCCCCTTCCCCCAACACCTCTGCCTGATCCCATCTCTTTCTTTCTCTACTTCTGATTAAAACTGGTTATGCACTGAGTGAAAGGTCGCAGTTGTTATGGAAACAAGGCTTGTAACAAAAGCTGGACACATGGGTGCAGAGGGAGAGAAAGAGGGGAGAAAGATGGAGAGAAAAAGAGGGAGACGTATCTGAATAAACATAAACGCGCGGAGAGGAGGAGAGGGCAGGAAAGAGAGGTAGGGAGAGGTCTGAATAAATAAAAACATATGCAGAGGGAGGAGGAACGAGAGATGGCGAGGTCATGAAATAATGGCTCCATCTGCAATAATAAATAACAAAAGATAATGCTGGGTTTTTGTCATTCTAGGAAGGCGTTTGAGGAACAAAGGTGTGTGTGTGTGCTGTGAATGCGTGTCTGTGTGTGTGTTTGGACAGAGTGGGAGAATGCAATTGATAGATAATACATGGATCTGGTGCACAAGCTGGAGAATACTAAAAAGCACAAATTGTTCACAGAAAAGCGTACCAAAAAGCCTAAAATTGTGTGTCTGTCTGTGTGTGAGTGCCTGCCTGAACGTCATCTCTCTGAGGGCTCATATTATGTTAACCACTTAGACTAACATCAAACACTCTCTCTCACTCTCTCTTACACACACACACAGACACACACTCCGGTAGGAGCGTGAAGGTGCCAGCCATATAAATAGGATATCCCAGAGCGAGAGATAAAAAGGAGAAGAGATTGACAGAGAGAGAGGGATAGAGATTATATATTCAAAGGGGAGAAAGAAAGTGGTGAAAAAAAGGATGGTGGGGGGGAAAGAGTGAGTGAAGCGGAGAGGGCAAGAGCAGGAGGGGGTGAGGATAGATAGATACGAAAAGATCAATAAATGGCATAAAGTGTATGTTCATTGATTTAGTCGGAGTGAAAGAGTGATGGCGGGGAGAGACGAAATTAGAGGACAGAAAATGCTTGGAGCAGAGAGGAGGGCAGCGAGTGGGTGGCGAAGGGAGAAATAGATATAAAAATCTAATTAAAGCTGCATTAATCGATACTTTCATGTCAACAGTGGGTCAGATGAGTATTTTCAGTGCAAGAGAAAACCAATCATAGTGACAAAGTAGCAGAAAATGATCACCCAACGCTGCGGCTGCCCTCAGCTCTGCGCTGTCCTTTAGCCACTTTTAGCCAGTTGTTTTGGTTATCGGGCTCTAAAACATTTTTCTGGCAAGAACGGGAGGGGTGGGGGGGGGGGGTTAAATAAAAGCATTATGATAAACCTCCTGCTCAGCATCTCCCCAACTTAGCAACTATAGGTTGAGAACACCCTGGAGGATTTTGCAGGCACGAGTCAAAATATTTTTTGAACTAGTCCAAAAAGAGAAAAAGCAACTTACAAAAATCAGATAGCCAAAGTCAAAAAGGCCAAATTAGTGTGAGAAAAAAAATCAGCGAATGCAGGGTTGCATTGCTGTGTTGTAGTCCATTACCAATCAAAAGTTTGAACACATCCATTCATCCAAGGGTTTCTATTTACTGTGTTTTTTCTGCTTTTTAGAACAAAATGTCATCAGAACAATGAAACAACACACAGGAAACTATGATGACTCCAAAAAAATGTCTAAAGCAAAGCAACATATGTTTGACATTTTTGATTTTTCAAAAAGTGTTCACCCTTTGCTTTGATATAAACTTTTCAAAGTCTTGGCTTCCTCTAAATCTGCTTCATACGACTATCACTTGGAAGCTTTTTAAAAGAGTCCCCACATATGCTGACCACTAGCTGCCTGCCTGCCTTTAATTCATTCTGTAGTGCTCAGACACACTACGTCAACTTCAGGCTGGACGACTGTGGAGCCCAGGTTGTCTAATGCAGTTCAGTTCTATTTACACTGAATCTATCTATCTATCTATCTATCTATCTATCTTGGCGACAGTAGGGAAGAAAAACTCCCTTTTAACAGGTGGGTGAGCAGATATTGCAGAACTCAATATCGCTCCTTCTTCACCTTTAAAAAGCCTCAAGGTGCAAATTGGATCATTCTCCTGTTAATAACATCAGACAATGTTCCAGCTAACTGGCTGGTAACTCCACTGAATGCATTTTCTACAACAAAGGTAACACTGGGACTTTGTTTCCTGCAGGGCTGTCCTCATGAGAGACGTTTCATTGTAGCGTTTGATGGTTTTTGGTGCTGTGGTGTGTGTGACATGCTTTAAAGTCTGATCTTTTCACTGGGTTGCTTGGTTTTCATAGATTACACCTATTTTTGATAGTTTCTCTAAACCTAAGTAAGCACACATACTAGACTGAATCCTACATTTCCCATAATGCAACTCAATGACATATTTCAATTAAACCCTTCCTGGACGTCCATGCCTTCTTTGCAGTCTGGAGGTCAGGCTTTTGTCTCTACTGATGACCGTGTCAGTGAAAAGTGATCAGGTACGTTCATTTTTAGACATTGTTTTCCTTCTTGCAGAGAAACAGTTATCACCGGGTGTTATGAGATTCATCAGGACGAAGAAAACTGAATTTTCTGTCTAAAATTGGTGGAGTTATGCTCAAATGTTGAAACTCTTTCTGCATGCTTTTGGTGATATGCTTTGTCTGACGTTCAGGGTCTGGGTCAAATTGAAAGAGACACAGAGAGGCTGTTAACATATGTCAAGACAGGCAGAAACAGAAAGAGAGACAGACAGGCTGGAAAGGATCATGAGGGTGAAGCAGACAGACAGAAAGAGAACAAATGTTTGTGCGTGCATGTGTGTGTGTGAGAGAGAGGGAGACAGAGAGAGGAGAGGGAGAACGAGAGGCAGAAGTGTACTCAAATAGCTGAGGGCAAGGTGACAGAGAGAAACGAATGGACAGAGGAATAACAAGCTCACAGAGGGGGGTTAGTGTGTATGTGTGTGTTAGGGAACAAGAGAGAAAAAGGAAGACACAGAGGGTGGAAGGGAAGAGCAATAGAGGAAGTTGAGAGAGCAAAAATAAAAACAGTCAGAGAAAGTGTGTGTGCGTCGTGTGTGTGTGTGTGTGTATAGACACCCGAAGGTGTCACAGTGTGCAGTTTGGCTTGATGATGACCCACTGGGCATGTAGGTCATAACGGTTTGTCTCTCAGAGGCATGACTGTATGCCTGCATGCATCCATTAGAGTGAGCTAGTACGAGAGAGTGTGTGTAAATAGAAACTCGGCAGACACGCACACACATGCAAAGTGGGTCTCTTAGAGTGCGCTTAAGAGTGTGTTTGGTCAGGGGTTGGAGAAGCAGTTTTTCTAGCCGCTAGGACTCAAAAAGATACTTAAACATACACACTCATGTCACCCACACATGCTGCAAATCCAGAATGGGTACACACACACACACGCATAGACACGCAGAGCTGCCCTTTATGTCATACATGCACACGTAATGTACCGTGTATGGCACTAAATTATGCACAAATACACACAGGCACACACCGACACACACATCTCTTTCTTTTGATCTCTCGTGATAACGCACACACACGCACAGGGGGAAGCTATTATGCTCTCAGGCTGGAGTGTTTTGATGGTATAATTGCAGTGACCAGTGAGGAGAAAGAGACGGAGTGAGGGATGGGGATGGAGGGAGAGAGAGAGAGAAAAAAGAGGAGAGTGCTGACACTCTCAGCATGCTAATGTTGTGAGGCTCTACCCCCCCCTCCCCCCCTTGTGATTTCAAACCTCCCACCCTCCCTCCATCTCTTTGTCTCTCCATCTTCCTATCTCACATCCTCTACATTTCACAGGTGGAGCACTAGAACGAGGGGGAGATGGAGAGAAAGGTAGAGAGGTGGAGAGATGAGAGGAAAAGAGGGATGTATAACAGGATGGAGCAATGTTATCTCTTGCTTTCTCTCGCCATCCCTCCATCCACTTCAAGCTCACTACAATGGTCAAAACAAAGCATGCAAAAAAAAAAAGAAAAAGAAAAAAGAGGAGGTATGGTGGAGGGGAGGAAAATAGAGGAAGAGGGAGGGTCCTTTTTTCCCATCCCTTTAACAATGGAGGGATGATCTCTGCTTATCCTCTAATCTCATCCCTTCTTTTTTCCCCTCTCCTCCGTCCTTTCTGATATGTCTCACTCTGCAACCCCTCGATGTAGTGGGAGAAAGGGTAGCCTTTTCCTCTCGTTGGCCTCCCTTTTTTTGTCGCCTCTCCATCTGTTTGTCCTTCCAGCGCTCACTCAATCCCTCTCTCCTCTCCAGAGAAGGGATTCTGGTGCTGGCTGTGATCTTTTTTTCTCTTTTCCATCTTTTTTTTGGCATTTCATCTCTTTTCTCTTAGTCAAAAATCAAAATTATCCCCTAACACAAAAAGGTAGTCGGTGCGTATCGTGGTTTACCTTCATTTACATACTTGGTCACAAAAATGCATGAAAAATTGATTTGACTGATCAAGTATATGCAGATATAGTCACTGTCACTAAACATTATTTTTTGGACCATCTTGCCGTTTTTTTGACATCCAATTCGGCATGCAAAAAAGCAAAACCTGTAGCATCAATTTTTCATTAAGTAGTATAGCTGAAGGCAGAAGAGTTCGGCTACAGGTAGGTTTCAGTTTCCTCCGCAGTTCACTGCTTTGTGCTCAAAATTGTTCATCTGGGGAAAACAAATATGACATTTACCTGATTTTAACATGAACAGAGAGCATGGGTTTCTGCACTACAGCGTTTGTTAGTGGTTATAATCCAATAAGTCAACAGTGCCTCTCAGAGGTAATGCCTTGCTACTGCAGACCTACATGCAACGCGATTGTGAGGGACACTGGGAATAGTCTCATTCCTCCAAATAGAAACAGGATGAAGTGAATGCCCTCATAGTCCAAATGCTCAGTATGACCCACCCCCTATGCAGTGCGACAGATAAAACCTTCAGTATCTATGCCTGCAACAGGGAGAGACCTGTTTTACAGGTATGATCAGTATTTTTTGTCACACTGGTCTTACTCATAGCATGAAATCATTCAAGCTTACTTAGTTTGAATCAGTGTTTTCAAGGTGGCATGGTTAGCATGACTCCTGGTCAGGCTCCTGCTCCAGCTAGCACATGACGTTACACAGCAGTTGTTGGAACAGTTCCTGAGCCAAACGGTGAAATCAAAGCAGACCACGCAAAACTATTATTCAACATTCGTAGTTCAAAATGGGCACACTTTATCTATCTGCTGCTTATATTGAACAGAAAAGACAAATATAAGACCATGAAAGGCCTAAAGACAACATAATCCCCTTAATAATTTATTTGTATGGTCTTATTAGATTAGATAATAAAAGACAGTTGGATCTGTTAAGGGACAAAATGATTATTTGCATCTTTACTGAGGAAAACAGCCATTCTTTAGCGACATTTAATGTACTTTTTATATGTTGCCATCATTTTCAAAATCTGATTTATTCATGTGAATACTGCAATTATGTCACATGTACTCATTTCAAACAGGTAATTAGAAGATAGATCTCAGTTTAATTTATTAAAAAATGAGTGATTTATTCCAAATAGCACAAAGGTGTTGACACTGTTTCCACTTTTACTACTCACCTGTAGTAAAACCACATTTATTTTGAATTGATTGACTGATTGTGGACAGCTGTAGTTACAGACTTGGTAACACTGTTGGCTGAAGCAGTTAAGCCACCCTTTCAAAATGTAGCGAAGAAGAGAAGGAATCTTACTCACTTAAATTAAAATCATATTTATTAACAAAAGATTGTGCAAAAAGGTAAATCACTGATACACTTATACATTATTGTGCTCAAGAAGAGGACAATGTAAAGGAAAGACAAAAAGAAGAAGAGATGCATTAATCCAATAAGTTAACAGCTACGTTCAGTTTCTGTATATGTAGATTTTGTGAGTCACAAGTTTTTCAAAACAAAGGCAACTAAAGATCCAGTTTGTGCTGTAGTGTGTACCTCAGGCGTGTGGGTCTGTATGTTTGTGCATTTCCACCTGGATGTGTTTGTATTTGGGAATGCCACGGTCCAAATGTCCGTATGTGCATGTATCCGTGAAACTGTTTATCTGTACTTTTCGTCAGTATGCCTTTGCATGACATGCCAGTGTATGCCACGACCCTGAGCTCCATTGTGTTCCATCTTTCCTCATATATTGTACATTGTGCGTCAATACACACGTGTGCATCTAGTGGTCCTGTGCATGTGCAGGTGTGTGAGTGTGAGAGGGTGAGGAGTGCCTTTCGACCAACATCTCAGCGTGCTTCAGGTACTGTGCCGTCCTTCGCATCACAGACTCCCTGCGTACTGGATCCGTGTCTCCTGCATGGACACAGTGATAAAAATGATTAGTGTATAATATTGTACATGTGGAGGGTTTATCTGAAAAGTGTAACAGAACAGAGGAGACTGACAAAGACAACAAAAGGGACATATTATGCTCATTCTTAACTAGAATATATAAAAATAATCCTTATTTATTTGTTTGAGACAAGCTATTACAGCTTCCCAACCTCTCCTTTTAATACAGCTTTCTTCTGATTGGCTGCCCCTCGCAAACAAAAGGCAGAACTCTGTGTCTGAGGTGTCCGTAACAGGCACATCCAATCTGATGGACATCATACAGAGCTAAGTGTCGGAAACATAGTGTTTACAGCAGTCTCAAATCTGAGTCCATGAGTCTAAACATGCACTGAGCTCATTATCTGAAAGAGTGTCCACATTTAATATGACCATCTACCATTATATTGCTGTTTATATGAGAGATAGCATGAAAAAGCATAATACAAATCATTATCAGTGCTTTACAATATACAGATGATTAGGAAAAGGAAAACAACCCTGGCAGCAGTGGGATTTGAACCCACGCCCCCAAAGAGACTGGAGCCTTAATCCAGCGCCTTAGACCACTCGGCCATGCTACCTTGCAAAAGAAAAAATGCCAACCCACTGTCAGAAGGTTAATAGGTTAGCAGCGTTTACCCTCCTGACCACTCAACCACACTGCCACAAACCTCCCTTTCAGACATGAAAAAAACATACAGTACAGCATCTTTGCATTTAAAGAGGTAAGAGCCACAACGGGCACAAATCAGTTCTCACACACTAACCAAAGCTTTGCAAAAAAGAGCAACTCTAAACACGGTTCTTCTTATGAAGCTACTGAACTGTATTTTCCACACCTGAAAAGGTTTAAGTGGCAGTGGTGGGATTTGAACCCACGCCTCCGAAGAGACTGGAGCCTTAATCCAGCGCCTTAGACCGCTCGGCCACACTACCTACACATCAGGACATACTTGTGCGTGTCGACATGCTGAAAGTTGATTCTGGTCCTATAGCCATTGGGGAGTGTCCCCCAGGAGGGTCATGGGGCCCCTATTGATCCTCTACCTAATCACACGAGCCAAGGTGTGAAAAACGGTGTAGGTCACAATCAGGCAAGGTTTCAGGTGAACCCACTGTGAAACCTAGCCCCACCCTAGCATGTGATTTCCTGAGGTCAAATGGCCCAGACAGTTGGTGTCCAGACGCTTTTCTTTCCAAGCTCCTTAGACGAAGAGTAGAACTGTTGCAACATTTCCCTTTGGCCATAAAGAATCGCACAATTCACCATAGACAACTGATCTCAGAACTTACTTGTCAGTAACACAACAGCTTATAGCAAAATAACAGATAAAGCAGGAGAGTAAAGTTGTTAACGGCGCATTTATCGGCGTGGTAGCAGCACATCAGACAAAGTGCTTGAATATGGTCGGTGAGGCGTCACAGCTGTATACCTAACCGCACAATTTATTTTTCATTTGGACATGGTGCACCGTCTGGCATTCTGCAGGTTCTGCAGTTGACAAACTGATTTTATGGTCTATCGCCATAGCAACAAAGCTGTTTTAATAATTGATGCAGAAACAGACATGACAGAGAGCATTCGAGTAAAATGCTCCATTTGAAAAAAATAAAAGGTTTTTGTTGAACTCAGAATGTTCACAGCAGATTAGTAATTCTAATTTTCCACCACTGCGACAACCACCTAGTATTTTACCCGTCTCCTCAGCTCCTTCATCAGTATTTTTACCTCTTACAGGAGTATCTCTTCAACTATATTCTTCCCACCTCCCTTTCACTTTCTCCACCCACCCACTGATTCTTTTGTACACCGAGGGCTCACCTTGTACTCCAGTGATCAGAATATCCACTGCCATCCTGTATCCACAAATGGCAGAACTAATTTCTCCCTCCTTCTCCCTCTCCATGGCAGCTGTCAGCTCCTTGGCAGCTTGGTTTAAGTAACCCCCGTCCTCTCCGTCCACACTGTTTGATGGTAGTGAGAGTAACTCTGAGTGGTCGGTGGAAGAATTGGATCTATCTGTAAATCAAAGAAAAAGAGATATTGTAGTAGAGTAATACAAGCATTTTCAGTGGGTTCAGTCTTTAGTAAAATATGTCTTATGTTTTATTTGTTAGGTTTTAAAAAGTCACTATTTAAAATAAATCACTGGATGTGATGTTTTTAATCGGAAACAGCAGTTAAGGTCTGCTGTCTAAAACAAGAATTACCTGATATGTTTTATTTTGGGGGCTGTTAATTAAACAAAACAGCCAATGTGAATGTACTGCCTAGGCCTGTGTTTAAACTGTAATTACACTCTGAACTACTTCCTGACCACTTAGAGACCAAATGTAAATAAACATTTGGAAGTTGCCTCTGGATCCTTCACCTAGAAGTTTAACTCAAGAACTGCAACATTTAATGGTCTTCAAAAAACGCTTTTTTTAAATTGTACTTCTATTCATTTTTATTATTATTATTGTTATTATTATTTATTATAACCGAAAAAGCCAGGAAGGAAGACTTCCTGTTATTATACTGGACATCACTGGCTCACCGAGTCCTAATAGCAGCTCCAACATAAATGTATAAAGACGCTTACACTAGTATATGTTATCAGGAAGCCTCAAAAAACACTGATCACAGACATCTTCTTATCCACTGACAAAGTAAGTAAAAGCGTTAATGGATAAGACACATTCGGGAAGATTAAAATCAGCTTTATATGATTACATTCACATTTATTTTGGCATCACCTTGTTTATAGCAGGGATCAAAAACAGCCAAGTCATTATCAGATAGTGGAGGAGGAACTTCTTCCTTTGGGGATGGGACTCCTTCAGCCACAGAGTCAAACAGTGAGTCGAATTCTTCCTGGGTCTCTTTTGATTCGGGGTCCGTGAATGGAGATGGGACTGGAGGGAAAACATGGATCAAAAAAGTGAGAACAACGGTAAGAATAAAAGAATTAAATAAGGACATAACAGACCATCACACATTGTGAGATTTCTACCTCGGTCATCCAGCTCTGTGTCGCTAAGCTCCTCTTGCTCTTCTTCTGTTGGAGATCCTCCGATCTCACTGTAGGCTTCAGCTGCCACTTCTGGTTCTCCCACTTCTAAGCTCAGGTTATTGCCCAGATCCTGGGGCAAGGTGGGAGCCTCCCTGCCCTCCTCTTCCTCAGCAGGCTCACAGTCTGATGCCCTGCGCTTGGGGAGGGGGATGAGAGGAGGAGGCAGAGGCCCCGCAGAAGAGAGAGGTGTGGCATCCAGAGGCCTTGTTACCTCACCACCCTGTGGCAGCAGTAGAGAAAAGGGGTCTGGTAATATAACGAATGTTAACCTGGCACACGTTTCGTTTTTCTGTTCTGTCTTTTAATGTTTGTTAAAATTTGAGTAATGGTTTATTTTGATTGTAAGAGTGCCTCTCTGAGTGTGTCTTACTCTGAAGAACTCCTTCAGCTGTGGGCTGTTATACAGAGCAGGAATGCTGGTAGTAAACTGAAGCATGGCCTCTGCTGCTTTTCTCCTTTCCTCTATCACAGCCCCATCAAACCTTCCTAAAATTACAAGAGACAAAAGGGAAGTGTTACAATTTCTTTTTCACTTCTGAATCTGCCGTTAGCATTAGTGTTAAGTAATCGCCATTTGTCGAGGTTGAAACTGCTGCCACTGCCAAACAGTCTGACTTCATATTAAGCAGGGCATGAAAAGTTGAATGAACTCATGAATCATGACTGTTTATAGGTATGGCTCAACTGATTTGCTGTGTTTGCAGTTTGATTTTAGTAACCACTGAAAAATGAAGCCACTTCAGCTCTTTGTGTACTATAACTCTGCTCTTCTCCTCAGCTGGCTGACGGACCAACATGAGCACAAGGAACAGCGGCCCACAGACTGAGTTACCTGACACTGTCTCCATCGACAACAAAACTCTCTGCAGGGAGTCGCATCATTCCCGGAATGTGCTCCTCCTGCTGAACCATATTTACACTTGAGTTTTTACACACAATACAATGTTTCGCAAGGAGGCCAACCCTAAACATGATGCTTCTAATGAAGACAAATAGAGGTGTGTCTTAAACTTCCTTTTTTCTTCCCACTGCCAAATGAAAAGATTTCCATGGCAGTGGTGGGATTCGAACCCACGCCTCCGAAGAGACTGGAGCCTTAATCCAGCGCCTTAGACCGCTCGGCCACACTACCTGCTGAAAGGCTATGACTCACTGTCCTAACTCATTTTACCTTTCTCAGAATACATTTGAAGGGAGGACTGTACTCCACAGTTCTGACATGCTATCTGTGAAATTAACTTTGATTGGTCGATGTTGCTGTACACATCATAACAAGGTCCACAGAGATTTCAGGTTTTCATAATTGCTGCACTACCACAAAAGTGCCCACCTCCCATTCAGACTTTTCTCATCAGCATGATCTGATAAAAAATACAGCACAGCTGCTTTTCATTTTCAACACTCATGCAAATAGACTGCAGGAGGAAGGCAAAGCATCTCTAGAGAACACATACACATGCTCCCCTCGAATGCTTTCAGGAAGGGTCGCATTAAAACAAATGGAGCTACCTGCTGTAAATAATGAAATTTTAAAAGAGCACTATATGCTGGCAGTGATGGGATTCGAACCCACGCCCCCGAAGAGACTGGAGCCTTAATCCAGCGCCTTAGACCGCTCGGCCACACTACCTGCTGAAAGGCTAGGACTCACTGTAAAAATGTCAAAGGTAAAGGGTCAGTGAACTTTACCTTTCTCAGAATACATTTGAAGGGAGGACTGTACTCCACAGTTCTGACATGCTATCACACGTCATAACAAGAGATTTCAGGTTTTCATCATCGCCACACTACCACAAAACTGCCCACCTCCCATTCAGACTTTTCTTATCACTAAGTTCATCAGCATGATCTGATAAAAATACAACACAGCTGCTTTTCATTTTCAACACTCATGCAAATAGACTGCAGGAGGAAGGCAGAGGATCTACAGAGAACGCACACACTCCCCTCGAATGCATCTCATTATAACAAATTTAGCACATATAGCACATTTTTGGAAAGGTCTGATCCAATATTTTGAACAGTTCTCAGATAATTAGTTTCATGAGTCACTTCAAGATATTTAAATAGAGACACAAATCCCTCTGGGGTTCTGTCAGGAAGAGTCAGATTAAAACAAATGGCGCTACCTGCTGTACCCACACCCATTTTCACACCTTGGCTCAGGTGATTAGAGAATCATCAGGGGGTCCTTTTGTCCCTCTTTGGGGGGATACTCCCACTGGGTTTAAATCTGGGAATCTCCACCATTTGACCTTAGAACTGAAGAAGCTTCTCGGATGAGAGGTGAAACGTCTTCAAGCAACTTAAAGAAGTCCAGACACTTTTCTTTGCAAGCTCCTTTGACTGCTGTAAATAATGAAATTTTAAAAGAGCACTATATGCTGGCAGTGGTGGGATTTGAACCCACGCCTCCGAAGAGACTGGAGCCTTAATCCAGCGCCTTAGACCGCTCGGCCACACTACCACAAGACACCCCTCAGTTCATCAGCAAAAACATACAACGCAGCTGCTTTTCCTTTACCAAGGAGTAACACCCACAACGGGCAAAACTCACAAACCAAAGCTCTGCAAAAAGACCGACCCTAAACATGTCACTTCTTATAACGACAAGAAAATCTGAGAGGAAATGTCACAAGGATTGTTACGAAATTCGCAAAACAGGAATGAAAGACATTAAGTACAATAATTGCATAAAAGTCTCCGCAGGAATCTAAAGTATAACACAATCTTTACTCATGTACCAAAAAGTTGTGCTCGGGGAAAAGGTGGAAACTCCTCCTCTCTTCTGAACAGGTTCCTGTGCGTGTAGGCCAACTCCCCATGGAGCTTCTTCAGCTCTGAGAACCTCCTCCACAAAACCACCTCCTTCACATCTTCTGGGTGACGCTTGGACACAAACTGCAGATGACAGAATATAAAGTAAAGGTCGCTTAACTGGCTGCATGTTTAACAATGTGACAAAGCAGATTTGCTTTTTGGTAACACTGCAGAGGCCACGATTTAAATTATAAATTTAAGGGAGAGCCATGAGTGCTTGAACAAAGCTTATGAAGACATGATCCTCTTTGACTTTATACGCATGCCTCTGTAGTCATGCGGGTGCTCATGAACTGGATCACAAGTTCTCTCTGTTTCATTGGACTGCTCATTGTGCACCACTGCCTCAAATAAAAGGCCCGTTGTATAGTTATTTGTTTATTTATATGAGCTAGCTGCGGGCGTCTGTCACTCTACTTTGTTAGAAATGAACACTATTTATAATAATACCAAGTCACTTACTTTTAACTGATGTAAAAGACCAAAGAGAACAGCGCTAAGCTAACACCTTTGTGCTAAGCATTTCAAGTTAAAATACGTTTTGTCAAGTAATAAGCAAAACAGCTAACCACGTAGTTATTAAGCATGATTACACCCGACTCTATGATAGGTTTCAATTAATGACGCTGTAGCTAAGGAGAGATAAACAGTGTAAACTCACCCTCGCCGTTACTTTGTATTCGGTGTGGCCCTTCTCGTGTGTGCGTGGGTCGGTAACGGAGAAGAACCGATAATAGTCTTCTTTGAGTTTCCGTGACATATTTGCTCTCGTCAATAAAAGAAGAACGGCGTTGTTGTTTTAGCGGCAAGAAACGCGAACGGTCAAAGGCTCTGTTGTGATTCTTTCGCCCCTCCTCTCCGTGGATGTACTCATTTCCTGGTTGGTGACGTGTACGAATGCGTGATTACGTAGGAGAGACGAGACGTCAAACTATTCAGTTTAATGTTAAAAAAATATTTCCTCCACTCGGTATATGAAAATAAAATTAAACATTAAAAAAATACTTTTTAAAAGTTTCTTTATTTCTTTGTTATGTAAATTAAATCTAAGGAGCTATAATGGATCCAGTCCCAGGGATAACACATACAGACAACCATTCACACTCACATTCACACCTATGGGCAATTTAGAGTTACCAATTAACTTAACCCCACTAACTGGATGTCTTTGGACTGTGGGAGGAAGCCGGAGCACCCAGAGAGACCCCACGCAAACACGGGGGAGAACATGCAAACAAATGCTGTTAAAACTGGAATAGTGAGATGAAATTATATATTAAAACTATATATAGATATATAAATTTATATAGCATAGCAATAATTTTATGAATATATGAAGATAACAGTCAGGACTGGGTCAACTGTATCCATATCCACTGTAACCATAATGTTACTCACTTTACCTTTCTCTGATTTTGATATTGTTGTTGATCAGTCACAGCTGATTAGTCACATTGTCACAAACGGTCATAAAAGTTCCATCTAACTTGTATTAATATTGTATTAACTTGTAACTAACTTGTATTATACTTGTTTTGTAATTATCAGGGAAATACTCCAGGGGGTGCTCTAATGTTTCGTAGTTTTAACACACGCACAGACACTTAATTTAAACATTTTAAATTAAGATAGTCATTTTTATTTTTATGACTTGTTGTGTTTTTCCTCATATAAACCCCAAAAAACTGTGTTTGTGCTGCTAAAAGGAAACAGATTCTCCATCAAAGATGACGCTAAAAGAAAAAAAGGCACATAAAAGTGTTGTACATACCCTTTTTGAGACAATAGAACAAAGTGAAAAACAACAGACGTTACTGAGGAAGCTCCAGCTGTGCATATTGTCTAACATCCCCTACCACTGTATTCCCAAGCTTTTATCTGTTTCCCATAGGATATTAATGTAATGATCAGAAGCATGTTCAGTTGATATATCTGATTCACCTATTTACAGCAACACAAAGGCTTTGAAATTGTCAAAATATCCTGAAGATCCTTATATTCAATGGTCCAAAGCCCTCCTCTCAAAGCTTTGAACAAGATTCTGAGTTTAGGCTGAAGCTCAAAGGTCAGTTGTCATCTTTATTGGTTCTGCTTGTCTCTCTGGCAAATTACCAGCTAAACTATAAGAAAAATGTTTAGCATACCAAAATGACGTAAATATTTAATTGGAAGTTACTTGCCAGCCTCGTTTGGAATTACCAATGACAGACTAAGAAAGTCAGCTCAGCAAACAGGCTGTAGTCATGCTGCAGTGTCATATTCAGATCCATATAGGTTACCTGTATATGCAGATAGTCTATTCTCTGTTTGGGTGGAACGAGTAAAAATAGCAGAGGATGGTTTCGATCCATCGACCTCTGGGTTATGGGCCCAGCACGCTTCCGCTGCGCCACTCTGCTCACACAGGCAAAGATGTCGCAAAGCTCTTCACATGGCTCAGCTGTTTTGCATGCTTATCACAGAAAGGGGGCCTTCTTACATAATTTGCAACCACTGTTTCCTACTGACAGGAGGAGGTGGGTAGTTATATAGAGAGGGGCTCAACAGAGGGGAGAGGGTTTAGAGAACCGGGCAGAAAAATGCTGTAATGGTAGAGAAGGTGATGGGAATACAGAGGAGAGAGGAAAAGTCAAACTAAAACAGGAATTCTTTTAAATATGTCAAGTATATTTTTCAAAGAGCTTAAAAGCAGAAGTCGTGTGTACGTACAGTATTGTGTGCTCTGTGATTTCTGCAGTGTGTCCCGCATCTGTGTGAGGTGTATTATTGTAGATCGTTTATATATATATATTTTTCTTCTTAATGGTGTATTTATAAGGAGAAGGGACTAATTAGATCCATTCATGCAAAATTAAAGAGAGGGAGGCTTTCCAAACCGAACAGGCTCCTCTTTGTCTGTGAGAGGAAACTAGGTCATTCGTTCTCATTGACAGAGGAAGAAGCAGGAGGCGCTGCTTTATGGGCAGAAAAACAATCAGAAGAAGAGAGAGCGTACAAGCAGAAAAGTTACGAAATGTACAGTCGGCAAGGCACGGCACACGTGTGGGATCAGATATCCCCGCTGAGGGACAATATATTAGTTACATAACTGAGAGCGCTAACGTTAAACAATATGGCTCAAAGTCCACGTGCGTACAGTGTGATTAATTGCATGTTTCGCTCTGTAGGTAATTCTCTTTATCAGCAGTGCAGCACAGTCATTGGTGGATTCTTCCTTTCCCCTCTGTCCAGGACACTAAATGTAGCCGCGCATGTTCTGTTGGCTGTAGATGCAAAAGACAAACATGCTCATGTTTGTTGAAGAGGTGAACAAATCAATCTGTGAATACACCTTTGCACTTTTTAGATGCGATTAAAGCAGCATTTCCCCGAACTTCATTCGTTCGGTGTGAACTCTGAATGCGAGAGCTCATTGCAGGGAACTTGAAACAATGAGATGAAAGCGTAAGCTCTCGGTCAGACTGGTCTGAACTGGTCTGAACTGCTGATTATTTTCCTTTTTTCTCTCCTCCCAAGCACATGCTGTCTTACAAAACAAACTCTCTCACAGGGATCAGACGATTCTTGGTGTAGCCATATGTGTGCGTGTGTGTGCATGAATGACTGCATTCAGTGAGATGATCACTCCAGCCCTGACCGACTGACACTAATCTAAACTTTAAAAATCTAAGCAAAAAGTTTTCACACAGTACTTCTAATCAGCTCCTAATTTGCCCTACTTTGATCTTGTTACACAATCAGTTACTATGGTAATGTGAACTGTGACCTTGAACCACAGGTGGAGCGTAATGCACAGTAATCCCTGCGTGTTCTTCCCCCCTCCACTGAAAAAACAGAAAAACAAACAAACTATGCAGCAACTTTGGCCCTCTTTCCTCTCTGTTATTATGCTGTGGGGGTCTGTGTGCTGGCTTATAGACTCCAGCAGAATGTCCCCTCCTCCTCTGCCAAAGGCATAAACAAAGAAGACAAGTCTAGGAGTGAATTAGTCCATCCGTGTCCTCTGTGAACTTGTTGTGTTGTGATGATGGCTTATATTCTTTCGTTCTTTTTTATTGCCAAGTTGAGATTGATTTGGTTTTCCGAGGATTCAGATGCTGCTTAAGTTTTGACCAATTTATCCTGTAAACTCTGTTTAAGGAGAACTGAAAACCTCACAGGGCTGAGACAACATGTGTGAAAAGGACACTAACGGTCTCTCCGTCGCTCTAGGCTTTGCTTCCATTAATACCCCGAGCTGTGCTCGGCTCCAAATTTTTGTTCCAATATATTCCTCACCCTCAGCTCAAAAACATGTTTACACATCCCTGCCCTCTCTCTGCCTGTCTGCTCTTTCCCCTCATTTCTAGTTCTCCTCCCTCCTCCAGTCTCCTGTTTCCTGATCTACTCACTCCTCCTCCCAGTTTTCCCCACATGTTCTGCTGTTTTTACAGAAAAACAGAGCATATTCCGCAACTTTTCCTTGTATCCTCAATACTTCCCAGCTGGAAAGCACAGTGTGTCCACATCAGCCAATGCTCAGCAGCTCTGTTACAACCTGACTCTGCTACTTACGCACACATGATCAACAGGCTGAGATAAAAACAGAAACAGATGGCGTGTGTTTGACTTTGATGAAATAGGAGAAGTGAGCATGAGTGCGTGTCTTTGGAGAGGCTATAATGTTATTGTCGTCATGTAGATATGCAGTTGCCAAACACTGGTTATAAAGTTAGATTTGATTCTTGGGCATATTTAAATAGTCAGCAGAAGACATTTAGAAAGGTTTTAAAATTAGTGACATCAGGTAGCAAGAGCCTGGCACAATGACTAAGCTGAATAACAGCAGAGTATAAATAGATTTAATGTCACACATCCTAAATTAGACACCCCTCCCTACTACCTAAGATTTGACTGAGACATATCCACATGGAGAAGAACATGTACCAGTGGTGAAGTCTGAAAATGAAATAAACAGGCACCACACTGTTTCTGGAAGACAGAAAAATAGTCCCTGAAGACAAATATGGCATATAAGAAGATCATGGCATAATCTATAACACAAAAATCTTCTGTGGGACTTTTGTATATCTTTCTTTATGTTTTCACTCATATTAAATCAGTTTTTTAATGCTGATCATAAAGGCTTTCCGCTTGCCAACAGATAGCCACCACTCTAGTTTATCTTTTGCCTGACTGTATATATTCCAAAGTGGCCTCTTGAACAGGACACAGAGTTCACTGAACTCAAATGATCTCCACAGTCACCAGATCTAAATCCAACAGAGCTCCTTTTGGATGTGGTGGAAAGAGAAACGTATCATGCACGTGCAGCTGACAAATCTGCAGCAACTGAGTGATGCTATCATGTCAATATGGAGCAAAATCTCTGAGGAAAGTTTCTAGTGCCTTGCTGAATCTATATTGCAAAGAATTAATGCAGCTCTGAACCCAAAAGGGGGTCCCAACCCAAAACTAGCCAGGTGCACATAAATACTTCCTAGTAAGGGTTGCAGTACTGTCACAGGACTCTGAAAGCCCGAGCTGTTGGAGTTAGTGGACTATACTGGACGTATCACTACAAAATAAACTAATTAAGTTGTCAGATAAAAAAAAGCTTGAAATTAAGTGCCGTAACATGTCACATCTGTGAAGGCAACAAGCACAGAACAAGCATACACATGCAGGGGTTCAGTTACAGCAGAGCGGTGGCACGTGTTTCTGCAGTTACCTGTCACTGCAGAAAGTTGTTTACTTGCCCCTGCTTAGCAGAGACAGAAAGAAACAGCACCAGGGTCGTGTAAAGGGCAAAAACACTGTGCAGACATGGAGGAGTAGAGAGCAACAAACAGCCTGAGAAGACACAGATAACACATCTATACCACAGCCAGCCAGCAAGGTTCTTTGTTATGGTTGCACTGTAAGAGCAGAGGGACAATTGCAAAGTGTAAAATCAAAGTTTGCACCATTGCACTACATGAAACACACACGAGTATGATTCATTTATGCAAACATTTACGGCAACTATAAATCCAAGCATTCTGCCTTCATTCTGTCTAACTTGTATGTCATAATAAATCACATCAGTGTACAGCAAACTGGACAATTAGGGTGAAAAACATGCCCCCACACACATACTTATTTAATGTGCGCTCTTCCTAGAAGTCTACTGTTACTTCTAGGAAGTAAATTCTGTAGCTTTGTTTGCAACTTCTCTTACTGTAACTCGATGAAGGTCAACAACAGCTGGAGAAAGATTTAGAGCTCAATCTGGACAGGAGGATGTTGTTTTTTAGATTGGCTGCGCCCAAATATTGTCTCCAAAAGAGATATACATTGTTAGACCTGGCATGAAATAATGAAATAATCTGTCATCGGCATGAGTGTGATTTTCAAACAGGGTCCAACAACATATTTTATACCTTTACAAGGAAAAGATGCTCAGTTTTAATCTGTTGATCAGCTCCCAGGAGAAGCATTGCAAGTACAATTCAACTCAAATGGGATTTTGCAGATTTTGTTGTTTCGGTACTGTAGAGTCAACGTGATCACAGGAGACTAAGTGGTCAGTTGTTTACGCTTAAACACTGCAAACAAGGTCTATATGGTAAAAAAAAAACCCCAAGAAGGCGACCGAAAGGTCCTCAGGCGTGAAATTAGATCAGTGAAACACAGAGTGGCAATCTCCACTGATCAGAAGAAGACAGCTGGATAATCACATTACCAATCATCTCGCCTGTGAAGCAAAGTGGATTATCTTTAGTTTGCATAATAACTGACAAGTGAACATTAAGAAGGAACAGAACAAAGTCTTCTTTGTTTGGAGCATGGAGTTCAGTTTGTTTATTAGTTTGTTTCTTAGGATTTTTCTTGGAAGAAAGAGAGACAGCAAGCGAAGGAGGAGGAGGGAGAGAGAGAGAGAGAGAGGGATTACCGGCTCCCCCAGTAGGCGGAGAAACCGGGCGGGTACAAATACGCGCTCTGATCCTCTTTACGCGCTTAGTAGAGAACAAGGGATAACCGGCTGTGAACTAAAAGCCAAATCGGGACTATACATTGTATTTTACAGGTAATTTTGATTTACTTCATCAACTTTTCTGCCACTCTGTAACTTCGGACCTGCCGTGTTATCGCCGGGAGTAGTCTTCAGCTCACAGCCGGATAAACTGCCTCGTGTACGAGCACATGACTTTAGGGATGGGTTTGATTTCATCATCTTAAAGGAAGATGGAATTATACGATATCACACAGTTTTTGGAGTTGTTAATGGTACCGGATCGATTTTAACTTGTGTTCGGTGAAAGTTTCACAGACATTTACGGTGTACTTGTTTGAAAAGGTTTTATTTAATGACTGTTGAAGCGAACTGGAACAAACCGGTCAACTACTAAACTTCCGGTTTACACCCCTTTAATCTTAAAGACGTGTGTGTATTATATTAGACTGTCAGAGAGCTACTCGGTTTTTTTTGTTGTTGTTGTTTTTCCTAACAAATGTTCACTGTCGTTTACTCGTGACATTTGTTTAAATCGTTTTCTTAATAAGTCTATGCTTGGTATTGTTATGCTCTTATTTTGAAGGGTAGCTGCAGTATTTCCGTAACTCGAGGCTAAAGTAAGAAGTAGTAATTGTTTCGTCAGACACCAGTGGAACATATGTGGAACATATGAGCATCTCAAGAATGGGTTTTCCGTTTATTTGAATGTATTTTTTTTTACAGCTGATATTTTTGTTGCTAGCATTTTGAGTGGGTTCTGAAGTGTGACTGACATGAACTAGTTTTTTTTTTTTAATGAGCGTTTTGTAAGGAAAAACAAACAAAAGCTTGTGTCTAATTAAGTAGGGAACAGCACCGCCACTCCTGTTTAATTCCTACATAAATCCTAGGTTACCTTAGTGAATCTAGTCGTTGCCTGTATGTCCTGTGTAGGGGGGATGTGTTACATAATGGTAGACAAAAGGCGAGGGGATGAGACTTGGCCGGTACTGCCTAAATTTTTTTTTTTTTAAACCCTCTACTCCTTTTGGTGGTCTTGTTTTTATTTAGCTCTTGGGTGTTAGCCAATGAGAGTGCTTTTGCAGATAAAGTTATTAATTCATAATTTTCCTTTGTGCTCCACCTCCAGTTAAACCATGAATAAAGACACAGAGATCGACATGAAAGAAGTGGAGCTCAACGAGCTCGACCCAGAGAAGCAGCCCATGACGGGGGACGGTCAGGCTCCAGGCGGGGAGAAAAACGGCAGCGTCAAGTTGAAAGTTCCCGATGATGAGGTTACCTTCACCGGGCTGTCCAAAGAGGAGCTGATGAAGGTTGCTGGCACTCCAGGGTAAGAGCTGCAGCTAGGAGCGGTCTTCCTCTGTGGGCGTTAAAATCAGTGGACATTTTTACATTATTATTTTTGTTTTTCTTCCACAGATGGGTGAGGACCCGCTGGGTTCTTCTTGTCCTCTTTTGGTTGGGCTGGATTGGCATGCTTGCTGGAGCCATTGTAATCATAGTCCAGGCTCCTCGCTGCAAGTCTATCCCTGAGATGAACTGGTGGAATGAAGGGCCTTTCTACCAGATCACTGACCTTGAAGCGTTCTCTGAAGGATTGAAAGGTAGACTATTTGTGGAGAGCTTATGAAGTTGATCAAGTGGTTTTATTCTTGCATGTTTCAAAATTTTATTTTATTTTATTTTTTTATTGCGCTGCCATGTTTATTCCCAAGATAGGAGTTGGAGCTTGCACTTAAAGTGCCCCAGTCTCAAGTTGGGTAACGTGCTCTGACTTGCATGGATAAAGTCTTGTGACAGTCTCTTGGCTTTCATTAGTTCTCTGTGGCCTGTGTCAGCTGTCTAGATATCAAATTGCTGACTAGGCTGCCAAAGTGTGACTAAAGGTCTTAAGACCATTTTAAAAAAAATGAAGACGTCATCTGTTTCGTATCTCTATTCAGATATGGCCAAGTTGAGCAACTCTGGAATATATCAAGATGTTGTGATCTGTACATATCAAAAAAATGTTTACTACAGGCTTTTTAAAGACGGGAAGGAAGAACAGTGCTTACTACTGTTCATAAAGTGAACTGGTGGGGAGCACTTGGTTTTAACAGGCTTTGGGTGGAATTCCAAAAACTCCACGTGACTCAGTTTTGTTCTCTTTATCAAAGCCACCCTTGTGCTCAGGCTTCACATGGCCAGCAGAGGAAGAGGCTGGGATCATTCACATAGTCTTGCGAGCACTGCAGTGCTATAGTCTGAACTATCAACATGAGTCTAAAGCTGTCTGTCCTTTGTCCCTAAACTGCTCACACCCTGCTGCTTCTCACACCCTCGTTTTTCTACCTTATGTGAAATTTACACTGACCCACCATTTCATTTACTACCTTTTTATTTCTTTTTTTCTTTCAGGTGTTGAAGAAAAGTTGGATGACATTAATCAGCTAAAGGTGAAAAGCCTGGTTATCGGACCTCTTCATACTGTCCAGGCCAACCAGACGACTGGTCTGAACCTTCAAGAAATTAGTGCTGGGCTTGGAAAAGCTGAAGATCTCGATAGCTTGTTGAAAGCGGCCCACAAAAAAGGTACATAATTTTCTGATTTCAGATCAGTTACTTGCTAAATCGCTCACACTAAAAGAGTAACTGGTGCTCTGTTCTTTCATTAAGAGTGGTTTCTACTTATTGCTGGATTCTGTACTCTTGAGGGCCAGATGTGAGCAAACATTTGCCTTGCTGTTTCTTTCAGGTATTTCTGTGGTGCTTGACCTGACCCCAAACTACAAAGGAAATCCTGTATGGTTTGATGAAAAAGACCGTGAAGAAATAATGGGACAAGTCAAGGTAAGCACACAGATTTTAATATTTAATTATTTGGAGTAAGAAGGCATATTAAGCAACATCACTGTCTTTACATGTGATAAACAAATGGCACATTTTTGACTTTTGGCCCCATGGACAGATGATTAAATGGGACATTATATATTGTGGTGTAGATTCAGGTCTTGCTGCCACTGTAGTTAACTTGAATCTGTTCTCTTTCAGACTGCAGCCGAGTACTGGCTGGATAAGGGTGTTGATGGCATCAAGATATCTGACCTTGGCATTCCCTCCACCAGTCCTGAATGGGCCAAACTGCGGATGGCGGTCCAGGGAAATGGCACTGATGACACCAAGAAGAGGTTTGTGTGGCTGCTATGTTCTGACCTGTGATTCAGCACAAGTAGACGATGTTGGCCACTAAACGGGGTATTTTATTTTAAATTCTTAACTTTAGCTATTATCCGGACACATAACAAAGTTGTAGGGCTTATCTGTCCTGGAAAAGTGATTTTTAAAAGCATCAGTAAAATATCAGGTACAGGATACTGTGTTCTGAGAGAACATGGACATGAAATATAGTCCCATCAACATTCAAGGAAGTGTTTCAAGATGTATAAGAAGTGCAAGTTCTAGACTGACCTGATCCTATTCTCTTTCTTTAGGGCTCTAATGGGTGTGGTCAACGGTATTTCAGCTAATGAGGTGTCTCAGCTAGTCAATGTCTCTGGTGTCGATCTAATCTTGTCTGACCTGCTCAGTAGAAACATGGAAGGTAGGCTGCTACTGTTTGCATAGTAGTAGTTATTATTATTATTATTATTATTATTATTATTATTGTTAGTGACAATAATCCTAAGTAAATGTAAAAGGTGCATCGTAGATGATTATGGTACCTGAATATCCACAGGTAAAGAGCGCATTAGTGTCCTGGATGCCCTCCACTCTGAGCAGAGAAAAATAGGCTGGGGTCTCGGTGCTGCTCAAAAGGACCATCTGTCTAAACGGGCAACGACTTGGGGCCTGATTCGTCTCTACCAGCTTCTGCTCTTCACCTTGCCTGGAACCCCTGTGTTTACCTACGGAGATGAAATTGGCCTTCAGGCAAATCAGATGAGCGACAAAACAAACCAGACCAGAGAAGCTCCGAAGATGGTTTGGAATGTAGAGAAGGAAGAAACTGACGGTGCTAAGGTAAGTGTGGGTGTGTTCAGTCTGTCACTGATCAAGCGTTCATTTGCTTTAAGTGCAGTAAAACATTTTCTTGAATTTCATTTGCAGTCTAACCATACTGAATACGCTGAAATAAGGAAGTGGTTCAGATCCCTCAGTGACCTGCGAGGCAAAGAGCGCTCCCTCCTGCACGGCGACTACTATAGACTCTACAGCTCTGCCAAGTCTCTCTCTTTCCTTCGTGTGTGGGATCAGAGCGAGAGATACATAACAGCTGTAAACTGGGGAGATGGTCCCGAGGAGCTGAAATTAAATCTGGCACCTACAGGCAAGTTACAGTTCAACGGAAATGTCTACTGACAATATCTATTAACTCTGCTGTTTATTTTAAACTTGATGACCTTTGTTTGTGCAGAGGGGGTAGAGCTACCAGAAACGGCCAAGGTGAAGCTGTCAACTGACCAAGAATTTGAAGTGGACTCTACTGTAAACCTGAAAGACCTCACGCTCAAAGCCGGACAAGCACTGCTTCTGCAGTTCCCCTACACGGGCTAAAGATGGCGCCAAAGGATAGGAAAGCTGCATACTGATTAGTGTTGCGCTTATTAAAATCTACCAAATGCAGTTTCTGAATACATTCTTAAGGATTAAAACTGCATTAAGTAGATGCATTTCAGTCTGACAGAACATAAATTTAGTGGGTTAAATGAAACATGCAGTTTTAAAGTGTTTAAAACATTAGCTAGTGCAATAACACTACATTGTTCAAATGTGTGAAAGACATTCCATTCCTGGTTCTTTGGGCATTTTTCTTATTAAAAGTTGTGCTGTTTATGGTTTTTAGAAATCTTAAATTTTCCTTTTTATTGACTTTCTTTATGAATTTTTGGGGGAGAGTTTTCGTAACTCGCACAGGAAAAAGAAGTAAAGTTTGGATGCATGATGTTCGAGTCTGTCAAGTGAAAAGAATAAACGGCGTTCTGTACTCAACCGCATATTCGTGTTTTTGTGTTTGTGTGCAAGACGCCTTTAAGAGTTGTGTTTACGCTGATAATATCACATAAGATGTTGACGGTCTTTATGCAGGAGATAATATCAAATGAGACGTTCATTGTTTTCACTGCATTACAGGTGTGTATGTGTGAAAGTGTGTCACAGATGTGAACGGAGGAAGTGTTTATTTTATCACCACCTTGAGATGGGTTTTTATAGATGCAGCAGGCGTGAATCTGAGACGCACCTATGAGTCTCACTAAAGGGGTCACACACCTGTCCGTGGCTCTCTTAAAGTAACTCGATGGACGAAATCCTCTACATTACAGTACACACAGCTTCAAATGTGGCACGGACGTTATGAGTTGTGATTCTAGGCAGATGAAATAACTTTGGCAGAAATGCAGCAACAAAGAGTTCCTAGTACAGCATGTTTCACAATGGCCTTTGAAATTAATCTTCTAAATAAAGTGGCTTTATGAGCCATTATCTTCCTGATAAATGAATCAGCGATGATAAAATCAGCTAGACAAATGAGTAGTTGGTTACAAATGTCTATTGTCTGTACGTGCCCCACAGTTATAAACTTATGAAGTCTCATGTAAGTTTAGAGGGGAAAAAAAGTTATAACTGACTTTTTTAAAGGAACATTTAAGTTATTTCTCTAGAGACTGCAATTCCAAATTCACAAGGCTCATGTTTAAACAGCTATAATGGGATGAACTTCTTTTTTTTTGCCCGCCCAAATATCAAGTTTAAGCATTGAGCTGTCTGATTAGGAAGAATATTTGATATTTATATATTTGTTACCCATTTCAGTTATTGATCTTCAACAACAGTCTGTGGTTTCACCATTTACACTGACAGTCATCGTTTGCCCTTTTTTAAACATGTTTTCTTGTTACTTGTATATAAAAATATATAACAGCTATAATTAATCCCTTAACTCTGCAGTGTATGATCTGATGTCAGTCCTGAAACCTCCCAAATAGAAAATGTAGGTTTTTTAAAAATTGAAATACAAGAACTATTTATAAAGATGATTTCATCAACCAACACAATAGCACATAAAAACAGCTACTATTACTACTAAGCACTGTACTCATGTACACTTATATATATATGCACATTGTGAATATGTTGCTGATAAATGGCAGCGATGTAGCTCAGAGCTTTTATACCAATGATACCATTTTATACTCCGACATGTAGTTAATGCACGAGTACAATGATGTTCTACAATTTCATACATTATGTTGCTATCTTATTAATACAAATATTCTTTTGAGTATATATTTTAGTCTAGTTAACATTTAATTGAATTAATACTATACAATACATATTCATGTCTGTTTCATTTTGTTGCATTAACATATTTTGTTGAATAACTAGTAAATGTGACTGTATGATATATGAGGTGGGTAAAGAGTGCAATATTTGTCTCCACGTTGGAGTAAATTAAAACTTTAAATTAGTACAAATGAATCAAAATGACCTTAAAAGTGGTGGCGCTTTTAGTCCAGCACTTAAATGAATGCATAGCTCTATATTGCCGATTATACCTCCGTGCTTTAGTTTGAGCAGCAAACTTGAGCCTTTGACGTTTGCTTCTACTTGAATATTTCTCCATAAGGGGGTTTTGCTCGTAACTAATTTTAAACCAAAACAATGTTGATTTTGTAATGATTCATCTGAAAAACAAAAATCACTTTCATATTCTTAAAATCGTCCTATAAATATCACTTTTATCTTCTTTAGAATCATCATATATGTTATAATCCACTGTAGATACGTAATTTTGATCCCTCAGATAGTTACTGGAGCTATTTTAAGATTCAGAGGGGAAAAAAAGTCTAGTTTTTGATGTTCAATCATGTTTTGCATTCATCTTTGGGACTGACAAAATGCTGTGCTTGGTACAAAATCCACATTTGAAAAGCTCAAAATGATGCAGGCTAACTGCACACACTGGCAGTCTGGCTTTCTTTTATATACTGAAATGCATGAACCGTGCTTTATGAATGGAGAAGCCTTGCTTTGTAATATAATGCCATAAAACGTGTCAATTTCTCATTTAAAAACACTGGTTTAAACCCACTCTTTTGATAAAAATGTCAAACAATTCCTCTGACACGTGAAACTAAACTCAGTAGAGTTTCGGGGTCTTGATACAATACAGGGCCGCCGTGCTGTGGTATCACAGGGGAGGTTTGAAGATGATGATACCGGGAATCAGAGCCCGTGTCGCACCTATGCTTGCACCCCACGCCGCTGCGAAACCAAACCACCGCCATGCACACTCATGACTGACTCTCAGTCTGAGTCTGACAGATACAGATGCACCTTTTACATCATAGTGTCATGAAGATACATGACCTTTCTTCAGCTTTCATGGAACACTGCAGCTAGTGAAATACAGTACTGTAATTTAGTTAGAGTGGAAGCCAGAAAGCAAAGTGAGTACAAGATATTCTCGTTTCACACAGCAATTACAAAGTCAGTCGCTAATTCATACTAATGTACAATTTAATACACCTCTTGTTTTGGTCATATTCATTCATATATACAAGAGGATTTATTGCCTAGATATAAACACTTTTTAAACTTGTTCCCAGTAAAGATTTTGTGTAGAACAAATGTGTAAAACTTATTTTAGTTAATGGGACACATACAGCCCCATTTCATCTCGAGTGGGCCGCACCTGTAAACTCAATACATCATAAACGCCCCTCCAAAATTTCCAGTGACTTCAGGTGTAAAGACGTAGATTCTTTAACTCCGACTTGTCCATCGCAAAGATTTTAAAAAGGTATTAAATAATTTTTCTCATTTAATGACCATTTATTAAATGATCCACTCCCTCTCATTTAATGATCACTGAAGATATCTTCAGGGTTTTAAACTGATTTTCAACACACTGATTCTATTATCAACACATACGCATCACAGGTCACAGTGGAAAGATGCAGAACCGTCACACCTATAGATTTTGTAGATAAACAATACTGGTATTTCACACCTTTATGATTCATCTTATTCTGACCTAAAAATAGTTGTAATTTTCCAAAAGTTTTAACTGGCATTAATGAGCCTGGACACCATTTTTTTACAGCCACCCAGTGAGCTGAATATGATCTTTTGGCAGGTAGTTCTGGCCCTCTGGCCACAAGTTTCACACTGCTGTTGTAATCACTTTCACTCCATACTTACAGTGAGCCAGCTCACCATATCACCATATATTAGTATAGGAGCAAAAATTTTATTAGAATAACGTAAACTTGTTACATAGTTTAATGCATTTGTTAACACTTTCTAAATATTTGGTACTATTCACCCTGGAGAAGTGAAGTCTTAATTTATTTATGGTAGCTATAGATACAGTGTGTGAAAAATAACGCTTAGTAAAGTACAAAAACATCCACTCACCAGCCATTTGATTAGGTAGTAGAGTTTGGTAGGATGGGTCGGACACCTATTTACCTTCAGACTTGTCTTATTTCTTCATGTCACAGATTAAAAAGGGTGCTGCAAAATTCCCTCTGAGATTTGGGGCGATAATAACACACAGTTGCTGCAGATTTGTCTGTTGTACATCCATGATACTCAACTCCCGTTCCACCTAAAGATGCTCTACTGGATCCAGTTACAGGAGTGTCACGTGGTGCGGTCTTCGGCTTTTGCTTTTAGGCGCTGCTTGGTCAGAGAAGCTCTTCTGCTTACCTTGATTGTAAGGATTGTTATCTGAGTCGCCGTTGCCTTCATGTCACCTCAAAGCAATTTGGCTATTCTCCTCTGACCTCTGACATCAACCAGATATTCTCACCCAGAGAACTGCCGCTCATTGATATTTTCTCTCTTTTTTTAGCGCATCCTCTGTAAACCTTAGAGATGGTTGTGTGGGAAAATCCCAGTACATCAGCAGTTTCTGAAATACTCAGATCAACCTGTCTTGCACCAATAACTACATCACGTTTAAAGTCATTAAATCACTTTTCTCAGCTTGAAGCCGTCTTGAACGTGTCTGCGGGCATAACTGCACTTGGTGTGAGTGACTGATAAGATTTATTTTTTAAAGAGGAATTGAACCCAGGTACATCACGAAGTGGCCGGTGAGTGTGTTGTGCATTGTCTTTATTTAGATGAACAGATAAAAACACTGATACCAAACCTATTTCTACAGCAAGCCTGAAGCTAAAGCCAGAAGTTAAAGTTAAGTTAAGCTTAAAACAAAAGTGGAAAATCTCCGTTAAGCTAACAAAGCTCACACAGAACAGTCTTTCTTTTTTCCATTAATAAATACTTTATTAAATAATAATTCTCTCCTATTCACTGGTTTTTATCCTTTCCCTTTCTTGTCTTTTTTCTTCTCTGAGTCAGATTTTATGCCAGCCCTACCTCTCCTGCTAACACCGTTCCCCACTGTGCGGCCTTGAAGCCCGAACAAGGTACGTTCAAGTCAAAAAATATCTAAATATACATTTCTCTTGGAATTGGTAAAAACCTCTTAAAGAAGTGTGTGTTCGCCCTTTTTTGTTGTGAGACAGTGAACTTTAATAAATACAACAAATAGGTCCGAAAAATAAATAAATAAAATAGGCTAGCTTGACTTGTGCCGAGGTAACAAACTAGCTTGCAGCACCTTAGCTAATTAAAATGCTACATCATCACGGTCTAATTTATCGTATGGAGATATGAACATATTCAGTTTTGAATGTCTATCCAAGCTTTATTAGTTTTTTAGCTGATATGTTATCCTTTTAATGACAGAAAGATGGTTCGTCTTTTTCAAAATGCTTGTAATAAGGCCAAATTACATAGTAAGTTCATAATTAAATTGCTATTTATGAGCAACATTACTGATTCCAGGCTTCAGTTGTTTCACATCAGTTTCAGAGAAGTTACAGTTTCATTAAGGTTTATTAGCCAGGCTATAATTGTGCTACTGGGTTTCACCTGCAAATCAATTTTGTGTATTTATTAAAGCACTTTTATTTACGTTGTTAGCTTTAGAGGCGCCAATAAGGAGAATTTAGTTCCCTAAGATCTAGCTGCTGCTCCGTGTTCCCGTACTCACTCACTGCTGGCTGCAGACGCCCATTCATCATAAATGTATGAGAGTTGTTGTGATCTTCTCAGTTAACTGATGGCAAGAGAACAAACAAGCATGTTTCCTCTAATCTATTTAACTTTCCCTTTCGCTTAAACTGAACCCCACACCAACATTGATTTGAACTTCCTTGTCTGAGAAAACAAGAGAAACACCATATATTCTGTTTTTAATGGCAAATACTTTGACCATACACAGATCGGACCTGGACTTTCTACCAGACTGCAGTATTTAAAAGCTGATTATTCAGTGCATTTGGGCTTCTCTGGGGTCCTGCTTGTGTTTTAGGGTGTGTGTGTGTGTGTTTGGGTGTGTGGCCCTTTAAAAACAAACAGACCAAAAGAAGACCATAAGAAAAAATGAGGGATGAGAGAGGAGAAAAAACACCCACTCAAACTGAAAGTGTGCATATGTATGCATGTATATGTATGTGTGTGTGTGTGAGGTTAAAGCCACACGCCCGGGTGTTTTTTCTTTTCTTTCCAGCATCACTATGACACAGCTCGTAATACACACACACACAGAAATGCATGCACACATACACACACACATACACGCACAGTGGCGTTATGACAAGGTTGATCAAAGACTGAAAGAGCGACAGGCCGATCATCTTTGGTGAAACTACGTCTCTCTCTCGCTCACCATGTCACTCTCCACCCCTTTTCTCACACACATGTCTACCTACCAGCAGACCATACACACATGCATTTCACTGCCACTGGGACAGCTCTCCTCGTGATGACAACTTAACAGGTAAAAAGACGTTTTTTATTCTAATTTCAGTGTTTTTGTTTCTTTAAACAAAGCACTGTGGGGCAGGACTTTTTTCAGAATACATTTAGAGAAGGTTTAACGGTAAAACCCAGGGTCCCAGCATTAGCACAGTTAGCATACTCACACAGAAATGAAACACACCTGTCCTGTCCAGTCTTAGCTATCATCATTTACCAGTTAATTTTAATTCAATAAAATTTAAATTCAAGGTGGACTTTTTTTCTTTTTTTTAAAAAAAATGATTAGATATTTGTAGATTATGTCTAATCTAGTTCAGTCTAAATTCAAACATACAACATTCATCCATGAAGAATAGGATATATATTCGCAGGAATATGGATTTTATACAATATAAAAGCTGCAAGTCAGTATTAGAAGTGATTCATAATATGTTTGTACAGCTCTTAAACTT
Organism: Pelmatolapia mariae; assembly: GCF_036321145.2. Classification (NCBI taxonomy): domain Eukaryota; kingdom Metazoa; phylum Chordata; class Actinopteri; order Cichliformes; family Cichlidae; genus Pelmatolapia; species Pelmatolapia mariae. The sequence goes on along the minus strand of NC_086229.1, from coordinate 85,273,821 downwards.
TGAGTAATGACCTAAATATGCAGGCGCGTCTCCTTTCACATTACTTGGACTGTTTTAATAAAAGCATCACTTTTATGCTTCCACTTAATGTCCTGAAAGTCTGACTGGTAGGTTCTGCGTGTATTAAATGTTTTGAGCAGCTGAAAAAGTAACTAGAAAATTCTTTTCTTCTTTTATTTTTTTCTTTTTATATTTTTCAAGTGACAAACTGCACACTGCTAAGTCTCAACATTACTTGTAGCATTTCAGTGTTGTTAGCCACAACATGTTGGTGTTTACACCAAACATGCTCTTATAGAGAGAGGCTTAAAACCACAAGCTTGACTTTGTTCATTGTGAACATTGTTAAGATGTCGCGGCATGATAAATCTGGGCCTCTGCTTACCGCTGACCAGTTACATATAAAGTTGTTGTAGTGTTGGCATTAGCCAGACAAACAGCCGCATGTATTATGAAGTATTTATTGAATGTGACATTGTGGGGTAACGGTGTGAAACGGCTCTTAGTCAGCTTTTAATGTTTCGACGATATTTGTTGAAGCCGTTAACATCGAGGTGTTGGAAGTTTTGGATTCTGTACTTTTCTGTTTTAAGAATATTTTGGCGATGTTAATCGTTTCCCAGTTGATTTAAATGAGGTGGACAAAACTTTAGATCAAGAGTTTTCCTTGTTGTTGCTATTTTTGTCTTCCTTCGCTTTTGTGACCTTCTTTGACATCTGCAGACAGAACGAGGGCAACAACTGCCTTTTGTGTTTTTTTTTTTTAAGTTAGGAAGTAAGGCTTCAGCGCCTGTGGCAATGCCGGCCCGAATTAAAAAACATATATACAGAACTTTTTTAAATGCTAGGCTTTAAAACCCGTAGTTGAGAAACCACAATTAAGTAAAGTTATTGTCTTTAAATGACTTAATTAACATTGTTCTGGCCTTTTACACTCTTTCTAGAAGAGGAGGTGAAATGAGGAAGCCAAAGAAGCTGCAGTACATGCTACTTTCACCCACAGACATAAGGTGTAAAAGGCAAGGAGGATTTCCAGAAAAATTCTATGATTTGTTCATATAAGTTCAGGCCACGGTAGGTATTCAGCGCTACCGAGTGAAGTAAAAGACAAGACGAAATTATTGCGCAAGAATTCACCGTCGCCGCGTTTAAATGCAGTAAAGTCGCAGACTTTAAAGTCTTATCGTACTCTGTCAACTTTAAGCATTTTGATGCATTCTTACCCCAGTTGGCTTTGCAAAAAGAGCTCATGTCGGGCCTGTGAGTGAACACTGACATTCAATCTTGCTGCACATTTTAGATATGCTCAGTCTTGGCCTCTGCCCTCCACTTACTCTTGACACTGACTTTTTAAATCAGGGAGCGTAGGTTTTTTTGCTTTGTTGATTTCCCCTTCAAGTATCAAACGCTTTCCAATACTTGCTGCAGAGTCACCTTCCTGAACCACCATGCTGCTGCTGCACAACTCCGGGTAGGAGCGTGTTGCGTGTTTTTAGTGCGTCTGCCGTAGATTTTAGTCGAACAACCAAAAAGCCCAAATTTGGTTCAGTGACTGAATTTTCTTTCACTTTATTTCCCACACGTGTTCTTACCTGCCATGTGATGTTTTTTTCGACAGCGGTTTTCACTTTGCCATAAAGCTGTGGCAGGTGAAGCATCCGGAAGGCAGTTTTTGTAAGTACAGTGTCTCCCTTCTCAACCATGGAAACCTGTATCTCCCTCTCAGTTGTTGCGGTGGCCTCTCTTACAGTCTGCCTCGCAGGATAACTTGGCCTACGGAAGATTTGCACTTCACCCTAACAGTTGAGTTTACGGAGTCTGATAATCATCACCCATTTTCACATTTCCATATCCTGATTGGTACTTTGTTTAAAGTAACGTATTTGTAAATTGCTGTGACTCAGGGTGGGCTGGGTCATCTGCTAATCAGAAGCTTTGTGGGTCAATCCCTGACTTCTCCAGTTCAAACGCTGAAATTTGCAAGATACAGAACCCCAAACTGCGATTGTGAGTACTCCTAGTTAAAAAGCGCTCAAAGGCACAGATTAATGTGATATGTGAATTTATATGGGTGAAAACACAATACGTATGTATCAGTCCAGCTACCAGATTCATTCTTCTTTAGCTGCACCCTTGCTGCAGGAATTACGATAAAGGTGGCGAATACTACAATTCATTATTTTGTGTTTTATACTAGAAAATAATGTGAATGTGGCCCATTTGAAGAGAAGTGTTTTCACCTTGAGTATTTTCTTACAATTTGTCGCGAAAAATTCTCAATTTTTGCATTAATTTCGTAAAAAAACAAAAGAATAAGACGTGAAAGATTCTGGGCACCCAAATATTTCTCTCTCATTTAGAGCTGTGTTTTTTGCTCTGCTGCTCCTTCTTGGGTGTTATTGTATTCATACAGACATCAAAGTGACCGTGTAGCGTAAAACAGGTGTTAGGAATGCTAAAGAGGTGCACAATGAGGATAACAAGCAAATCATTCATCATTTAAGAACAAAGAAACACATTAATACAATTAGCAGCAGAGAGAACATAGGTAGATGCAAGCACAAGGTGCTTTTACTCTCTCATAGTTGATGCTATCTAATATGAATGCACCAGTTACTGCCTAACCACTGCTTGTGACCAGTTTCCAGTGGCCTAGCTGATAATCATCTACAGTTCTTCTCATCGGAGGTACTGTGTGGTTGCACTCATATCCTTTAGTACATAAGGGCACCTTTTTAAGTAGTGGATGACATGATACTCTTAACACCTTTTAAAAATCCTTATGAGCTGTAATTTGTTTCCTGTTAACTGTGTCACAGAAAAGTTCTAAAATTCTTTGTCCACTAGGTTATAGTGTAATATATTACATAGAAAATTGATGATAATGTCAGTGTAATTTGTTTTATTCTGATTGTTTAAAAAAAAAAACTTTAAATATTGTTACATAGTACCACTTTCTTTACTGAAAGCTTAGTTATACTAGTTTGTCTTAATAATAATAGTATATTTAGCACGGGTAAATTAAAGACATTTTATTAAGCATTTCTAGAACTGCAAATCAAAGCCCATTATGAGTTTGATATCTTCAGAGCTCTGTGACAGCTTTCCACCCTATCCTGAAGGGTAGTTTATAGGAACCAGGCTATACTGGATATTAAAATGCAACCTACACCCATTTCTCCAAGGTATATATTTTAGTTGCATCAGATTTGGTAAAGTTGCAATTTTCTTTGTGGGGGTTCAATAAGATTAATGTCGAGTCACTGGTAATGTACGAGTTCGGTTAGCCGATGTAAAAGTGTCAGTTTTGTCTTTCTTTTTGGTTTAGTGTTTCAGCTCTCGCTATTACCTGCGATTGGGAAACTGAAGCCGTTTTCACACACAAACTTTTCTAGAGAATTGCAAAATGTTCCGCCTGCGTTGAACGATCGGACATTCAGCTGCAAAACCCGTGCAGTATCTAATGGCTCCGATTTGAGAATAGCTCTGGTGAATTTACAGCTGTTGATGGGTGGTCCCGTGTCCTGCAGTCTGCACGGTGAACAGCAATGTTCGGCTGGGGGCTACATTTGAGAAGAAAGAAGAGAAAAAATAATAATAATTTGGACAGTGTCCCTACTTGACCTTCACATTTTCAGCGGTTGTTGTGCGACTTCAGCGTTACTGGTTTTCCAGATTTTCCCGAGAATCAACTATCCACAGATTCCAGCTTTTATAAAATTGACAGTACATTTGTAAAGCTGTACATATAAAAATAAAAAAATTAAATTAAAAAAATTTTTTTTTAACGCGCATATGTTAAGACTATGGCTACCGGTCTAGATCTGGCCTATTGCAAATTTTGATTTGGTCCACATTTGAATTTATGCTTTTTGGCCTGCCTACCTATAGCTGTAACAAATCGGTCTCTACTGCACCTGAAAGCTTACAAACCGGCTGACAAATTCATGTTAAAGGGCGACAACATTAAGAAAGGTTAGAAATTGAATACTTACCTACGGAGCATCCATTGGCCGATGACGCGTCGATCTCTCTGACCCAAATCTTGATGGAGCTGTAGAGGCAAGCTTCATCGATCAAAGATCTTTGACTTTTAATGAAATTTCCCACACAGCTGTGGAGTTGTCACGGTTAGGCTTGTGAAACCAGCAGTGTGAGACTCGAATATCCAAGAACAAAACTAAAGATTCCTTATTTCACTTTAAGTATTTGATTTTAAATGCCATGTACTTAGCAGGAATAACAAGGCTTGTGAAACAGGTCGTTTCCTTGCACAACTGTATTCAGACTTTATTATTTTGATTGACTGTGACAGGGAAGCAGGTTATTTGATGATGTAAGATGGCTATGATGAGACATGCAATCCACAGTTAATCCAAGCCTGTCAAGAAACACTGTCTGCGACTGTGAAACAGTTTGCTTTCACTCCTTTAGTTAGAGGTTAAGGGGATAAATTCTTGTATGTTCTGAATTGCGGCGATTCTTCTGCTACAGCATCAGTTGACCCCTGTGACCTTCGTGCAAATGGATGTAATTTAAATCGGAGAGCTTTGCAGCTGTGTGCTAAATAGGTTTGAGTCATGATTGTTACTAGCTATGATAGTGTAGCTGGTCTCATTTTTTTACCCGGTGACTCTGTGTGTGTGTCATGTAGTCCCGGAGACATTGTCTGTAACAGGAACTACCACAAAGCCGCTTGTGAGTACTTTCGCAGGTGCCTGTGCATCTTGATATTGATATTTTGTCAACGCTATAGTGTCACAGCAGTGCAAAATGAAGTTACTAAACTTTACAGGTATGCAGCTGAGCTCTAAATGAGCACTTTAATGAAGCTGGATGTAGTTTAACTCGAGAATACTGAGGGCTCGTGTAGCAAAAATAGTAAATACCACTGATTACTGGCCCAGAACACCAAGATGTTAACGGACGTTGCAGCTTGTGTTACTAAATGGCTTCTTATTAAAGATTTTATCCAATATCCATGCGTGGGGATAAGACTTTAAATGATTATATTATTTGGATCATATTATAGCTCCACATTTAAATATATATTCACTCGTTCATTCAGCTCGGCCTTCAGCGAGCATGACCGTAACGTTGTCGTTTGTCTGCACTTGTGTACATAAAACATCATGCAGCAGAAAACTCGAGGTTTGAATATTGTGTTGAAAAATCTTTCATCATATTCAAACCAAGTTTCATGACTTTTGCAGCTTCTGAAAGGTCGAACCATCCTAATGGGAGATTTTCTCAACAGTTTTAGACAGTTTATTATTGCTCTCCATTAATAAAAAATATTTTCATTTAAACGTTTTTAAATGAAAATAACTTGACACTTTTATACTAGGCTAAAACCTTTTGCGCTTTCTTTTAAGTCGTTAACTTGTGAAGAAGACGAAGAATCACAAATTTTACATGAAAGAGGTCTGTAGCACCTCGAGTACATTTGCACGCAGCGGGGTCTCTGAACATTTTCTCTTCTGCCCTGTGATCTTGTTTTTAAGTGATAAGCTTCTTTTTTCCCCTAGTTTGGGGAATGACTAATGCACGAAGAGGAAAATATGCCATATTTCCAGCCTTAGAGGTTTTTGCATGAAATACATCAGTTTTCAGTGTAGTGGTTTTAGAACTTTCCTTCCACTCGCTTTACATTTCAACCAAAGCTGTAGACGTCTGGTGTTTCTGCATTCGTATTGTGAGAATAAACATAGTTGCACACATAAATCAATGGTTAGGACCCCAAAGCTAGAGCGTCACTGCGCCGGTTCTTAAGTGTGCAACTAATACTTTAAAAATAACAACTTTCTGTCAACACTTTGGCTTTTTGTTATAAAGGTCTAATGTACGGTTTGACAGTGTTGTAGATGCGGTGTGTTTCTAAATCGTTAACGAAAGGGAATATCTCTACTTACACTTTCTGTAGAGAAAATATCTTCTGTTTTTTCCGAGATGCTCTCTACGCATCTCATTATATTCTTTAATAAAGGAACGCGTTCCTGTTTTGAAAAACAATCTGTCTCACCTGCTAGTTGTATGCTGAGCAGTTTGGTAGCAGTTTCAGTATATTATATACACTGTATGACTTTTTAGGCGATGTTAGACTTTGTCGTAGTAGCACAGAAGATCGAGAAGGTTAGTGAGAGGCACGGTTCAAACGGCATTTTTTTAGTGAAATCGTCTGCTTCGTGTTTGTTTCAGGTTCTCTAATCCATTACGTTCCTCTCTTCCCGCTAGTCATCGCTCTTTTTTTTATAAGTGACGGAAGACAGACAGAGATACGACTCGGAGAAAAAAACACGAGAAAAAAAAAAAAAAGTCCAGAAGTGCTCGACTCTTTCCCCCTCCTCTGCTCCCGCAGGTTTTCATGGTGAATTCAAGAGAAAACTAGAGAAACGTCTCCCCCGTACATCCTCCTCCGCACTCCCCCTTTATCCTTTCACATTCTTTCATTCACACTTTTTTTTTAAAAATTCGTCTGTTTTCTCAAAGTGAATTTATTTATGCAAACACTTGTTTGCATCAGATTCAGACACAACATAAGAAATCTCTGTAATTAAAGGGTCTTTAGAGCAGCTAAGGTTTTTAAGTCCTGAACGTAATACGTTAGTGAGGTGAAGAACAATTTTAAATAGTAATAATAACAGTAATAATAAAGCTTTTAGTTTACTGCCCTTTTTAATATTGAAATACATGATTCCATACAACTACAATTTTATGTTGGCATGATGATCAAAGAAGTAATGTTAGGTTAGAGCTAAAGAGCCTCAGAAACCCACTGCGGTGATTCAAGTTCATCTTTACAACTTAAGAAACTGCATAAGTTTAGCAAACTCTGGAGGAGAAGACTCTCTGTACCAGTTCACTGTACTGCATTTGGTCTTTTGGTATTTGAAAGGCTTCAAAGACAAACATAAAAAAGATAAAAGATAAAAAAATAGGGACAGCAATCTCTCAGCACTGTTACAGAAACAGACAGCGTGTGTCGTATTTAAAATCGAGTGTTTAAAACTGATGAAATTCTTCACCCTGGCCACCACGAAGCTTTGAAAGAACACCTTGTAATTTATAGAAATAAAATATGGGCATTTAACATATATGCTAATGTTGAGGTTGATCTGTCAGACAGTTGAGTAGTTACTGCATTATCTATTATGCATGTTAATACTGAGGTTTCCAGTGTGCAATCGCACTGTACAAGTGACCTCAGCATTAACATGACCACCTACACACTCAGATACTGATTTTGATTGTTGCTGGATTATTGGATCATGCAGTACTTATAACAATTCCTCATTTATTACAAAGTCACCCACCTCTCTAAGGACTGGACTTGAAATATTTCCAAATGTGAGCAGTTGGACAGTAAATGTCCCGGCCAGTGCGGCTATTAATCAAACAGGCATCCCAATTTAACTGACTAGGATACTTTGATAATGCTCAGTTTGTTCAACTTCGTTTTTGTTGATTTATTATGTAGAAAGAAACTCATGCACCTGAAAAATGTGCATGAGTTTAATGTTTCCACAGATATTTAAAGTAAGAGAGCACATTGGCACAGGTTATATGTGTACAGCTGGTTCCAGTTTTATGAGCTGTATATAATTTTATATACATGTGACTGCTGACTGTATACACTGTACAGATCTTATATACTTATACTACATGTGTAAATCTATTCCATATATACATGTCAGATTGTAATTCGCTTCACCTGGATCACTTACAAATCCTTAGTTCACTACTTTTTTGTCTTGTTGTTTTTAACTGCTCATACTTCCAACCCTTATGTTTTTTATACCAACCACAAAGTATTTTATACCTTCGCACTGCCAGTCAATTAGCCACATAGTATATTTAGATCCTTGGCGGTGACGCAGAAGGCTCATTTTAAATTCACTGTAATATATTTTAGGACTCGAGTCCCTCATGGTCTCGTGTGTGTTAATATGACCGTGTGTGTGTGCGTCTTTGTGGCAAACGTTGCAGCTCACAGAATTGTGGACCTGCCGGTGGTTGTGTCTGAGGTCGTGAGTTGGTGTTTTAAGTTGACTACATGACATAACAAAGGCAGAAAATGACAGATTAGCAGTTAAAGGTGCATACTGTGTGTGTGTGTGTGTGTGTGTGTTTATGTGCGTGTGTGTGTGTGTGTGTGGCTAGTGAGTGGGTGGGTAAGTGGGTGGGGCTGCAGTGTTTAGAGGGTTCCCTGAACCTCATCGTTTGTCGCCGTCTTCCTTCCTGTTTCATTCTTTCTCACTTCCTGTCAGCTGACTCAGCCGGAGAATCTTGATCTGGTAAACATGTATGCTACCGCCTCTGCACACGCACTCCTTCTATATCACACACACACACACACACACACACATAAAGTGTACTGTAGCTAGACAATGCATGTACATCCACATATACTGAACCACACCATGTGTACCGGAAAGAAACACACAAGTACTTTTAGCACTTGTTACATGGTCAGAGTTGGTTACCGAGTCGTAGAAATACAGCCCATGTAGCAAACCTATAGCTATATGTATATAACATTAAAAACTATATGTTATTACTCCAGAGTCTGTGACTTGCTGCTTTTGAACACACCTCCCCCCTCAAAAAAACCCATAAACCAGCATAAACTAAAAAGCTGACAACAAATGAAGGGACAGAAAGAAAAGAAGAGGCAGAGATTAAAAAAAAGGAGGCGAAAGAAGAAAGACGGCATGAGAGACAACAAAGTTGGGCGCTCAGTGAGAAAAGAGAAACAAAGAGATAAGGCCAGGCGAAGAGGCGGAAAGAGACACAGAGAGATGGAGGAGGGGGGCAGAGAGATAAAGATAGCTGAAAGGAGGGAGATCCGTCAGCGTTTGTTTCCTCAGGATGTGGTTACCACGACGACGAAAAGGCAGCAAGGCAACATCACTACCCCGCTGGTCCTCTTTGACACCTGCAAGTGTGTGTGACTGTGAAAGGCAGAGTGTGTGCGCGAGTGCGTGTGTGTACATCTGTTTTCAGTGAGTAAGTAAGTCGGTAAATGAGTGTATCGCTGTGAAAAAGACAGTCTATAAGAGCTGTCCATTTTGCTTCAAGTGTGACAGACTGTGTGTGCGTGCGTGCGTTAATGTATGTGTGTACTGTCAAAGGATGCACAGTAAGGAGAGAGAGAGAGGTAGTAGGAAGGACTGTGTGAGAGGTCGAAAATCTGAAAGGGGAAATAATTAGACGAGCAGTCGAGACGGTGGAGAGGCAGAACGAATGATGACAGCAGTAAGAAGAACAATAAGAATCCGAAAAAATGAACAACAGAAGACAAACTTCTGTGAAAAGGAAATTAAGCGCCAAAGACTGGTAAAAAAAAAAAAAAGAAAAGAAAAAAAACCTCAATACGTATACAGTGTATTTGTCGCTTCATCTCATCTTACTTGGTTCTTTCTCTGTCTGACTCACTCAGTGTCCTATTTAGAGCAGAGTGTGGTTTCAAGAAAGAAAGAAGAAAAACCAATGAAGACGTAAAGATTTAATGCAATGTAAATATCTGTACTTGAACAGTATAATGTCAATCACAGTATCAGAAAGAAAAGTGACTGTCATGAAACTGAAGGAGCGTATTAATTTTTCTTTTCAACAGAGCACCGACTGGTAGGAAAATGTCTTTCTCTTCAGTCACTTCTCTGGTTTTCGTGCAGCGTTCGTGCATTTTTCTTTAGACTATGTTGCGAACATTTACTATCTCATTGATGATCTGATTAAATAAGGTGCAAAACTGTGTTAGTGTAAATGCTCAACAGGAATGTGAATGATTAGAAAAATGAAAATGGACATTTAAAAAAAGTCTCTAATAGTTAAGAACTGCAGCAGTTTGTGTCACGGCGTGAGACTACCGTTGGCTGATTCATGATGCTTCGTTTTAGAAACAGTAGAGTAAGAAATCATCAGGCCATTTAAAAATAAAGTTAAATAACATGTTGCTAGGTTGATGCTGTGGTTACTAAGTTGATGCATGTGTGAGTCTGTAGGCCTGTTTGAGTGACCCAGCTATGTTAGTGCTGCTTACTTGGTTGTTTTGATTGTAACAAGAACACATGTGGTTTTTAACTAGCTCAGATTTTGATGTCGGCAAAGATAGAAAGCATAACAATACATGGCATAACTGATCTTTCCTATAGGTTAGTTAGTTGGCTTGTAAACTTGGTCAATCTACTTTGGACAGATGGCTAATTGGATACTTGTTTATCAAATTTATGTTTTCATACTTAAGCTCTGTTTTTGTTACCTTCAGGCACTCTAGCAAAATCCAGAGGCCCATTATGGAGGATCGTTCATCGTCCACCCAGTCTTTCTCCAACCTCAACCACCACCGCCATCGTCCATCGTTTTCTCTCACCTTTCCCAACTGTCAAGGCTCTGAAGCGGGATATCTGTCATCTCAGCCTGGCCAGGATCCTCTGGAGCAGTACGAGTGTAGAGGGGAAGAATCCACTGCTTCGTTCCTGACATCAAACGCCTCCTCTGTGACGAGGAAGACGAGTACTGGGGGGGACAGAGTGTTCCTAAGCACGAGTGCCAGCAGTTTGGATGGAGATGCTAGTTTTGGCCACCTTGATGGAGACGGTGCCTTAGGCAGCCATTTTGACGACTCTTGGTATGGGAGTGGCAAAAAGGAAGCTTGGGAGGATAAGGATAGTTGTGAAAGCACCACAGATGGGAAAGGTGATTGTTACAGTAACACAAATGATGTTTTTTACACGATAAACTGTCCGAGTGAGGAAGGAGCGAGGCGTAGAGTCAGAGCACCCTATAATAATTATGCTCACGTAAAGAGTGAGGCTAAAAGTGACACTGTGGTTTACAACAGGGAGGGTAACGTTAGTCACTTTCCTAAACAAACTGCGTCTTGCAACAGAACTGGTACAGTCAGCTTTAATGACAGCAGTGTAGATTATTGTATGATGGACGCAAGAACAAGTGATAATTATTTAGGGAGAGACGACAATTATGGGCCCAATTGTGGCTCAGGTGAGGTTCAGTTTCAGCCAGCAGAGGCTGAGGGACACTGGCTTAATGTCTCTCCCTCAAGTCAGGGTGAGGCGAGGTGGAGAGCATCAGCGGTCAACCACGCACTGGCCTCAGGGAGCATCCCACAGAGATCGCTTATTGGCATCAACAGCAGGACATACACTCAGAAACTGGACTCCTTCTCTGAGGCCTTTCTCTCCCAGCGAAAGAGAAGATTTCCTGTGATACCCGGTGGAGATCCCTCTGGACAAATCTGGGAATTTGGAGTAGGGAGAGGCGAAACCCCAGGACTGGTCAAGTCAAGGCAAAGCTGTGCTTTTGACTCAGACTCCTATCTGCCTCCCTCTTCCTCCTCTTCTTCTTCCCCTGCTCACCCCTCCTCTCTTCCATCTTTCCCCTCTCCTCCCACATCCTCTCACTTCATGCCTTCTGTTCTTAGCCCTCCTCCCACACCTTTACCTCCTCCACCCCACTCGCCCTCCAAAATGGACTCGCCCAGTGGATACGGGGGCACCGGACATTCAGTCTCTCAGGGAGAATCACTTAGTATGCTCCAGTTTTTTGCCTCCCGCATCTCATCCGCATCTTCCGTCCACTCCTCTGGGATGATATGGAAGCTTCCACTGCTGTCGCACAGCTTTCCACAGTCATCTGGTGACCCCGGCAACATTGAATGCAACGTAAGAGCCTCCCATGGTGACGACTATGGCAACATGACAGGTATCGTATAGCTTTTCTTTTTTTTTTAAATGAAAGAATGAAGTAAGAATCCAGAATAATACATTTCAAGCTTGAAGGATAAAGACCACCCGCAGGGCAAGATGGGGATTTTTATAATAATTTATCTGACTGTTTGAGAAAAAGGAATCAGTTTTTTTCCCCTGTAGAGGTCAATTTTTAAGATTTTGTTTTATTTCACTTCTTTAACTTTCAGACTAAAATAAAATATCAAATACACATTTAGTTATTAATTTTTCAACATTTGTGCTTTTGGATATTTATGCAAATTAATGCATATTAAATGAGATAATGTCTAATTTGCATATATAAACATACAGTTTTAGCAAAAAAACTGCTCTTAGCTTTATCTTTAAATACTAGTTTTACACTAATATGAAACTTTACAGCACATATATTTAAAAGAAACTTTCTTAAATTACATTTTTCAGTAGAACTTTCGGAGAATTTACTTCAAATAAATTTTCCACTTGTATTCAAGTCTGTAATTTGAAGGTTTCTGTTTTAAAAAACTGTACACATTCACAGCCTGTTTTATAAAGCATCTTATTCCCAAGAACTGGCAGGCTGCTGACAGTATTACTGTAGTACTGATTTACTAATCGATAAAAAGATATCCGAAATCCCCTTAGTCAATACGTTTGAGTCTAATATGACAATGAAATGAACAAACAAAGATGAACTTTTAATCCGGCTTCATATTATGTTCAGACTTGCATTGTGAAAAGTGGTGTATTTTTAGAAATAAAAAGAAAAATTGCCTAAGTCTAAGTAAACGGCAATTTTGTGTTTTTTACCTTCTTCCCATGTTGTGTCCCCTTTAATTACCTTTATTTTCCCCACTTATCAAAAACCACAGGTTAATGCCCACATGTAAATTTACGGGACATGTGGGTTTTTGTAGGTGTGCGTGTTAAGTTTCCCATTTCCCTTATGCAAATCAGGGTTTCACTTTTCACATTTTCACAACCAGAACCATTCGTAATAGATGCATTTCATACATACATTTGAAAACAAGCTCGTCAAAAATGAGCAGAGTTTAAATGCGGGTTTTTCTTGAAACTTGATCGTTGTTTTTCTACGTAACAGAGAAACTTTAGTGTTACTTTCTCACTTTTTTCTCGCTTTTGTTGGTGCACGGATATTAATGACTTTTTGATGATTTTGTTTGTCTGTGTCTGCTTGCCTTGGAATTAGACAGTCAGACAAATCAGTAAATAATAAAGCCCTGGCAGCCTCATTATTTGCGTGTGCACTCACTGCACTCCCTTTACTAATTTCTTCCTCCCGATTATGTTTTTCTAGTCGCACGCGACATTCTTCAGTCTCCTGAATCAACCCTGCTTACGCCCTCTTCCCATCGTTCATCCCTTCACCAATCCAGAGCCCTATGCTCCTCCAGTGGTCCATCCCCCAATTCCCCTTTCCATCTTCCCTCTCATCCCCATCATCCGTCTGGGGAACATCACGAGACATCAGAAAAGACGTCTCCTCATGTTCTCACCCAGAAAGTAAGGAATGGACCCGCCAGTCTAAACCAGTCAAATCTGCAGGTATAGCACATTTACCACCACATGAAGTAATTAGAGAAGTTTTAAAGATACGGATTGATACTCAGGGAAATTGTTTAGCTCAGTTTGCTGGGTTTCAGACAACAAAAGCAATATCAGCTTTGTCTTCACATATCCAGGACTGTGAGGTCCAGCTTTGGTCTGCATTAAGACTAATCAGGTTCTCAGGTTGTAGGATTGCATAAAAGATAAAACCTCAGATGATGGATAACCTACATTAGAATATATAATTTTATATATGTTGCTAAATCATACTTGAGAACATCTTTGCATGCAAAATTTTACAAGATCAATTTTGAGCCTTGTTATTGTTCTCTATGTTAGAGTATTGAGGCACAAAATTACCTATCCATTACAGAAGTAGTACAGACGCAAACTTCATGTCTCATTGAAGATGTGAAACTAAAAGAAAACATATGTAATAAAAATATAAGCCGTAGCATGCTGCTGTGTTTTAATTCACACATTTTCTCACCGTTACTCTTCCATGGCCCAAACTCAGGAGATCAGTTAGCGAGGAGGCAGGCGAGACTCGCTACAGCTGGAGAGGCGTCGCAGTCAAAGTGGGCGGATGCCTAAATGCTTCTTTGTCAAGAAATTACGTTAGCTCCAACTGCATTACTGCTTCTAAAACCACAGCTTTAGTCTGGGTTTTTATTTTTAGACATGTTGAGTAGATAAACTGTGTAAATGAGACAGACATGGAAATGATGATAGGCCTGTTGTTCGCTTTAAGTTAAAGTAGGCTGTTGCTCGGGCACACTTCATATTTGTCTCGGCGTACATGAGCACACACATGATCATTCAGCATACATGTTGTAAATTTGATGTTGGCCTTTTCTCTGTATTTGTAGCACAGAAGTATCTCTGATCCCGTCAGCTCTTACACTTAGACCACTGTGCAGATGTTTCTAAAGTCTCGCCCCAAAATGTTAGATTATCGTGCCTTAGATCATCAAGGATATCAGTCTCATTTTTTTCCTTTTGTTCTCAAAGCAACAAGACAAGCCAGTCTACAGTGGAAAGCCTTTCCCCAGCCTGCTTCACTCCTTCAGAGGACTGAAGAGGGTTCGTTACACTCCTTATCCGCTCCTCAATCCTGCCCGCAGAGGAACTGGGCTCTTCTCCTCCATTTCAGGTCTCCATCACAGAGAGGAAGGAACAGCGTGTGGAGAAGAGGGCGAAGAGGAGTGCAGCGTGTTTCCGTAAGTAAAGTGCTAAATATCAGAAGAGTAGTGGCAGTAATACAACAGTTGTTACTGCACTGCTGGCTAGGATAATAGTTATAGACAATCAGAGCTACAGATGTTTTGTTAATTAGAAAGCATTAACACATCAACGGATATATATTTAGGTACTTTAAAGTTTATATTGTTGTCTTTTATGTCTGTTTTCATATTTGCGCTCCGTTTGTTTCTCTTTTTGTTCCCCTGCTTCCAGATTTGTCAATGTGGGTCCAGATTTCCAGGCTAATCTTCCTCCATGCTTAGCTGATGGCAAACAGTCAGGGCTGCGGTCACCAGACGAAGAGTCCCTTAAGGAACAGTTACTCTGGAAACCATTGGACAAGAAAGAAGAAACTGGTGACTTACCAGGTCAAGGTAAGCAGCACACAAAAATACAGTCCAGCTCAGGACGGTGACTGCACTTTTACATTTTTTTGAATTCAAGGACTTTTAACATTTTAAGGAAGCTAAAATGTCAGCGCTGAAACCAAAACAAGTTGATATAAGTGAGCAAAATAATAAAGTGTCTCTAAAATGAACTGATACTGAACTGATTAAAATTTACTGGGTTTATCTGTGTTTATGCTCAGTGGAGAAGCTGCTGTCCATGTGCAGTTCCAGCTGCCTACCAGGAGGAGGCAGTAACTCAGAGCTGGCTCTGCACTGTCTGCACTCTTGCCAGGGAGACACAATGGTAGGAAGTCTTTCTTCCTTTTCTTTATCCTTTTCTTTTTTCTTCCTTTCTTGGCAATGTTGCATCCCTCATTTTTTGTTCTCTCCATCTTCCGCCACTACCTCCTATGCAGGCAACACTGGAGATGCTGTTGTTCTCACAGCCGTCACCAGCAGGAGACTACCACTACTCTGGTAACCTTTGACCTCAGTTTAACTCACCT
The DNA here is from genome assembly GCF_036321145.2 of Pelmatolapia mariae. Classification (NCBI taxonomy): domain Eukaryota; kingdom Metazoa; phylum Chordata; class Actinopteri; order Cichliformes; family Cichlidae; genus Pelmatolapia; species Pelmatolapia mariae. The sequence goes on along the minus strand of NC_086229.1, from coordinate 85,258,386 downwards.
GCTTAGATGACTCTTTGGATTGACAGTGTCTAGTTACATTCGTTTCTCAGAAAAAAATACCATTTACATGGACTAAGCATACCTGCTTTTTAACATTAAAAACAATAGTTTTTTGTTTTATGAAAATTATATGTTAGTATCATGCTGGCATAAAACTATGGACATTTTAATTGGATCTCCATAAAGTCATGTTGCATTCTGTCCACCACTACTCCAACCCAACTTTTTACTTGATGATGATGACGATGATGATAATTACTATTATTATTATTAATATTATTGTTTTGCTGTTATGCATATAAAAAATGTTCTTGTTGGTGAATACTTGCCTCTGAGGAAAACAAAAATTGTCTTTGCAACAGCAAAGTCCAATAGTGGTATTACTTGTAGGGGTTTGATTGGAGGGGTTAATGTGTCTATAGCCATCTATATCAGAAGATTAAAAGAAGTCACATGATCTGGATGTGGGTCTGTGTTCAGATGGGATACAGTTTTTCTAACTAACTATCTAAATAACAAGGTAACGGAAAAAAGCGGTGAAGCAAAACTAGCTAAAATATGTTGTGATCGTAGGCATTTACCTCTTGTGTTTCTCTGAAACACTAAGCAATGTGAGACAGCAAAGGCGGAACAATTCTCACTGTGCATACAATGAAGGCATTGTAGCAGCTCAGACTTCTCTCTACCTCAATCACATACCACAGCCCCTCCTCCTTGCCTGGTGCTTTTAAATCCACCAAGAACCATGTAAAGTACAAAATGGACATTATTTTGCATGGTAGTACCCATGTGTTCCTGTAAAAAAAAAGCTTTAATACTCTAAATGCAGGCAGTACTGCAAGACTTATTGTTCATGTATTTGTCTTTCACTGTCAAGTTACTACATGTGGTAGCATTGCTTAATATGTTACTATGACCCTGTAGTATTTCCTTTGATTTCTCATGCACCTTTTGTCCCTTCCCACTCTCTTGTTGTGTGTAGGCTGTGATCTTTGGACAGATACTGAAAAGACTCTCTTCAGTGACGCTCTCGGGACTTATGGAAAAGACTTTTCACTCATACAGAAAATGGTAAAACACAACAAATGGTTGTTGTTTGTGCAACACAATGACACACGGCACCATAATCACGGTCACATAATCAGCCAGCAGCCTACTGAAATAAAAATAAGTATTTTGTGGGTCAAATCAGTGCATAGATTGAAAAACAGAACATCAGCACCACAAGTATTCTGTTTTTGTGCTGGGTGGTTACTTCAGGGTGAAACAGTATTTTCCTTAGATGCAATTTTCTTCTTCTTCTTGCCTATACCTGTTCAGTTTTTGGTGTCTCACCATGCATATTGCTGGACTGCATCGTCTTCCCCAAAGGGCATTTTGGCACTTCAAGGATCAAATTACTAACCGTGGCAGTTCATACACAAAAGGCAGTGGCTTCACCGCCTGAGCTATCAGCGAGCCAAGTGCATGTTGCAACTCGATTCACAAGAGCAGCAGTTTGCACACGAAAAGTCTGGAAGAAATATCTGAATGTGTCAGGGGATTTTTTTGCTTCCTGACACATGTCAGTTCATAGGGTCTTTTTAGCCTTATTTACAGCAGAAGCATAGACTGATTTTATATTCCCGTGTCACGGTGTAAGATATATGTTATGTGGCAATAAATCGAGATTGGTATGTGTATGTGTGTTTCAGGTGAGGACTAAGACAGTGTGTCAATGTGTCGAGTTTTACTACCTGAGCAAAAAGCTTCAGGACAAGCAGAAGAAACAAAAGGAGGAGGACGAGCGACGAGATGGACAGCTGGATCAGCAGAAAAGTGTAAGAAACATTAAAAGAAGCCACAAGGAACTTAAAATTGCATTTTTTTCCCCTTTTGTCAACATGTTCTGTTTATTTCTTTTGCATTTGAATGCCCCATGTCCAGCTTTCTTTCCCCCTGTTGTTAGTTCCTGTGGTGGTTTGTCTATTCTCATGATATTATAGATTAGAAGCTAATAGGATAATGTGCCTCCTGAAGGAAATAATACACGGTATTTGGACTATTCGTGCTAAGGTTAAATGCGTCACATGAATGGAGCTCACAAGTCAGAGAATGCTAACTCTTAAGTGCTCCTGTTACTGTAGGTGACGCCCATCTGTCAGCCAGTGGACAAACAGTTTGCTCTGGAGGGGGCTGTTCCTGTGACCCCATTGGCCAGCTTCTTCCCCTGCAAGTTGTGTGGCAAGTAAGTAGCACCAGTCATAAGAAAGGAAGCTTGCAACAAAATTTATTTGTGTGTTTGGCTTCGGGGCAAACAAACAGATGGTTTTCATTGTCAAGCATTCTTTTAAATTCCGTCGTTCCCTCCCCTCCTTGTTTGCTCCAGAATGTTTTACAAAATCAAGTCCCGTAACGCTCACATGAAGATCCATCGCCAGCCTCAGGAGGACTGGACCGACAGGCGGCTGCAGCACCAGCTCCTCACCCAGCGTCTGGCCCTCAGTCGTCCCACCAACCTCATGCCCACCCCAGCTAGTAATCTGCTCCCGGCCCAAGCTCCGGCTCCAGCATTTTCCTCCTCTGATTTTGCCGGAACAAGCAGCAACAGTATTGTAGACAGCGTCCACAATTCTGTGACCAATAACAACCCCGGCGTTCCCAGCAACGCTAACGTCCTAGATCCCAGCACAGTTGTATCTTATAGCAGCATTGCTCCTCCAGACTCTCGTGGGATCGCCAGTATTGATGGCAGTGACTCAAATCAAAGAGAGCCCACCACTGTCTTACCCTTCCATCAGTCATGGGGCTCCTTCGGACATCCTCCCGACCAAAGTGCCTTCTACTGCAACACAGTGGGTAAGGAGGATGTTGGAGCTGAGACAGTGGGGGGGAAACAGACAACTAACTGGCAGTAGTGGTCAACTATCCCACAAGCATTACCACCACTAAAGTCTGAAACGTATTCAAACTTTGTGTTTAAATTCAAACTCGTGTTATATTCAAACTTAAGTACTTTTATTAAACATTATCAAAAGATACATTTTTGTTGTAAATCCTGTACTTAAAGGTGTTACATATTTAATTGTTTGATAAGCATTTGATGTTTGAATAAATGTTTAAATTGAGGATTGTTTTTTAATCATTTTGTATTTGTTTAAATGGAATAAATGAAACCTTTTTTTAGGTGTAAATTTTTATTCTTTTATTCTACAACGGTTCATCTTATATGAGCCTTGGTACAATCAGTTCAGAAACAAACTGTTAAGCTCATTTGCGCCTCTCTCGAGACCACCTTTCTTCTGATTGACTGCTCCACATAAAAGGCAGGCAGCAGGTGTGTGAGGCTGTGTGCATGAGATGACCACATTAGTGTTATTTTTCTTTCTGACATTATCCAAAACTGAGACCAGAAAATAATTTATTTAGAGCATTTTCAGGTAATTCATTACGTGTCCTTGGGCCACACTAAATCTCCCATTATTTCAAAAATACCTTAGATTTTAAGGTTTAAAATTCAAGCAGGGACTGCAAAGGTAGACGTTAGTGAACACAACCACAGACACACAAACACACACACAGAGCACGTTGAAAGGGTTTGATATAACACCATAATGGGCTAATATTGACCTTGAGAGACCATCTTCTCTCTTACAGCCGTCTGAGTGCACACAATTGTCCCGTTGATGGTTAACTACAGTGACTCTGTGTGCATAAGTGTGTGTTTGTGAGGGAGAGAGTGCATGTTGTTTTTCATAGAAATTGACAGGAAAAGAGAAACTGCGCAAGGGTTAAGGATGATATTAAAACTCCATCCAAGGCTGTCTTTTTGAAAACTGCACAAAAAGACAACTCGGAAAAAGCAGATTTTCATATTTCTTTTCTCTGTCCTCGTGTTTATTTCTCAAGCGACTGGGTCAGCTTTGTTCCACCAGGTAGTTTAGGCTCTATCGGGGTGCTGAGTTTTCTTTGGTCCTCTATCTTAGTGAGAACTATTACCATCAACAGAGCGATTAGTGTGTTTACAAAGGATCCCTGTTTGTTTGTTCGTGGCTATATCATTCTGTCCTCCTAGGTGCACTTGTTTAAAACAATTGGGAGCAGGTACTCAGTGCTACTGAATATCTTTGTTTCGTTTTTCATGTATTCATATTGGAGCTTTCCATGCTTGACCCTGTTTTTGCCCCTGATAATAGTTAACAAAGGCCTTTGAAGTGAAACGCTCCCTACTCCTGACAAAAGTCCAACATCTCTGGCACATTTTTGTCTGCCCTTCTTTTGGTATAACAATGTCTAACTACTTTTAGAGTGTGACCTGCTTCTGCAAGCAGGGTTCTCCTTTCTGTATCTTTTGCACATATCCTCTTGCAGAGACAAAGCATTATCATCGTATTTCTAATATGAAACAGGTTCATATTAAGCAGGGGAGACAAAATGAGCCTTTCGTTCACTCTTATGTCAACAAGAAGGGGAAGCAGAAGCAACAGTGTTGGCCTTTTTCAATGAGTAAGAGAAAGTGAGAGTGCACTGGCTTGTAGATAATGGGGAGAGGGGGAGCAGACCAATGAGGAGAGAGAAGTGGGACTGAGGAGAGAATAAACAGAGAAGTTTCTGAGCAGTATCCATTCACCTATTCATAGCGAGCAGCCCCCACCACATCGCAACCGTTCCAGCTTTCTCCCATGTGGCGTGCTTCTATTTTTCCCAGGCCACAATGGAAACGGTAAATAAAAAACAACTTGTTGAGTCACTTTGCTGTTGTGACAGGCATAGAAAGCCTTAGCACTAAAACTACACAACTTTTCTCATCATACACAGTCTCATTGACAATCAAGGTGCCAACAATACCAACAGTGTTGGGCAAGTTACTTTGAAAAAGTAATTAATTATAGTTACTAGTTACTTCTTCAAAAAAGTAACTGAGTTAGTAACTGAGTTACAAGATTCTAAAAGTAATTAATTACTTGAAAAGTAACTATTGCGTTACTTAAAAAAAAAAAAAAAGGTTAAACCCTCTGGGGTCCAGGGTATAATTGGCCATTTTTGACTACTTTTGATGTTTCCTCTACATTTCACCTTTAAAAACTATTTATTTGCCTTGTTTGGTATAATTGTTTTCAGCACAACCTCACGTGTCTGACTTTACAGTTATGTTTTCATTTTGACATACTGTATTAACACCATTGATCTAAAATCAGACAAAAAACATAAAATCCGAGTAGAAAGTTATATTTTTTACTGTAACAACCACAAACATGTTTAATGAATCATATTTCATAACTTTAAATGCAAATATTAATTGTCAATTTTAAAATCATATGCACAAGTTTTGCAAACAACAAAGTTATTTGCATCCATTTACCTTTTACCCTTTTTTTAAATAACCACTTCAAACTATTTACAGAACAATCAGCTGTTCTGCATCAATAAGATGCCACACAAATTATTTGTGCCACTCCAAAAAAATAATTTCTGTCCACTATAAAGGAGAACATCACAGCCTGATACCTGCAGGCCTGACAGCAGCAGGTGTCTCACTCCTGTACTCTACCCGTAGTCAGCATTCGCCTCATTGTTCTGACACACAACACAAAACTATCCACAACACTACACATTAACTACACAAGACAACACATTAACTACACAGTCCAAACACGCTAAACGTCACAAATCTCTCACATCTCAAAACTCGCTCTCTCTCTTTCTGCGGTCTTTATCTCTCTCTCTCTCCCTCTTCCTAAACAACCAAATATCATGTTGCCATATCATTTTTTGATTGGTCGACATGGTGCATTTTTCCACCAAAACGAACGGGCTGTTTTTTGTTGTTGTTTTTTATTTTTTGGTCATAAGCAGAGTGCTTGCTAGCGCTGTCCTTAGACAGCAAACATGACGTATATCTTGTTTATCATGACTGGTTTTACGTGGCCTATCAACACAATTTAAAACTGGTATATATCACCTTGTTGCTTTGTCATCTTAAAGTGGTCATGTGATTGGCTTACCACGACTACTTTATTCTTCCTCAGTCAAACAGCAGCACTCATGCGATTGTTTCCCCCCCTAGCTCCAGGTGTTGTGCCAAAAAGTGATCGTCGGGCAGAAAGTGACTGCCGTCCGCAGGAGCGCGCGCAGCTGCTTAAAGCTGTAGCGCCCAGATTACGGTAAGCTGAACACAGCTTCAACCGTCTGTTTGTTAAAAAAATAGTAACGTGACCACACCGCATTTTCTTGTTAGTAACGGTAACGGCGTTGTAATAGTAAAAATAGTAATTAGTTACTGAAAAAAGTAACGCCGTTAGTAACGACGTTACTTGTAATGCCGTTATTCCCATCACTGAATACCAATACTAGTGTTGGGATAGATACAATCAATATTTGGATCGATCCTTCCACCTCTAATAACGACTGCACAGAGTCCAAACTAAGTAGAAAAGATGATCAATGAAAGCACTTCTAAAGTGACTTTAAATGGCTGTGACAGCTCACACAACAATTCACCCCCGTTTGACCTTTGCCCTTACTTTGGACTCATGAGTGCATTTGAGAACAAAGATTTAAATAATAAAGTTTTATCACAAGATACAACATGAATGTGCACTCTGTCACTGACACAGTTGGAAAGGGGACTCTATTATGTATTAGCTGGCACGAGCATCACTTTGTAATTAGAAAACCTTCTATTTTACTGTATCAGCTTCTGGCACCACAGGCCTGTCTGTCCTGCAGTGAAACAGTAGGCTGCACCCTCAGCTAACTTGGCACGGTTAAACACTGATAAACATTTAACATGTTTTACTTTAATCTTTACTTTCTTTATCTGTGGTTGTTTTAATCACTCTGAATAGTTAGCAGCACAAAGTGTAGTAGCTGTCCACCCGGGCTAAAATATCACTTGGATAATAAGTACTGACACTCTTCATCTGTTCTCTGACATTTATGGAAGCTCACAAGTCCACAACATGGCAATAAAATTCATCAAGACCCTTTTATCCAGGAAAAGGACCCCATAAACATTCTTTTGGCTTGGCCCAGTGTGGCCTAGCTACAGCGGCGCTGGTGCTGTTACACTTTGGCTTGCTGTGGTTGCCCAACTTGGAATATCTAAGAGGTGGAGCTCTGCTTGTGAAGGAGATATGATATTAATCACAAACATTAAGAGACTGGCAGAGAGGGGAGATAGAGAGCCCATCAAAACCTGGAATATATGAAGGATGATCTGTGTGCAGGAATTCTTCAGTATTTACTTCTCTACAGTCCTTTAAAGAAATCATTGCTTTGCCCCGCCATAACTCTGGTGGAGTTGTGTGCGTCCTGTCAGGAATGTCATTGACACAGACTCTGTTATCTGAGGCCGATAACAGAGCAAACAAATGTTGAGAAACAAACACGTATGTAATTGCGTCTGTTGCGTGTGTGGGTGTCCCGTCCTCACATTGATACATGTAAATGCAGATAGGCGCAGAAACTCCTACAAATTACAAACTTTTCTTTGAAGAACACATGAAATTGCTATTTTATTCTCATTTTTAGCTAAAGCAAGCATTGATATGTCAAGATATCAAAATATCTGTCTTTTAAATTAAGATGATGAGGCGATGATGTATAATAATGGCTGTAAATCCTAAACAGCTGATGCAATACTTTTGATGAACACCTTGAATTAAAGCTGAAAGTCTGCATTTTAATCACATCTTGATTATTTGATTTACAATCCATTGTGGTGCTAAAACCACGTTTCATTGCCTAAATATTGCACAAGTCCTGTCTGTGCGTATTGCATGATTATTGGGATAAAAGCATAGAGGTCTATTGTCCAGTTTACAAAGCAGGAGTACAAAGAACCATTTTGAGAAGCTGTAATCAAATCCGGTCCTTTTCAGCTCTTTCCTCATTCAGAAGTTTCCTCCTTACACGGCAGGTAAGCTCGTCTTAAGAGATCTTTAAAGTCACACAGTGTTTTACCCAACTCAAACATACACGTAGTTATTCAGATAATGATGGAAGTTAAACAAAACATATAAGAAAAGAACAAACTGGAAATGTCTCAATGTAAATTTAGCACAGAAACTGGAAAGTAAACTGCTTTGTTTGGTTGATTGTTTCTTTCTTGTAACAATTTGCATTGTTACAAGGTGACCAACTCTGCATGTTGGTCACCAGCTTGGTCGCACACTGCAACAAATGCTTGAACCAGCATTTTTGTTGCAAGTCAACCAGTGTGGTTGTCTGCGTTTCGGTCACTCTGACCAACAGCACACCCAAGGCAATCCCACAAGTGTTCAGTGGGGTTGAGGTTAAGACTGGAAGCAAACCATCCCATCCTCAGAGATCGCTCTGAGGGGGTGAACGTTGTCATCTTGGGAGTTCGGTCCCAGACTGTGGAGATATGGGATTACCACTGGTTGCAGAAACTTCTCTGGTATCTCTCTGCATTTTTCCAGTGAGGGCGATGTCGCTGCACACCCTCACACTGCCTCCACCAAAACCTGTTACCTTATCAGTGCAGCAATCTGCATAGTATTCTATGCATCTCCTCCACACTTTAACCCTCCGATCCATTTGCTGTAGGCAGAAGCTGGACACATCACGGTCCATACTGGTGCTGCTAATTGGGCACCTTATTGTCAGCTCCTGGGGAACCAGAAGCTCAAATTAGCAGAATAAGCTGTTTGGCATTGGCAGAAAAGAGCTAGTATTCCAGGGGCACAACCCACATACTGGACTCTGCTGCTTAACCCATAAATGATTTTCCTTACAAAGTGTGGGAATAATTACCAAGAAGCATCGTTACAATAAAGCACAGGCAAGTTTAGACCCGTTTTTGGGGCACCCACAAATTTTATCAGAGCACGTCTAAAAATATCTATATTAAAAGTACTAATATTAGTATATTTTAATATTATTTTGTGGAATTTTCATAAAATGTTATATTTTCGTAACTTTTCCACTGTTAACAGTACAGGATAGAATGAAAACAGGTTTCATGTCCAGTGTTGTTGATGTCATGATGTTACAGTGCGCTCACACAGAGGCGTTGCTGCTGTGGTTTGTCATCAATAGCCTAACAAGAATTTGTTGCTGGGGCAGAAAGAAGAAAGAGAACAAGACAGAGAAAGTAAAAAAAAAACTGCTCTGATAATGAGGAGACATCGCAATGACTTATAAAGTGTCTGCTTACTTTTATTTGTTCTCGAAATAGCGTCAAAACATTAGCTAATAATAGCTTTGATCATTAGAGATTATTAGCTAATTGTAACCTTCTGATCCACTAGTCTAATTAGTTAAAAATTTAGATTCCTATTCTGGTCGAATTGGGCTTTGGTGGTTGTTTACAGTACATCTCCAGATCCAAATGAGAGCAAATAAAAATGATGCTACCTGTCAATGCACAGCAGCAGCCTGTGTTCAGTTTGAATACTGTTATAAACTGACATGGAGCAGTTTATGCCTTTTATTCACTGTAATGTTTAACGTTTGGGTGACAGCACAAAGACTGAGAGAGCAAAGACAAACAGGTAAGAGTGGACATGTGGTCAAATCCATATAAATGATAAAGCTTGTAGCTTTTGTTTTCCCCACATTCACTGATCATGATTTCACATAAGTAAGCAGTGCGTAGTCCTGTTGTCGATTGTGGATACCCCACCTGGTCTTATAATAATTATTATAAGATTATATTTTTGTCATTTTCTAATTTCTAGTTGACTGAGGAGGATGGAGAGGGAGGACAGAGAGATTGTACAAGAACAAGAAGAACGAATAGTCAGCTAGAAAAAGTCAGCTAGAAAAGCAAAAGTTATCATTCACAAAGTAGTTTTCATGTATTTCATGGAGGTAGCACACTTAAAAAAAAAAAAAACACCAGTGGACATTCTAAACAGAGCATATTGGTATGAATGGCATCATTTTACAGGATTCATACCACTCTGAACACGGCTGAACAGGATGACTGACACTACATTCATGTGACGACTACAAATCTGTTCTCCACTCGTGAAATTGTGGTACATGATGCTCTGCGTCTAATAAAGGGAGGGTTTGTATGAGTTCAAAACCTTTAATATAAAACACCTCTATTACCAGTTTGCTTTCTGTACAGGTCTTTGAGGTGGCAGGGTGATTTTCTAGTGTCTGTACTGAATAATGCTACTTCAAGTGCTTGATGATTTGGTGGCTTGCCTCTATGTGTTTAAGAGACTGAAATAATGTTGTGCATGTTTCTTATCTTATCTGCTCTGCCTCAGATAATTCTTTAACTTCTTTAATAACCGAGCCTTTGCCTGGGGTTTGATAACTAAAGGTTCCACCCTAAAACGGGTGGATTAGATTGAAATCTCTGATTATTCACTCTGAATTACTCTCTACTACAATAGGTCATCCAATTAATTAGGTTGCTTAGAGTGTAACATTATAATGTGTATATAACTGAATTTAGGTTTGCAAACATCATATACCATTAATATTAATTACTAGGCACTGCTGACATGATCGGGAGCTGAGCCCCCCTAAAAGTCTGAACCTAGAATCGCCCCTGCAGCAAAGAAATAATCGACAAACAAAAAGGTCATTACTTTTTGTGCTAAGTTTATATCCTTTGCCCATTATTTATAGTCTCCCTACTCTCCATTTACCCAAACCTCATAGTATATGTCTTATTGTTTTGCTACAACATACTCTTTTTATCCATTATTTAAAACTTTGTGTCAACTTTAATCAGTTGAATCATTATTAGCTTAAAAATCACCCTGCAATAGAAACTTGTGGCTGCATTCTCCTTTCCTAACATCTGAGCTTTTCCTGCGTTGATGAGCTGTAAGGGTACAACACTGACAGCCCCTTCGTTACTACGGCGTTACCTTGTAATTACGTAACCTTACGTAGGGGTCTCCCGGTCTGAGCTCTTTAAACCCTGCCGCTCACTGCGTGCTGTCACATTCCCTTCTGTGATTGGCTGAGAGCAGAGGGGGGAGCGCCTGGTTGCGTCATGTGATAGAGAGGGATGAAAGCTTATGGGAGAGAGAGAGAGGAGAGAGAGGGAGATTAACGGCAGAAGGCAGGCGCAGTAGCAGACTCCATATATCCGCTAGTCGGAGACGGACGGTGCCAGCTGCTAGCTAAGTTAGCTTCAGTAAGCAGTTAGCAACTAGCTTCAGAGTCCTAGCTTCTTCACTATACATAAGGGCCAGTGTGTGTGTGAGAGAGTGTGTATCTCAACGCTTTGAGCGCCAGCTCGGCTGCCCCAAAGTGACTCTGTGTTTGCGTGTGCGGTGCCAGTCTGTGTGTACACACAAACCAGCCTCTCTGCTCACTCTGTTCCTCTTCCGAGTAGCAGCAGCAGTGTGTCTGTAACTGTGTGAGTGAGGTTAGCACGCAAAGAAGCAGACGCACACCTATAAACACTCTCTGATAGTCGACTGTTTACTGTTGGTGTCCGGTTACTCAGCTGCGGATTCACATCATTTCACTGACACCGTCAAAACGCCAGCATGTGAGTACTGATGGGTTAAAGCGTGTGTGTGAGAGAGAGTATGAATGAGTCTTATTTGTTCGGCTGTCATTGATTGATTGCATTTGACTTGAGACTGATCGAGAGTGACTGAATGGCCTAATGTATAAAGTAACTTAAGTGTGGCACGTGTTGCAAGTGTGGTTTAAACCACGGTCTTAGCTGCACAGTTGTGACACAGGTACATGTGCAACGTGTGCGTGTTTACCTGAAACAGAACATGAAGTACCAACTGCGTTTACGTTTTAATCAGTAGCTTTCTGTTAGTTACACACAGTCACACACTCATAGCTGACTTATAACTGACTCAAATGTGCACACAGAAACTTCAGGCTTGAGATTTCGTTTCACTGGACAGATGCAGTAGGCGTAAAAAAGTCATCACTGCTAGCATTGCATAGACAGTATAATATAAAACTGTAGGAGTCCTTTAGCAGATGGAGTTCTGTGTAAAGAAAAGAGTAGATGTCTGTTTACATGCTGAAACTTGCAGCTTGCACAATGTGTTTGTTTTCGTGTAAGCCACACATAAATGGGAGCTCTGACTTTGTTTTTTCCCTCACAGATTCTGTAATGCAGAAATTTGTTCCCTGTCATATTTGACCTTTGATCCCATGGATGTTGGACTGTTTGTTCATCCTCAAAACAACCTTTACTCTGCGTCACACTGTGGTACATGCCAACAGCTGTCCCATCCCAGAGCTCAGGGAGACCCAGCAGGAAGTCAGTTACTTTGATTAGTCATAAGCAGGAAATGCTGTACATCCTTCAGAAGGAACTAATTTCACCTTGATGGTAGTTTTTGGAGCAGTAAAGACAGGGCAATGGGAGGAAAGTGATACAGAATTTTAAAGTAGCGCACATCTAAATCTTTAAGAACTCTTTTTATAGTTTTTATCTTTCTCCAATAACTGACACCTCCAGCTTCTCAAAAAGACAATTTCGCAGTAAATTGTAGCAACACAGAACCTTTAGAGCTGTTGTGAGTGCAGTAAACTGAAAAGGCATGCTGCAAAGTCATCTTAGCCCCTTTTGATGAAGACATGCACTTTAGACGACTGTGCCAGCTGACACTCCTGCTTTAACTGTGCTGTGGTGACAGATTTAGGCGGTATTTGGAGGTCTTGGATGATCACAGGAGATTATATTTCCAGACGTAAGTCTTTACTGATATGTCGTAGGTATAAGGAGCCTTTTAAGTACTCTTTTCTGAAATGCTTTCTAATAAATTAAATGGTTCACAAGGAAAAGTGCAGCGAAGACTCAAGCACTTTGCAAAGTGGCATCAACATTCTTCTGTCTCACAGTACTTGTTTGTCTACTTCCAGGGTTGCACAACTGCAATTTGTATTAAATATACTTTTATTGTTGGCATTTTTGCACTGTTGCTTCACAGCATGACAACCCTGGGTTGCTGGTGACTCTGTGTGGAGTATGTTCTCCCTCCTTCAGTCCACATGTTTAGTTAAAAGGCAATTCTAAAGACTTACACTTGCACATAGGTGTGAATTTGGTGTGAATAGTTGTTGCGAGCTGTGGCGAGCTGTCCAAATCGTATTCAACTTTCACCCTATTACAGCTTTGATAGGCTCCAGCCCCGATGTTACCCTAAACTGGATACGTGGAAGAGAATAGATGGATGGGTAAATATATAAATTGTCAACCTAAATTTTGATACATTTATAAATTCAAGTGACAAAAGATGGATGGATATTTTTAATGTATGCTGGAAACATGGACACACTTGTGTATTTCAGTATGCGTGTGTGCTGACCTGCCTTATCCTCCACACAAGTTTTTCAAGCAGCTAATTGGAGTGCTGACCTGTTGTTGGGGTTTCCATGTAATTGTGAATGGACAACTTGTATTATTCATATAAAAATACTGGACTTTCTCCTTTGATTGCCGCCAAGCCATCATCCAGTCATTTGCACTTAACTGAGTCAACAAGCGGTGCCATTAAACTAGCAATCAAAAACTGCCACTCTACAATTTAACCTCTTAGGGATGTGATATAAAGATGATTTTGTGTGCTTGTTAAAGTTTTCAGTTGTGTTTTCCTTGACTGAGCAGATGTGCACACACCTGTTGTCTCTCTGTGTGTGAGAAAGAACAACTTCAGACAGTGTCTCAACCTGATCCTCTTGACATTGTCTGGACTTTATGCATGAAAATGGCCATGGAGAGCTTTCATCTAACATTTCTTATATTGGTTGGTGAGTGTGAAATAGGACTTTGCATAAAAGGGACTTTTTAAAAGGGATAGTATGCAGCCATAACAACAGCCTATAGGTTACATCACACTCGACTAGTATAATATAACCTATAGGCTGTTTTTTGCAGACTGCCTCTCTACAATTCGAGAGCTTTCTCCTTTGCAGTGTTCATCATTGCTCCCACTGCATCACAAATACCTTTCTTGAGAATAAAATCGACATATAAATGAGAAATCAGTCCTGAAAAAGCTGGAAATAAATGGCAGGTTCTCAAAAGAGCGTCTAAATTGATCAGTGAAAGTAACGTGAAAATTTAGGATTTATGTGAGAGATCATGTTTCACCAGTACATCGTAGGTCTTCATGGGGCAGCGTGTAGCAGCGGGGGGTCGGACCATCCTGTTGACTCAGCTGGCAAAGTGTCTGAAAGTCAAAAGTAAAATGCAGCAGGTTCACATAGCTCACAAGTCTTTTCAGTGCACCACATGTTATACCATCCGTTCTCTTCCGCTTATACTTGTCAGGGTCACAGGGGGCTAACCCAGGGCACACCCTGGACAGGTCGCCACTCTGTCGCAGGGCTAACACATACCCTCGCATTAACACCTATGGGCAATTTAGAGTTACCAAATAACCTAACCCCACTAACTGCATGTATTTGGACTGTGGGAGGCCCCAGAGAGAGCCCACATAATCACATGGAAAACATACAAACTCCACGCAGAAAGAGCAGCCTGAGGGTGGAATTAAACTCAGGACCTTCTTGCTGTGAAGCAACAGTGCTAACCACCATGCCACATGTTATAGATTGTTATTAACTGGGTTCTGATCACACTTTTTCAGTTTGCTTCTTTCAAGTTCGTGTCCATGATTACACTTTAGCTAAATGTCTGCTTAGTAGTTAATTTAAAGAAGGTTTATGCAGCATTAAAACATGTTCCAGGTCCATTTAAATGATCACAGGTGTTTCTTGTATCCCAAACTACTTGCGAATTCAAACCCATGATTTACTTTTCCACAAGTTCAATAATCTAACCTTTATGGTATGTGCCCCACAGAGTCAAACCTTAAGCTTGTTCCTGCTGCGTGAAGCTCACGTTACTGACAATAACTTTGAAGCCTGGTTTACGAGGGCTTGCTGTTCTGATACAGCTGATCTTTATTCTGTGTTATTCTTTCTTGTAAACGCGCTTGTTTGAAGAGCCCGGATATGGTTTGTCCCAGTTTACACAAACAGAGTAATCACTTCTGCCTATCAGGTCAGAGGCAGGTGGGGCAGAGATGGAGACTGCCGGGGTGGAAGAAGGAAGAGAGGAGGGAAGGGAGTGTGGTTGAATGCACATCCATTTTCCATTCGGTGTGCGCTCTGCCTCTCTCCAACACGGCTAATGAAAAATGACTTTCAGGAATCGTTGGATCGAAGTGAATCTGCTTTATGTCTTCGGGGAAAGATTTGTGTATGTGTGTGTGTGTGTGTGTGTGGGGGTGTGAGAAAATGTTCTGTTAAAACTTGTTTAGTTCAGTCTTAGGTCACATGATGAGGGCATTGATTGCAGACTGTAAAATAGTTGTTTTTCAGGTGCATTTCCACACAACAGCCTGCAGCTGATTTATTTGTATTAAGCTGGATTCCTGCATATGTTCACACAGCACATCGTGCTTTGTATAAAATATTAAATTCCTGTAAGTAAGCAGAATAATTAACTATTGCCTTTTCTTTACATCAGTAAGCTGGACTTTTTCCTGGATTCACATCAGATCAGACATTAAGTTGTATTTGGAGTCACACATGCAACAACATAAGGCGCCTGGTAAAGAAAGTCTAAATGTATATTTAAAACAGTACTTCAAGAGAGTCTGTATAATTATAACTTAAACACTGCAACAGCTTTAAAGCACATCACGACTTGTTATACAAAGTTACAACTATACACACATAGTAGGCTGATAAAGGCATGTATACACATTACAGTGCAAAAGTCTTTGATAGCAGAGTAAACAAAAAAGGAGAGCCTTTTTCTCAAGGTGGAGAAGTGGATTAACAAACTCACCACACACTGGGACAGTTTGGGTCGTCGACTGTGAGTGCAGAATACTCCAACTTTATTTTCAGTTTTGGAGTGCTTGGTTTAAGAAGGAGCAGAATAAACTGAAGATTGACCTCCTTTTAGCTCCAAAGAGACATATGGGGGGGTGCTTCCCAAAGTCTGACATGCACATGCCCCAGAATCAGTGTCCTCCTTAGTCACGCTGCTGCTATTGCATTTAACTTGGTGATTGGCCATGTGCGTGTTTCACTTTTTCATGACCGAATTGGTGGATTTAATATTTATAACATTTGTAAAAGTATTTATAGCTGATAGCTGAGGGGGACACGTTGACCCCGTTAAATTTACCTCAGAAGTTTGATGCTGGAGCTCAATTTCATAATTGAGTGCGTTTTAGTAGTAAAGTTGGAAAAACCAAGAATAATTTTTCTGCTTAGGAAGGTATGCATCACTATCAGTACAGCACAATGCTATTTTTTTTGTTTCTTTATTTTTTAGCAAGTTATAAATGCACCACAGTGATGCTACTGATTACAAGTTTTGCAGTTTTCCTGACGTTTACGTAACACTGCCGCCATCTTGGATTTTGCAGTCGGTGTCGGTGGGCTTTCTCCGACTTGGAAGTGGCGTTGCAGTTCTGAAATTCCAACTTTCATGGAACTCAACAGTAGAAATTAAACTGGTCAAAGTTTGAAACCTGAGCTTTTGTCTCAGAGAGATTATTTGTACCTGCAGTGACCGAAATATTTGAAATTTAGTAATATTTTGACAGAAAAGAAAAGAAAAAAAGTCTCTTTTAGTAATTACTTAGAATATATCTGGTGACTAAAGGCTTATTTTTATACCTTTTTAATTGCTAATTACTAGGAAGCACAATCGCTAGTTTTCATTAGTAGAACTAGTGAACTATCTCCTTGTTGTTAATTTGTAAGTTTCACTGCTAATCAGCTAGCCAATCTTGTGTTCTGCCTGCTGGCTCACTTGTTGCGCTCCTTGTTATCAATGCTTCCCAGGGAGTTTCTCATCTCAGAGCTGGATGTACTCCAATTATACCATCTTGGGCTGCAACTGGTTCTTTATCTGCTATGGAGATTCACTACGATAGCGACTCAAACCTTGCAGGAGGTGGAAAATCGGTTTGCGTGCCGCTATGCCGAGCACACTGAGGCTACCTGCTCTGGATTTGAGGAAGGCTCACTGAAAAAACAGCTGATGCTTTTGCTCAGTTATATTTATCACAAAGTGCTTGACAAAGAAAATATTTTCAGAAGAGAAAACGCGGCTATTTAATATTTATTTAAGCGCTGTGAAAGAAGACACATGTACATGCCTGCCACTTCAGCAGCTGCACATGTACGCACTTGCATTGAGCTTTTTTGATAGTCCTGTTTTTTTGATGAGCGCTGTGCTCACAACAGCCAGTGAACATCAACAGAAGTCCATCACGTACAGCACATCCTTTTCTTCTAACGATAACCCTGAATGCTGTAAGTGCCGAAAGGTAGACTGTTTGTTAGTGCCCAATTTCTGGTGGATAGCTAGCTCTATGTATTTGCCCCTCGATTACCCAAGCAGGGCAAAGTCGAAACTAGTTATGTGTGTCTGTGTGTCACAACATCACAGACAAAACAGAGCTGAACTTTGATCTTCAAGAAGTTAATGTATGAACCAGAAGTCGCTGCGGTGCTTTTAAGCTGCCTAGCACCCAAAGGTTTCACTCAGTAGCCATATAACCTTTCTCTGAGGACAGGATGATGCATGCATGTGGCAACACATTTTTCTTTAACTGATTTTTCTGGGTTTTCCAATATAAAAATTTAAGACCACGTTAGCTATTGACGATGTTTGTGCTTGTGCCTTTTTTTGCTCCTGTAACTACTGAGAGGAAGAGACAGAGAGAGTTGGAGACTTACAATAGAGAGAAAGAGGTCATGTAGTACATTTGGCATGAAGCTATCATTCCACTTTGGCTTTCCAGCTGGGATTTCTTTTTTTCAGTACTTGTATACGGTCGGGGTTGGGTTAGGGAAAATGTTGATGCGAAAGTTGTTTCAGATGATGTCACACTGGTGTGACTGCTGTAGTGCATCGTGTTTCATCGTGAGGTGTGCTGAATGAAATCAGGAAAAGACAGGAAGCACGATCGCTAGTGTTAAGTGATACACCTGGAAGACACCAGCACCATTAAATGTGCTCGACCTGCCAAGATGAAGTGTCTCATAATGAATGTAGTTCCTCTAACTTGATACAATAAATCCTTTGATGGTTTTTCACTGCTTTATTTTCCACTTTCCACTGACTGTGTGTTTTTAGTTTTTGTACTACAGACATTCATGCCATAGCAGTCTGCAGGAGTGAGAAGCCTGCAGCTGGTTTGGAGCCTCCACAGTTGAAACAGCATGCAGATTTTTGCTTTAAAAATTCTTTGAACCTTGCTCATATCTGAAACTAAAACAACCCCACAATCCCATGCATTTTTTTAGACTTAGTGAAAGGCGAAGGTCACATTCCTTTGTCTTTGTATGGGTGTTAGAGGGCCAGTGGAAAAGGCTCTGTCTTTTTTCTCAGGTATGCTATGAATATTATATTGAAATTACATTTAGAATAATTGAAAGTGTAATTTTTTTGTATGATTTAAAAAAAAAAGCATTTCTTAATGATATCTAGTACTTGATAAACTGCAAAACAAGATGTATCTGATGTGTCAGTGTTTCTTTAATGTAAGCAGGTTTATTCCCTAGGTCAACCCCAGGATCACATGAGTGGGTCTGATCTCTGACTTGGTCACTATTTACTACAAAAAGGGATCTTGAAAAGGTTAGCTTTGTATATAAATAAATAGGAAAAAGGGGAAGATACCAGAATGGCTGGGGTTTTTATATCTTGGTCTTCTGTTTTTTGCCCTTCCAGTAGAGTGGAAATTGTAGCTTCTTCAAAACACTTATATGCCGTTTAATTCTGTAAAAGCTCCTGTTGATGAAGTGGATATTGCTTGGGTTCCCTCAGTTAAAGTCATGCGTCAAAGTGCTCTTATTTTGTCCTCCCGTTGTGCGTGTATGCATGTCCTGAAGTAGGCGCCATGTTTTGGTTGTCGTCATACAAAAATCCATAACAGTCTTTCAGAATATTAAATTTCAAGTTGTCTGAGAGTTAACTCAACTCCTTCACCTCCTCTAGGCTTTGTCCCTTTCAGGCTTTAGAAGATTGAGCCCACGACAGCAGACTTTGGCCAGTCACGTGCCTCTTTAAACCTGATCAGGTGTTTGTTGTAGAGCGTGACAGAATTTTAAGGCTGATACCGATACTGATATTTGGGGACGGAAAAATCGAATAATCTGATATATCAGCTGAGAGCTCTAATATTTGTGCAGTTACTTATCCGCTCTTTCTGCCCGACTCTGCTCAGATCAGAATAGAGAGAGGAGAGCGACAGGAAGACGGCTGTTTATTTTCATACTCTATAGATGGAGAGGAGCAGCAGAAGTATGCAGAACAACTGTACTGATGGTCCTGATAATAAACACTCTATTATACAGTACTATCATGACACTTAATTCATGATACAATGTTATTACAGATAATAATTAAGTATTAAATAATAATTGCACATAGACTTGTGTCACAAGTTAACATAACCCTTTCTCTGGTACTCAAACGTCCCTCAACTTGTGCCTCAGCAGAGCCTGGGTACGGCCCTGTCTATGGGGAACCATACCTGGGTTTCACTGCCTCCAATCTGTGACAGACCCTCATTACCCACAGGATTTAATGGGGGTCTTTGGAAGCTTTGTCAAGCTAAGTGTGTCTAATCTTCAGTACTTTTTTGGTTGAGCGAGAAACTAACAAGCCCTAGTGAGTCATTGCTTTGCCATCATCGGATGGTGGCGCTCATGTTCGTAGTATTCTGCGACGGTCCTTACAAATCCCGTGAGTCATATCTGTCCCCCGTTGATGTTGTTAAGAAATCCAAAATCCAAAAAGTCCCTGTTTGTCCCTGTTTGACTGGGGAAAAAAACTCATTAGAAGAACCTCGCAGACCATACTAGAAAAAAGGAGCGCCATCTGGTGGATTGAAAGAGAATTCGATTTTATTCTTCTCGTACTAAAAAGTTCATCATTTTTACAATTGAAATAATAGGATACATATTTGGTGTAGCAGTATTGTTACAAAATATTGGATAATATTGCAATACACTATGTTGAACTGGCTATTCCTTCGTTCTGTCCAGCTCAATTTCAGGGGTTTTGTCTTTTATCAGTTTTTGTCTTTTCCAGCTTTAAGTTGTCATGTTTGAGCATAAGGTGGGGTTTGAGTTTCTCAGCACTTCATGATAAAGCAATGCCTGATTGCTGTATTTCAGACAGTAAGGTGGACCGTGAGCACACCTCTCTATTTTTTTATTCAACATGTTAATGGTAGAAACAAAAAAAACCTCACAATCAAATGATGCAGGTCATAATGTTACATCATCTGCTCTTTATATTAGTGCTGACGGATCAAAGAAACGTAGCTAGAGTTGTCTCATAGAGCGCTCATGCAGCTGTATTTACCCTCATTGTATTCCTTTCTCCAAACACTGCTGCCGAGTGTGTAGCCGGTGAGAACATGCAATGTCTGCGCTGCAAAGACAGCATTTATGAAAAGCTTTGCAAGTTTCAGGAAAAGTACACGTCTGTGCTTTTCCTTTCAGTTTTTTGTTGTGTTTAACTTTGATTCGGGCCCCAGAGTGAGCCAAGATTTCCAGCTGTGAGAACACGAAGCCCCCGGTTTTATTTACCTGCTCATCTTACATTTTTCAGTATGAACCCAAAGCACCCTTCATAGCACTTGAAGGAGCTCCTCATACAGGACAACTGTATCTCTGAAGTAGTCAGAGTCAGAGTCAGTCTCTGAGCCAAAAATAGCAATATAATTCACGCTCTCCAAAACCAAAATTGCACTCAGATTTAGTGCGACAGCCGGACTGTCCCACTATCTTCTCGTCATACCACAGCGCACTTTCTGGGACACATTTGCCATTGTTGGTTAGGCTAAAGCTGTTTAATAATGCTCTCACATAATGACAGAAGAGGACACATGTGGAGAGCAAATGATGACCTTTGATTTCCTTTTTCTCACAATTGTTGTAGATGATTGCTAGCTAAGTGTTTGTCTCAAGGCCTGATTTGTACTGTCACAATGGAAAAAAGTGTGTATCATATGAGCTCCTTACAGTGGAGCTGTTGAAGTGAAGAGGTCTGCTGCTGTCTTCTTGGATAATTTGTGATTCGGGTGGATTTTTAGTCATTAAATCCGTTTATGCCATGACATGCTGTGTTTTGGGTTCGGAGTCTTCTTTCCTCTGCCCTCTGCTGGGATTGCTCAAAAGATTTCCAGATTTTTAAAGATGAAAGAGAATTTTAGACGACAGACAACACTTTAAACTAACTGCGATTAGGCTGCCGGCTGAAAATATGTTATTGTATTTTTCAGTATCTTTTTTTATGGTCCTGAACGGTGCTGTGATTTTTATTATTATTATTTTTTAATTGCTACAAAATCTTTAGGGGAGACAAAACAATATTGTATATTGTTTTTATTGTATATGTTTTATATATAATAGGATACTAAATATATACAATATGCAGACTTTTTTTCTCCAGAGTTTATTTGTTTAAGGTACTTGGTAGCTTCCTGTTTGGAAAAATATCCTGGTATCACATCATCATAACTGCTTATGTTACGCTCTTCCTTGGAGATTACACGTGTGTGTTGTCTGGTTCAGATCAATGGACTGTTAGGCTATTACAAGAGCTTCGTTTAGCATTTTGAAGATCATTGCTCCGGATTTGTTGAGTGGAGCACTGTGCTAAACCTCCTTGCAGCTTTGCAAGTTTGCAGGTTTTATTTCTAAAAGGTTTCGTGACCTTCATCATGTCATGACTTCCACAGCTTCCCGTATCTGACAGTTTTTTTAATAACATGACAGTGGAAAGTTCAAGCAATATAACGTCTTGATATATGTTCCCCTGACTTGTAGCTTCATTTTCACAGTCACAGCCTGTTGCTCATTGGCTGCTTCTGGTTCATGGTGATGGTTGACATTAAGGTTTATTTATGGCATTTAGAGAATTAAAATCTAAAGTTCAAGACTACCTAGAGTTACTATTGCAAGGTTTAATAAAAGGATCCAGTTTTTTTCAGTCGGTTGTTGTTAGGCCCGATCAGTATTCAGGGCTTGGGAAACTGAATCTGTTTCTTCAGGTGTGCCTGTTGTTTTTGTGTAGATGCAGTATTTGGTTTCAGCCTGAGTTTCCACTGCATGGTGTCTACAGACGGCTTCAAGGCATTAACTTATTGAACGATTCTTGCCTAATTTATTCCTTTTCTAATTCAGCTAAATACTAATTATTTATAGTGTGTGATAAAAGTATTTCCAAAACAGTAGAGCTTGAGTAGAAAACAACTTTTTAACTCTTTATCCAGATCTATATCTTGGTGCTCTAGTGTCTCAACACTTTGTCTACATAAGTCGTGCAGTGTGAAAAATGGCATCATATATCTCAGCAGAAACAAACAATTGTCCACAGTAAAGCAGGAAATAACTGTGTAGTGACATGTGGCTCTGATATGTTTATTGTCAATGCAAAGTTGAATTTTAAGAATTTTTATATTGAAGATATTTGGATTCACATACAAATAATATTATGGCTTAGGACAAATATGAGACTTGAAGGATGCATTTAAGTCATTACATAATCAGTGCATTTAATAATTAAATGCAGTGATTATTCCCTTTAGTTTAGTTTATTGTTTCATTGGCAAATTGATACTTGTTCTTTCAAGTGGACCTAATTGACTGTAGTTCCGACGTTTGACCACAGTGTGGCAGCAAAGGACTTTTAGTGAAGTGCAGGCTGAGGTCTGGCCTAAAGAAGAAGCCTGGCTGCCTCATAAGCGTTGAACTTCTGCCTGTCTCCTCACATGAATGAGAAGCTCTTCATCTAGCTCAGGTAGCTGTGACACGGTTTGCACCTTCATGCACGTGCGTATGGGCACCTGTGCCATGTGGCGCTCACGCGGCTGTTGGTTTGTTGGTGCTGGGCTGCTAAATGTTCGTAACAGTCAGTAGCTTAATGCCCATTTAGTTATGATGACTGGTGGGTTTGTCAGGTTGTGTGTTTGTTAGCTCAGAGGGAACAAAGCTAGTGTATGTTTGTAAGAAATCTTTTCACTTTATTATATATTTTTTTTTTAAAAATGGGCAGAAAAAAAAGGGAGGTCTGTGTCTGGTAAAAAAAACATAGTTTCTATGGTTGTACTTTTCTAGGTAATTAGTCTTCATTTTTATTGCTGTAATTTGGTAGAGAAACTGCACAAACGCACCAGAAACTCATTGTCGTTAATTGGACACAATAGCAGTTGATTGGCTGCTGGCAAGCAGAGCAGCAGCTGATTGGCTTTTCCGCCTCCTCAAATTCCTTTTTTATGATAGTCTGGCTTCCTGGGCGAAGTTATGCTGTAACTAATCAACTAGAGCTTATCCTTTTAGACTTGTTATTTTTATTTTTTTTAATTGTTATTAGTATCTATCGATTTTCTTCCGCTTATCCAATTCAGGGTCGCAGGGAGTCATAGGCTCCCAGAATAAGGCGAGAAGCATGGTGCAGCCTGGAGTCACAAGGCTAAGGCAGAGCGCCAGGCACCGTCAATTTTAAATCGCCAGTTAGCTGAACCCCACTAACTGCATGTTTTTTGGACTGTGGGAGGAAGCCACAGTAGCCAAAGCGAGCCTGCTCAGTTACAGGGAGCAGAAAGGCCCCAGACTGGAGTTGAACCTCACCCATAGAGGCCATAACCTAACCATGGGCACCACTGTGTCATCCATTATTAGCGCTAAAATGGTTACTGTGTCATTGTACAATTCCAAACTATGTTTTTAACATTAAAAAAATGGTCTAGCTTCCATTAAAAATACTGGTCTATCCGTTATGTTCTCAGCCACTTTTTCAGCAATTGGTCAGACTTTCCCAGAAACAGCCATTACATTCACAGGCCTCAACCATTTGCTCATTGTACAGCCTTCCTTTTTTCCCCCCTTCCTGAATCCTTCAATAATCCAGGACTCTTTGTAAATATTAGTTCAAGGACAATTAAACGCTTCTGAATAAAATGCCATGTTGTGGAGGCTCAGCAGTAGCTTAAGAGTGAGCTTCTGTAGATTTAATTTCTCCAAATGTGGTTCACATCTCCTTTGGTGAGAACCACAGATCTCCAAAATACTGTTTTTTATATTTATAATAAAGAAAAAGAAAAGAAGCCTTGTTTCCTTGTGCATGTGTTATGTTTATCTTAATATTTTACTCCATGTCTTCTTACTTTGCATTTGTTTTGTTTGTGTAGCTGAAGAGTTGTTTTTTTTTCTCTTCTCAGGATGTTTAGGTACACTTTAGTCAGGAGTGGCCTTGGTGTGTTGGCTCTCCGGAGGGCATATGTTCTTACCCGATTTGCTCACTCTGCCCCGAAGAATGAGTATCGACCAATCAAGAAAGTGATGGTGGCCAATAGAGGTAAGACTACTTTTTTTTTTTCATACAGTTATAATTTCCCACTGAAGAAGACAAGCAATTGAAAGCACTGTTAAATTAACTACAGTTTAATGCTGTTTCATTTATAATGTAAGAAAAAAGTTATGACATTTACAGTCTCCCTGAGGCAAGAACAGACTCTTGGATCTGTTAATTTTTAATGCCCAGCATTTAGTTTGCCTTGGCGTATGCTAATATTTAAGCACACATTGTATGTGGGTGGCTGTTGAAGCTAGCTTTGTTTGCTTTAACCCAAAAAAATATTGGATATCAATGTGGAGCTGCTGCCACAGCCGTCGGGGAAGTTGTGCTGTGTACCGAGTCTATGTATTAAAGTGTTTTTGAATTTTCTGCTCTACATACTGTCACAGAGGTACTGTCACTGCCGTTCAAAGCTCAACTAAAATAGACATGAAAGTAAAAAAAAATTATTTATCCCGCTCTGGTATCTGAGGTCTGAATAGAAATGTAATTATAGGGTAAACCCGAGTTTCCTGAACACAAAGCAGTCCACAGTACGGTTGTTACAGGCGGGATAAACATCATTGATGTGCTTTGAGAGGTGGCCAGCGTGCAATTAGTCGCTCTGTCAGGTGATGAAGAGTGTTTGAGTGATAAATAAATAGATTCATGCTTTTTATTCTAATTGCTTTTATTATATTCATTCCTGCAGTCACATTTAAAATGCATGATTTGCTTCATTGTTTCATTATTCCAGTTTTATTTGTGCATGTGTTTTCAGTACTGTTGGAGGTCTTGAAAGCACGCGCCGCTCTATAGGCCCCCTGTTGCATACATGCATGCATACATCTCACAAAGGCTCTGTTTAGCTGCTGGAATACATCCATGTGATTCAAATGAGTTGTGGTCTGTCCTTCATACTCGAACACAGCGGGGCTTTCCGTCCATCCTCCTTCGCATCAGCCTGACGCGATAGCAACACCACATAAGATCACATTCTTCACACTGGAGTGCATCGGGCCTTTCTTGGCTGCAGTGTGTGCACGCCTATGTGGCGATAAGGGCACACCATCATATCATATCAGCCCAGATTCCACTTCACCAAACATATCTCCTCTCTGCCATAGCCTCTCTGCTCTTTTAGCAACTCCTCTCCTTTCTTTTCATTTCTGTTCCCCACTTCCTGTCACAGTGTTTCGTCCTCAAGACAAGCTCGAGTGCCTTTTTCTCTTTTTTGCATTGTTCTTTTAAAGTTAACTACATTTTAATCTGTCAGTTTTCCATACATCTCGTCCTCTTCTCTCTTATCCCTCACCCTTTCATCCCTTTCATGTTCATGCTGTTGGTCTTCTCCAGAATTTACTCCTTTCATGCTCGTCTACTCTCCTCATATTTTTTTTATTTTTTTAAAGCCGTACAAATGTTTGAACGCTGTCCTCGCCTTCAAGCAAGAACAACACAGCTTACTTGTTTTCAGCGACTTAACTTTCTCCCTCTAACTGCGTGTTGCTTGAAAAACAAGTATTTGGTTCTTGTGACAGCAAGATAAAAGTCAGGGAGCGTTTTGCTTGTCTGAAGCTGAGATTTTACGCTGTTCTCTCAAACTTGAGTTAAAAACTGACTTGTTGCAGTGTCTGACGTTTTTTTGCATGGGTCTTGTTTTCATGCAATACATTACAAAGTTTAGGCTTCTTTTCTCAGCTGACGCATTAGATGCGAAATGCTACAGGATGTTGATAAAATGCTATAAAGTCTGTGCTTATAAAACCTAGATGATGAAAGAACTACAGCCTCCCTCTACACACAGTCTCCTAAAAAATAAAGAAACATTTGCATAATAAAGGGAATAATATTAAAAGAAAACACAGAGAAAGGAAGGGAACAGATGGAGCTGGGAGAATGAGATGTGGCAAAGCTAAACCAAACCGCCTTCAGCATTGAGTCATCACATGTGTTCCTCTCGTCTTTCAGGTGAGATCGCCATCCGTGTGTTCAGAGCCTGCACCGAGCTGGGGATTCGAACCGTGGCCGTGTATTCAGAGCAGGACACTGGACAAATGCACAGGTATTAGTGTGCGCTACATTAGAGCGAACCGTAGTGTTTTAAATAAAGATGGCTTCACGGGCATATGTGTTGCTAAATGTCTCGCCTGCCACTGCTGGATATTGATTACAGAATGCTAACAGCTGATTAGAGGTAATAGCAATTAAAAAGGAGTCTTGGGAGCATTTTTCTCCGCTCCAGCGCTTTGGGTGGGTTTTTTGTTTTGCGGTTGATGTTAAGTGGGGACATAAATATAATTGTATTGACATTACAAACATTCAGGTAATCGCACAGCTTAGTTTACATGCACACAAACTAATCTGGCTCTTTGTGAGCTTCAAATATAACACGGATACTTTTCTACCTGTTCTTTGTCTGTCTTTGCGTGTTCTCGTCTTCACAGGCAGAAGGCGGATGAGGCTTACCTGATTGGGAAAGGCCTGCCACCTGTTGCAGCATACCTGCACATTCCAGACATCATCAAAGTTGCCAAGGTAACGAATTTTCACCTTCACAAAAGTAACTCTTCCACTTCACCTGTATGGTGGTTCACATGTCTCAAGAGAAACTTGGAAGAGCTAACAAAGACCCAATAAAGCCACTGGGACGTACAGCTATATGATAATCAGATTTTTTTTTTCCACTTATTATTTTGGCTCTCGGTGGAGTTAAATAAACAAAATGAGGTAATTCAGATAAAACAATGATGCTGAGATTATTTTCAGATTGATGTTCTGACCAAAATGAAAGCAGTTCAATCGTTTGTCCCTGATTTAAGACCAGCATACTCCATTTCCTTACAGCGCTGTCATGTGCAGTGCCCATACGCATCTTAACGGTCCCCTAAATGAAGAATTTGATAAAGCGCTGCTGGCTAGTTCTTAATTTTTGTATTGACTGTAATTGAATTTTTTTTTACATTTTTGCCTTTGACTGAAATGAAAATCCATGCTATGCAAGTCTCGTCTTTTGCTGTCAGTAGTGGAGCAAAGCTTCTAGCTGGAGACCGGACATGGATTGGAATATGACTCTTTTCTGTTCACTGTGTTACTTGCACAAGAAAAGGGAATATTGTATTTCTATGCTCTACTCGCACACCCCTGCCCTGTTGATGTTTTCCTTCGTGGTCCGTATCCGTGTCTAGTGGCCATAGTTTCTTATTTCTTCCTTTTCCCCATCTTTTTTCTCCTTTCCTTACTTCCTTTTCACTTTCATTTCCCATCTCCCTTCCTCTCCTCCTCTTCCCTGTGCCACTTATCTCTGTGTAGATCATATCTGCTCTTTGTTGCGACTCTTCTTTCCCATGCTCCTTCCACCCCTCCAGGATATGCTGTCAGTTGTTCATTATCATTTTTCTGATCAATCTCTCGTGGTTTATAATTTTCTGCATGGGCATGTGGTCAGCCAGCCAAGTTGGGGAGCCTTTGGCATCCAACTCGTTTCTCTAAAATCCGTCTGGCTGTCTGAGAGCTCAGCCAGCCCGTGCCAGCATTAAGTGTGTTCTCCTGTTTTCACCCTTTCATATTTAGAGTATGTTTACCTCTTGTTCACAATGTGTCTTCACTTAGAAAAGAATCATCTTATTAGCAGCTTTCTTAAAATCGTCTAACATGACAATTAAAACAGTTTCACTTGTGTTGGACGTGAATGTGAGCCCACACATGTGCACCTACTGTATCCTATTAACCTCTGTGTTAATCTTCATCTGCTGTCCACGTCTTGCTACATTTGTGGGGGGGTTTTTTCTTTCTTTTCTTTTACCTGCTTGTGTCCATGCATGGCACTTGCTATGTTTCTGTGTGGCTCAGTGCCTCTTTTGGCCTGCCAGTAACAGCTCCCTTAACAACGGGACAGCCCATAATTATAGTCCGCCTTGTATCCGAGAGCAGATGGCACATACTGATCCAGTGATGGCTCTGTCAGCCTCGGCAGCTACTGTATCTGTCTGCTACCCTTTGTAGTGTGTGTGTGTGTGTGTGTGTGTGTGTGTGTGTGTGTGTGTGTACACGTACTCGATACCTTCCCGCTGACCCTCAAATTATCTACGCCTGTCTGTTCACTGAGTCTCCTACTGGTGTCCATTGAGCAGATGATGATGATTAAGGCAATGGTAACTAAGATAAAATGAGAATAAAATGAACTCAGAACCATTTTTAAGTAACACAAATTCTTTGCACTGCCATGAGATTGCATGTGTTAAAGCATCGAGGTTAGTGTGTGACACCTCTTTGTTTCTCTCACTAATAGACAGCCAAGTGCTAACTGGGGCCCGCAGTGGCTCTCTGTTTAACACAACTCATGCAGCTTAGCTGAGCTATATTTACTTTCTCTGGGATGGGTGAATTTAAAAAAAGTCTTTATCCATCTGTCTCTCTCACTACTTAGGACAACGGTGTGGATGCCATCCATCCTGGCTATGGATTCCTGTCTGAGCGGGCAGACTTTGCCCAGGCCTGTTCGGATGCCGGGGTGATGTTTGTTGGACCATCTCCAGAAACGGTGCGCAAGATGGGTGACAAGGTGGAGGCTCGTTCCTTGGCTATCAGTGCAGGTATGATACGACCATCCCAAACTGCTGTTATGATGCTCAGTTGCATGAAGTTTGAGGCTTGCTCATTATAGTGGACCTGTTGTGCTTTTTCTAGATAGATATAGGTGTCTGAAATAATGAAGTCAGTGCATGTACAGGAAATTTCTATGAGCCAATATCTCAGGCTTTTAAAAATGGCAAATGTGCTTAATTTGGTCATCTCAGGTGAGCACAGCAGCCTCACAACCCTGCCATTCAAGCCTTCATTCTGCAAGGGCCAGCAAATCAGAAGAAAGTTGGCTCAAAGGGAGAATTGAAACTGCTTGTATCAGAGGATGAACTGAAGCACCAAGGCCCTGCAAAATATGATTGTTTTGAACCTTGAGTCATGCAAGGCTGTTCGAGTAAAGGGAAAATATGGAATTGGAAACGTGTATAATAGATTCGCATTATGTGATGGTAGTAGTTGTATACTTACTATGATAAAATGGAAGCGTAGCTGACTGGTAGTGTGCATGTAAAGCTTGTGACACTATTAGTAATAGTGTGGCTTAAATTTAAATCACTCTGCAAGATGACTCACACCTCCATCTACCTTTCACTCTGGCTTTGCATTTGCTGTCGCTTTAATGCGTGTATTAAATTTGTATTCACTGAGGTGATGAATATTTTAAGAGCATGCTCTTTTTCTTTTATGCAACTGTAGGAAATCTAACAAGCTATATTTCTATTAATGGGATGCTTTTGTCATTTTGAGCCACTAAATAATTTAGTATTTCAAGACCAAGTGAGTCTTAGATTGCACTGCTGTGTTTAATGGCTGCCAATCTTCTTTGATTATATCAGTAACTGTCATAATTATGGTGCTACAGTTTTGTGTTTTTTTTCCTTTTTTCCCTCCTCTGTAACATTTGACATCCTTTTTGAAGTAATATTTGTCACAAACCCAACCCTGTGTAGGAGTACCTGTGGTCCCAGGAACAGATGCTCCCATCTCAAGTCTGCAGGAGGCGCAGGCGTTTGCCCAGACATACGGCTTCCCCATTATCTTCAAAGCAGCCTATGGTGGAGGTGGTCGCGGCATGAGGGTGGTCAGAGAATATGAGGTGAGCGCTTGTATGGTGTCAGAGGAAGCCGTTTAAACTGCGTCTTGACTGACCAGCCTCATGACACATTTGTGTTCGTTTTTATTAATTCCGTTTATTTTGAATTGAGTTGAAATTGCTTGCAAATCTCAAACTGGGCATTTAGCTCTCTGGGCACCAATCACTCTGGATGTATTGGAATCTGTGCCCCGAAAGTGCCTCGGTCACTTAGTGAAGGAGTCTGAGTGATTTCTGTTTGGCTCAGGCTTTCTCTTTTCTTTCAAGTGAGTATAATTGGAGGCTGTCAAGCAGGCACCGTTAAAGTATTGTCTCACTGTTTAAAATAAAAAATGGACAGTTAACTGATTTCATGCATTTTACCTTTTTGATTTTTTTTTTTTAAATGATTTTTTTTATTTTTTTTTTGGTCCATAACAGTAAAATGTCTCAACATGTCCTTGATACTACTAACTGAAATATAAACAGAGTATATAAATGGCAGAAGATTATCAAAATAGGTAGCATAATCTTATTGTGGGCCCATATTACAGGAGTTGGAATTTGTGACTCTGGGTTAGGGTGGAATTTTAGATTCATCTCTTGGCTCAAAAGTGTTATCTGGATATAAAATGTGAGATTGGTGCAAAAAAAATGGCCGACACAGATCGTTTGTTTTTCAGCAAGACTGTATCTGTCAGTAATGTGTGCAAAAACCAGCAAAACAATGACGCAATCAGGAACAACTGGACTTTGCAATATTTCTGTTTATTATCCCAACTTTAGTGAGTGCAAGTATGTTTCAAAACTGCCTTAAAAATGTAGTTTGTTGAGCAGTTTCAGTAAATGAACTGCAGATAAACACTATTTTTGCCACATTCAGAAAACCCCTTGGCAGTGGAGGGGGAACCTCCGCTCAGCGCAGCCACACATGCCTGTGCGACCTAGCCAGTTAGCCAGCAAAATTTGCTCATTTAGTGATGCTGGCGGCTTTTTCCCTCCTCAAGCCTGTGGCGATAATGTTGTGTGGTTTCTCATAGGCTGAGTGGAATTTTAATTTTTTTTACCCGGGGCATTTTTGCCTTCATGTGACTGGACAGTGTAGACTTTCTAGACAAACCCAGGCTGCTATATCAAGCATCGGGGCTTAATTGTCACCAAGCTGGTGGGATTTCAGTATTAATCTATTTGCATCACTACTAAAACACAGCAATTCAAAACATTTAAAATTGATAGAAAATAAAGACATGCATAAACCTGTTTTTAAGTATGTCCCCTTTTACTCATCGCTCTGTAGGCTTGTTTTGCACTCTGTTGTGCAAAAGTGTTGTCATAATCACCCAGATTTAAACTCTAAATATCAAACGTGTCGTCTTTTGTTTAGCAATGTAAAACTGTCACATAACCAAGACTCTGAATCCAAGCCATTGTCGTCACTGACCGAGGTCTGGGATCAGATTTCTTCTTTGAATACCCGAATTATCCCAAGCTCCAGCAGTCTGAGCCCGACATGACACACAATGACCCACAAAGTGGTCATTAATAATTTAAGAAGTGCGGTGATGGCCTGCGTAAATGGTGCTTCTGCTGTTTTATTTCATCTATATTGAGTACGGTGAGCGTCTTTCTATAACGGTGCTGGTTACAGACCGTTAACCTCAAGAGTCCCTTAAAATACATTCATTAAGCTTTTCAGCGTCGATGCTCGGCTGATGTTTGGGGTTTTGGGAAATGCTTGTGAAAAAAATCAGGATAGCTGTACTTTAACCTCATAACCTCAGTTGATTGCTATTGGCGACTTGGCCAAGCGGAGACGGTACAGTTTATCTCGACACTGTTCAATATGAGGGTAATTGTTTTGTTTTTATTTCTGTTTTATTACATAATATTAGAAATTATAGAGGGTTAAAAAGAAGCCAAAGATGTGATTTTATTTTACCCTTTACAATTGTATATTTATTTCAAAATGTGTCCCTCAAAGGGGCTTTTATGCCTTTTAAACACCAGGAAGTGTCAAGTTATCACCCCTATTTTAGTGCATGCCTCGAGGTTGCTTTGTTTCTAGCGTTAGCAATATCAGGACAGTGGAGGGAGCGTCATTGCTGCCCCTTGATTATAATAATATTCCCTGATGACTCTTTGAGCAGTGTAATGTTATCCTTTAAACTGCAAACATTTCTCAAGAATGAGCACCATAAACGGTTTAACGTGTTTACTTGGCCCTCAGATTAACCAGATCACTCTCTCCTAATTTGTATCGTACCATATATCATATTGTTGGGCGGATGTGCTGCCTGAGACATTTACCAAAGCCTGGATCGAGAAACACGAGTTACACTGACCGGTGTCAGTTTAAATGTAAGCCCCGCTTTATTCACTGGCACTATTCTTTAGTTACTGATCTACATGAGTAGTGGCAGTGTTGCGTCGTACTGTAGTCATTGAGCCTTGCAAGTCGGCAACCCATTGCAAAGTATGACCTTTTCTGAGTTGTACCCCAGTCTAATTAATTAGTTGTTGACATTTCTAGTTATTCAGTTGAGTCACAAGGGCCTCAGCAGCTCCAGCAGATACGATGTGAGGAAATTGTAAAGAGGTTTCTCTGTACTGTTGGGACCGCCGAGCAACAATGCGTAGGTTGACTTTTTATTCCATTAAGGCCAGCTCGTAGGTCATTTGTATGCTGAATTAACAGACCGGAGCTAATATTCTCAACATATTGTAGGATGAGATGTGTGTGTTTACTGATAAGCAAGGCTAAGATAAGCTAGTCTGCTAGATTTTATTATTTCCACCCCCCATAAGATTGATGTGATACGCTTTCCAAAAGAAGTGAAAGAGAACGGGGGAATGGCAAGCATCAAAGCTCCAGTGGCCAGAGCTGACGATGCACTGAGAAGATGTGGAAGGAGTACAAATGCGATCTTCATAAGTTTCCCAGTCTTTCAAAAGTCCTCTTGCACCTGCAGGCTCGTAAATGACAATGTGATTGAGCACCTTTGAACCCTTTTTTCCCCCCAAAGTGTTGCGTTCAGTCAGACTTGGGAGTCCCTGAAAGTAACTAGCAGGTTTTTCCTGTTTCTCAGATGCGTTAAGTTTGCTAGTACATCTATATCTCATCCAGTCATCATTCCTGCAAAGTTCTTCCTGTGCTCGTAGCACTAGCTTCAGTCCATGATCACCTGATTAAGTGGTGACAAAGCCAGTTGGTGAATGCTTGGTGCTAAATTGTTTGTCCCCTTATTGGTAGCCTGTGAGTCTGATCAGATATTTAAAGACTTATTTATATATTAGAGTTGTATAATTTCCTGTTCTTTGAAAGTTGTGGCTTCCTTTTGTGCCATCTCTGCCCTTTTCTTTGACACACTGCTTTTAGCAGCGCTGATGACGTCTGCAGTTCCCTTGAATGTTGTAGTTGTGGCTCCAAAAACATTTTTTTTGTCAAGGCTATGAGATGACAGCTGAGGATGGACTCGAGTTTCCTTCAGGGGAAGGGCGCGTGGTTGTGATTCGTGTCTTTCCCCCATAGAGGAGACTGAATTGGCTGGCAGAGTTTTGCAGACTGACAAACACAGATGGAGTCGTGACCTTGAACATGGTGGACTGTGATCTTCCAGAGATATTGTGTCCCGTCTTACTCTCTAGGGGAATGTAAACATTTCTGTCGGGACAAATAAAATATTATGTGCAAAAGGGGAAGAGCAGTTGTCTAAATAACACGAATAATACCACTCCATACATTTGAAAAGCATTAGTTTGCTGGGACTGTGTCTCTTGAACGGTTGAACTAACTCGGACATGTATGGATTTCTCTTGTTTGTCAGGAACTTGAGGAGAATTACCAGCGGGCCTACTCTGAAGCTCTGACGGCTTTTGGGAACGGAGCCTTGTTTGTTGAGAAATTTATTGAAAAGCCGAGGCACATCGAAGTACAGATCCTTGGTAAGTGCACTCTGACTTCATTTACGTTTGCCTTTTAACAATTTATCTGGTTTATGTTTATCTGAGTTTCATTAAGAAAGCAAACTGCATTGTAGTCCTTGAAATCTAAGAGTGCTAAGGGAGGAGGTGAAGCAGATGAACAAGGAGAGGGAAGATGATTTATTCTCCAGCCATTACATCTTCTCATTTTAGTGCATGTAACTCTGCAAGCACTCTATTACAGTACTGAAATCCAACACCAACACTTACAGGAAGTGCCTGTACTGCACAGAGGTGTCTGCATGTTTGCATGGCCACACATACACAAGGTGGCATTCAGAATTTACCATAGCTAATCGCGTGTGCGTGCGTGTGCATGTTCACTGTGATTAATTGCTCTCTTTAGGGCTTGCAAAGGATTTTGTGAATTTTCTGAATTACCTGCTAACAGCCATGTCTTCGCCAGCCCTCTGAATTCTGGCAGTCCTTCAGTCTCCACTTTCCTCTCTGGGTCTCCCTTTAATATTCTCTCCTTTTTTCTTGTCTCCTCCCTTTGCCATCCAGTTTCATTTCTTCTTATTCTTTTCCAAATATCTAACCAGGAGATGTATTTATTTTGCATTTTCTGCCCAGCTTCCATCAATCCTTGCTTCTGTTAGATTGTAAGAACTATTTCGGTGGTATACAACATTAACTAGTGCGGTTAAACTGTGATAGTTTGTAGTTATTGGATTGTTTTAACTCAACAAAAGGCGGTTCGCATGTTTGCTCGTATTCTATTCTGCAAGTTGATTGTGATGACTAACAGTTTAAATGATTATTTGAAAAAGTTGATCTGAAAGGGTTTTGATGGTCCATTAACTGCAGTAATTTTCAGTAAAATTGTTACAGATGAATAGCTGTAACAACAAAATGGTTCAAAACCGTGAGCCACTGAATAGCTTTTGATTTTGAATCATTTGAACAAAAGGAGAAATTTGAAGAAGGCAAATTAAAAAATGTCACTGTTATCGAAGAGAAAAGGACCAATCTAGAAAGTATTTGGGGAATAAACAAGTGGGGAAAAAAAAGGGCTCTGTCTTGACTGCATTGTCTTTTAATGAATTCTTGCACATTAAACCATTTAAGTAAAATCTGTGGAATTTCATTTATTTAGCTTCTCAACTATCAGTCTTATCTTTTAGTCCTGTTAAGTAATAATGCCACTAAAAGAAGCCTGCCTTGTTTTGTCACATTGACATAAAATGTCTTTCTCATCATTTCATGTCATATTCAGTTGTTTAAAAGCGCTTATGTGCAGTAGCAATCGATCAAATCTGATGCTGTAATTGTAACAAAAAGCTGTTTGTGGTCACTCTAAAGCAGCGGTCCCCAACATTTTTTGCGCCACGGACCGGTTTAATGTCCGACAATATTTTCACGTACCGTCCTTTAAGGTGTCGTGGATAAATACAACAAAATAGTGGTATTGTGTAAATATAATGATAAATGCGAATTCACTGTAATTGTAACTTTATTAGCGGTATCCTCCTGAAATGCGCCAACAACATTGAGAGTAACATCCTCCTCGCTGCCCCTTAATGCTCTCTGGTCGCTATGGTAACGCGTAAATATGTTTTCAAAATAAGACGCACAACTACAACATGGAAAAAGACCCAGGGAAACAGGGTTGATGATAAAAACCCTGAAAACCATAAATTTTACTCTCGTGGGCCGGTACCAAACGACGTGGCCCGTGGGTTGGGGACCGTCTCTAAAGCTCCAAAATTGGGTTTGCCTCACGTAGCATCAAGAAAATGTCCTGTCGTTGAACGCAGCCACACTCTTTACACTGCTCTTTGTCCTCATACTGCTGCTTATCTATTTTTAAATTGCTTCCTCTGTTATTTCCTCACTTACATCTTTGTCTTTCCTCAGGCGATAAATATGGTAATGTCATCCACCTCTACGAGAGAGACTGCTCCATTCAGCGGAGACACCAAAAGGTGATGCCCTCGTTTTCGTCTTTGTTTTCATTTAAGATTTTATTTGCGGCGTTGCTTCATTAAGTAGATTAATATGAAGTGCCTGATAATGGTGGGTGGGCATGAAATAAGTCATAAGCATGGATTGGATGTGCGTGCATTGCTGAGAAAATTTACAATAGACTGTAGTGTTTAGTTCTTCTTTTATTTGAGGAAATGGGCTAATTTAGTGGCGTACTCTGTGTGACGTTAATAATCCTTTATAATGGTTAATATAGCACAGGTGGCCCTGAGTGTCATAGAAAGCTCTAAGCTGCAGGGGGTAAGAGGATCTTACTCCAATAAAAATTAGCCGCTGTTAATCCTGTGTGAATGGGAGTCTTGGCAGTAACTGCATAATCCTCCGACAAATCAACTTGGATCAACAAAAGCAGTTTCTTTGAGAACGTTCAAATTCATTCATATTAATCAGGCGGGCATTCATCGGACTTTTACTGGAGAGAAATGAGGTATTACGGCATCACCTGATTATCAAATTAACAAAAATGACTGAATATCAGATGAAAGGGGGAATAGAAATAGAAATTGCCATCTAATCACTCAATGTAACAGTGCTTTCATCAGAGGAAGCTGATTAACATGTGTAATATTTCATTACATATTGTCACCTCAGAGCAGTTTTAATCATGTGTTTTCATCACTTTCTTCCTTTCCCCTTTAATCAAATTACAGATGATAATCATATTAGTGGCTCTGTTCATGCTAGAGCTGCTGGTCTTTGATTCTGGCAGCCTTAATCTGCCTTTGCCCTTAATCTAAGATCTCTTTCAATCTCAGAAACAAGAATAGTCGCTTGTTGAAGTAGATTTGGGATGGCAGAGCGCAGCTGGGATATTTTTAGTTTCTTTATGTCGCAGAAGTGCTACTCTTACTTGGAGAGAGGCTTCTTTATGGCATTAAGATTTGATAGAGATTTTATTGAGTTATAGGGGTTTTACTTATTTTAAAATTTGTGATGGGTCACGTTGCTTTGAACTGAACTGCCCCGATGGGTCGACTTGTTTGACGCAGTGAAAAGAAATGGATCAGGCTCCAGCGTAGTGATCCCCAGCCACCCAGCAGCCACACTAAACACAAGGCTGTGCATAACCAAGATAATCTGCTCACTGTTTCACTAACGCTTAAATGACAAACTCTATCAAGCGTGGAAAATAAAAAAACTAATTATAGTATTGACTAAATGGGTAAGGTAGGTTTATTAGTTTGTCTTATAGTGAAACACAGTGAAATCTGGGGCTTTAGGAGCACTGTTGTAAGCACTATAGAAAATTCAAGAAGCACCATTCCTTATAAACAATAGATTACATTTCTGTGTTACGGGTAAACAGCCACTTCTAGTAATGAACCAATAGACAATTATCTGCCAACTCTGCAGTACCCAGCAGCTCTCTGGAGCATTTAAGCATCTTTAAGCTCATTGTTCTGATTCATCACCCACAGCTTTACTCTCATCAACGCTGTTTACCATGAAAATAAGCCTGCTACACGCTACCTATCCACAACCAAACGGCTTACAAAGCAGGTCAACATAATGGATGATGATCTGCAGTTATCGTGTTCCAGATTTCTAATTTTTTTTAAATTAATATTTTTAAAATGTGGTTACTAGTTGTAGATACCCCTCAAATAGTGTAACCATGGCTATTTACTCAGTCATACAACCTTGGTAGGGTTTTAAATTGCACGTGTCTTTCAGTGGTTCATTAATAAAGCCATTTGCTTTCAGGCTTATCCAATGCACCACTAATGTCTAAGAGAATTAAGAGGCAAATTTTTACCCTCTGTGTTGGGCTAAATGAATCAGAACTGAGTGTTGTGATTTAGTTGAATCCAGATTCCTCCAGAAGTGTCAGAATGAATTATTAGCACCCGTGTCTCTGTGCCTCAAGGGCTGCTAATCTACTAATAATCGAGGACTACTACAGGCAGTGGATACATCCAGTCCCCAGACCCCACCTCCAGTCCTATTGTCTTTGTCTGGTGACTGCTCACCTGAGGGTTTAACCCCTGCTTTAGATTGGGTTTCTGTCACGCTCCCTTGGTAACAGGGTTTGCTTTTTGTCAATCAGGTTTTCTGCAGTTTCTCCAGATGATTCACTGTCCTACATTTCTGTGGGGAAAGTTATTAATAGATGCTGGGAAAACAAAAGTGCTATCCTCCTGTTTTGTCTGTGTGTTTTGAGCCTTCATTTATCCCAGGAGGTTTCAGATTGTCGTGAAAGCCAGGCTTACAGGGGTCCAATCTAAAGATGCATACTATAGCCAGTACACACTGCAGTCATCATTTTATATGTTCATTTTCTTCCTGATGTTGGTAATATTGATAGTCCTATTGATTTGAAGGTTGTGGAGATTGCACCGGCGTTCCAGCTGGACCCTCATCTCAGAGATCGTCTTCACGCGGATGCTGTCAACCTTGCCAGACAGGTAAGGCTGCTTTACCTTTTAGTCATACAGCCCCACCCACCCAACAATGCTCAGTTTAACTGCTCCTCATAACATTGGGAGAATTGTGCCTGAATAAATGGAAAGGGGGGAGGGGGCGTTTTGCAAACATTTTTGTAATCACTAAGCATAAACACGAGTAACTGCTAAAAT
This sequence comes from Pelmatolapia mariae, assembly GCF_036321145.2. NCBI lineage: Eukaryota > Metazoa > Chordata > Actinopteri > Cichliformes > Cichlidae > Pelmatolapia > Pelmatolapia mariae. Next base: position 85,219,907 of record NC_086229.1, on the reverse strand, counting down.
CAAAATATTCATGCAGTTGTGTCCTGATGTGAAGACAGCTTCTACATTTGGACGCGGCGTTTCCTCCGCAGACTGTGAAAGCAGGTTTCAGTGTGTCGAATGTGCAGCGTTAAGTTTAGAACACTTGTTATGAAAAGTTGGCAGCCTGGGGAAGAAATGGCTCACTGAAACTGAAAAGGCTTTCCTGGCGAGTACTGTCAACCATCGGGTTGTTTTTAAGAAGCCTGAGCAAATTCCCCATACAATTCACTTTCCTGTCTATAATTGGTCTGCAAAACAACGGGATTCTGCCCAAGAATTTTAATGTGCCGACTACCTGTGACTTTTAGAAGGGAATGTTGGCGCTTTGCCTAACTGTGAAAATGAAATTGTAATTTGAAAATGGGTGGAAATGGATGTCAGCAGTGTAGACTGAGGATGCAATTGTGGATATGAGTGTTTGAGCAATTGAAGTGCATCTCTCCTTATATTTAGCCTTTTTTTAAAATCATTGAAAAGTTGGCTCATCTATGACAGCGCCACTTAAGTCGAGCATCATCTCTCAGGAGAGATTTCAAGAAATGGCCTTTTCGGGTAATGGTCCAGTTGAGGAATGGATAGGAGCGATGAGGGAGGAGGTTGGAGACAGGGATGGTGATTTGCTGAAGAATGATCTTTGTTACTGATCGTTATGTAAGACAGAGACTTCGAGACTGGTGATGTGACCTTGCTCTAGCAGTGAGGTTTTTTCCTCCAGTAATCATATCAACATCACCCAGCTCGTCTGCCTAAAGTGACAAACCATGTCTCCTTGTGTGTTTAAGAGCAGCAGCGGCGAGCTCTTGACTGCATATTACAGAGTGAAATGACAGTGATGTCGCTCTGGTGTGAGGATGACAGGTGCCAACAAGAGTACAGCATGCATGCATGCTCATGCACATACCAGTTTTTATTTTTTGTTCCCAGCTGACTTGAATACGACGAAACATAGTGTCTTCAGTGCAGAAATGGAAATAACTGTAAAATACAAGCAACTGGTTTAAAAAAAATAAATAAGGGTGTGACAGCATCAATAAAATATATTACATTGCTTTCTCTTTCAATATGTTAGTGATGCACTGGCGCCAAATATTTTTAGTCAAACATGCAGGGTGCTCCTGCCAGTTTACCTCTCCAGAGTCAATACTTTGTCTCCCCGCGGTGGCACTTAGAAAATGATTAGGAGGAGACTGGCGACTGAGTGGACATCAGGGTAGGAAAAAAGTCAGTAATCTAATTATTTGATGCATCGTTACAGTTGAAGAATATAATCTATACCAGTGGTCCCCAACCTTTTTTGTGCCACAGACCGGTGTATGTCCGACAATATTTTCAAGGACTGGCCTTTAAGGGGTCGCGGATAAATACAATAAAATAAAACCAGTACCGGTACCAAAAAAGATTTATTCATAACACATGGGAAAAGACCCAGGGAAACTGAGTTAACGATAAAAACGATTAAAAAAATAAATAAATAAATAAATAAAACACAAAAAAACCCCAAAACCATAAATTTCACACCTGAGCCTCAACTCTCGCAGCCTGGTACCAAATGACTCACAGACCGGTATCTGTCTGTGGTTGGGGACCGCTGATCTACAGTTTTTTAAGGTAATGGTCTTGGTCATAGATGACTTATCTGCAGTGTATCCAGAATTGCTGTATTATGATGGCTTTGGTTGGTGCCTGCCATTGTTGCTGATCTCCTTATGCTTGTAATAAAGAGATGAGGCATATTGCTGATGCTGATTTTTAAAAATGTAATTGGTTAACTTGCAGTCTGACAAGATGAACATGTTATGCTTTTTGTGGGACAGTGGTTGGCACTGATATCTCACAGCAGGGAAGCCTTGAATCTGCTGGCCAGCTGTGGCCTTTATGGTGGATATTGCACGTTCTTCCTGTGCTGGCATGACTTCTGTTCTCTACTCGAACTTGCAACCACGGTCCAAATATGACTGCTAGGTTAATTGGTAACTTGAAATTGGCCTTTAGTGTGACTGGTCTGTGTCCCCCCTCCCCTTCTTCCTCTCTGGGTTCGGGCCAGGTAAGAGGCAACAGGCTCTTTTTAAAAAGATTATTTTACGTCCTTTACAAATTAAAGTTGTAACAGTAGTCGTATAAATGTTTGGATTTTACTACTTCTGTTTATTGCATACAGAGCTTGAGTGCTCATCCAGCTTAGTTTTTTGCAAAGTAGAACAAAGGTGAATAGAAAGTCTCACAGACCTGCAGCCTTTGTAGATTATCACCAGGGGTCTCACTTTCTCTCTGCATCATCTTTCATTTTCTTCCTTCCACACTTGCTCCCCCCTCCCCCACCACTGTTCTTGCATTTTTCTGCTTTGTGTTGTGACTGCATTTCACTTTAAGTCAGTCTCCACAGTGAGGCTTCCACTTCAGAGCTGAGCCCTGCTCTCACCTCGGGTATTGAAACACCCCCTTAGCAATGCTGAGGATGCACTCTGGTGCTTACTTCAGAATTATTAATGGGTGTGTGCATGTGTCACAGCCTGTGCATGCATGTGCGTGAAAATAAGGTGATGCAAGATCTTATAACCCACACTGGAATACTCACATTATTTCTACATACCCATACTTGATTATACTTTCTGTTCTGTCCTGGAAAGGTAGACATCTTGGTTTCAGTTTTCATTTTGATTAATGTCTTTTCATTTTAATGAGGAACTCACTGAATTTAATAGCATTTTGTATGAGACATTACATTGTTATTATGTCTGTCCTCCTTATTCCTACTCCTCCTGATATCTGGCCAAAAATGCCGAACACTCTGTAAACCGTAGTTGGTAGTATAAAGATGCGCTCAGTAAAACCAATTCATCCTCTTGCCGACTCAAACAAACCCAGATGTGCAAATCTGATTCTGTGAAAAAGTATAACACAGTTTGATTTGTTTTTACTTTTTGTTTGTGTCTAATCAGCTGTGTCAAATCTTCAAACAACTTTTTTTTTTTTTTTTTTTTTTTTTTTTTTTAAATGTGCACATCTGATCAAATGTGAAAATGGATGAGCCACACGTCAGATAACTTCTGGATAGTTTTATTTGTTGTGACATTTCAGAACTTCAAAAAAGGCATAGAGAGCAAGCACAAAGTTTTAAAATTGAAACACAAAGGTGTAATTTTTGGCTTGGACAAAATTACAAAGGGCATATTCTTAAAATATGTAAGAAAAGGAGGATTATCAAGCTGTTTGTATGTCTCTAGGGACACATGTCTATGATTAAAGACAATAATAAACCTTCCTGGATGTGATTGACTGTCTGAAATTCTCCAATAGTAAGATGTTAAAGTCGGGCACCTCTTAGTCAAGTCCTGAAATCTGAGGTTTGAAATATCTGAATGACACTCGGCAAAAATTCAGTCGATGTAAGAACTGTGAGGTGAAGAACACTGTTAACCCAGGAGGCTGCTGTCACGATACATTTTGATGATGCTCAAACCTTTCAGCAGTGTTCTTTCAACCGAGTGGAATGTTAAATTGTCTTGAAATTCCACAAACTGAGACATTATACCGAAGTTAAGTGCACATGTGGCAGCGTTGCTGGGATACTTGGCTGCTTCAGGGGAAGGTGAAATGCCACACCTGAGGGGGGTAACCTGAATTCTGCTCTACTAGAAAATTCAGAATGAGAATGAAGTTGAGTTGAAGCTGAAGTTAACGGTTGTGAGCGAGAGTTTAAAATTAGAATTTGTCAGTGGCCTGCTCAAGATGTGGGTTCAAGAAAGGAACTCTGCAGTGAAGACTGGGCTGAAATTCCACTACGGCATAGTCGGGCAGGCTGATCTGCTATAACCAGAAGAGCTTGACTCTAGTTACAGCAACAACTAGAGTCAAACTAGCAATGAAGTGTAGGGGGATTATTAGCAGTTAGACTGGCTGTAACTTCAGTAGACTTTACGCTTCCTGAGGGGAAATTTGTGCATAGTGCCACAATCTGTTTCTGTGTATAAGAATGAGATCATAAAAGCTGCAATCATAAAACCATACATAAAAAAGAACATTAAAAAGTATTGTCCTCGAACTACGCTGTGTATGTATATAAAACTACATTCACCAGCCACTTCATTGCTTACACCTTTCTAGCTCTGGGTTGGACCCCGTTTTGCCCTTTAGAGGTGCCTTAATTCTTTGTGCCAAAGATTAAACTAGGTGGTTATGGTCCACACTGACATGATGGTATCACATAGATTTGTCACACACATCCATGATGAAAATCTCCCGTTTAACCACATACCAAAGGTGTGCTCTGAAATGGCATTTGTGTACAGTGAACTCATTTTCATGTTCAAGAAATCCGTTAGAGGATACGGAGATGGTGTGCCCAACATAAAAGCATGCATCCAATTTCTGACCCTGGGATGGTGGTGTAACTGAATGCTGTAACTTGAGAATGAGGCGACGTGGGATTTTATAAATTGATACAATAATTTTGAAATGTATTTGAGATTTGTAGCCTCTGTCCTGTTCTTAGCAGTTTTAAAGTGACATCCAGTGTTGCGTTTATGCTACTGTAGCACATCTGCTTCAGTATTCAAGGTGTGCTGTGTGCTCAGAAATGCTCTTCTGCATGACTTGGTTATGACAACTAAGTATTTGTGTTACTGTTCCCTTATAACGTCAAAGCAGTCTGGCTGTTCTCCTCTGACCTGTGGCTTCAACTAGTAATTTTTGCCCAGAGAGCTGCTGCTCACTGGATGTTTTCTTTTTCCCTGGACATGGTTGTGCAGGAAAATCCTAGCAGTTAAGCAGTTTCTCAAATTCTCTGATCAGCCTGTGTAGCACCAACAAACATGACACGCTCAGAGCCACTTAAATCACCTTTCTTCCCCATTCTTATGCTCTGAACTTCAGCACGTAGTCTTGACCATGTCTGCATGCTGAAATGAATCAATTTGCTTCAGTCTGATTTGCTGACTGGATAATTGCATTTAGAGTAGCTGAATAGGTGTACTTAAGGAAGTATCTGAGTGTATATCCATACATTAATAAAAACACTATTAGGGCTAGAGACACAAAAGCTAAAGTCAGTTCAGTCTTTAGTGAGTTCTTGGTTTAATGGAGGCTTGAACAAATGAGGTGATGGTACATATTCAAAGGAGAAGGGATGTTTAGCCTGCCATCATTTTGATTGCATGTTTAACTACCTGCTTGTACAGTCCTTGTATGGGCTTGTATTCCTTTAGTCTCTGTACGTACCAGATGTCTGCTTTCTCTTAGATTTCTGCCAAATTATGCAGCAATACCAGATTTGATGCAGTCTGATTTTTTTTTAGTATGACATCAAGAAGAAAGCATCTGACTCGTTGGTCAATACAGCCTCAACTATTTCTAGATTCAAAACCTAATGAAGACATCCATATTGACATGTTTTGATTTTTTTTTTTTTTGTTTTGTGATTTGGGCGTTTATGCTTTCTTGCTTCAACAAGCAGCATTATTTAATTCTTGTATTTACTCTGGATATTTGATGTAACATTTTAGTGGATATGTGACAGTTTAATATCAGATTCCACAATATAAACTCTGGGGATTTGAATCCTACTTCATAGCATTGTATAAATATTTATCTTTTTTCCCCATTCTCATTCACACACTTGCTGTTTCTCTCTTATCTGGTTTTAATGGCGGCTCCATAGTGTTACTTTTTTTTTTTTTTTCTTCTCCCCCCATCATTTTGCCATCTGTACATATCACACATCTTCCATTATCAGCAGCCTCCATCAGAGTCTTTCAGAGAAACGGCGCAGTCTTTGAACTCGATACAGGTCACAACATTTCCTGATAGAATGTCCTGGAGAACAAAGTTGCCTGGCAACACTGAGCTCAAACCCTTCTGCTGAGAGCTGGAGTAACTTCCTGCAGCCATTAGAGTCAGATCTCACAAGAAAATCAGATGTTGTCAAACCATGCCTCTGTGCTCTTATGTGTTATCTGCTGTTCAAACAGCTGATTTTGTATACACGCCTGGAAAAGGATTTGGGGGGGGGGGGGTTTCTGCCTTCTGATGCTTTGTCTTTGTGTTTCAGTGAAAGGTCTATAGCTGACATTTCTTTTTACCAGCCCATGTAATATCCCAGCCAGTCCTGATTAGATTTGAGTGATGTGTCTCACTATAGCAGTGTGAGATTTTAATAATCAGTGATGGGCCCACTGATTGGGTGCATCATTGCTTGCTCATTCATCCATGTACTGCTTGGCTTTTTTTAATACCTCTTCATATGTGATGTGCAGCAGTAGTGTCCTATATCTTTTACTTCTGCAATGAGTTAATAAAGAAAAAGCTGCGGTGAAGCCCATCTGTCTTTGCTTGGTGGACACGAGTTTTATGATGGAAATAAGGTTGAATATCTGCATTTGAGTATAAATTCCCGGTTTGACCATGAAAAGTTTCACGGTGCTTGCAAGCGTGCAACACCTGTGCGCTGATGGGCTGTGGTTTATTGCACATATGCTCCACAGTCCTGTGATAAGTAGACAGACATAAAGTAACGTGTCTCAGACACTGCACATTACATTTGACAAATTCTATTACCCTCTAGCATTTCCAGAGCTGCAGCAACTGCCCCAAGAGATCTGACTTATTGAGCATAGACTAAGTGGTATGGTTGTTGCTAACTGGCTGTGCATAAATCATCTGTTAGATTTACTGTGTTTGACAACAGATTAATTCTGATCCGTTTTTGCTGCATCAATGAACAGGAAGGATGCCAATACTGAATATCCTCTCCTTCAAACGTTCAGAAGAGCAGCAGTGTCACGTAAAACAAGAGTGTGGTTCTGTGTAGTTTACGGCAGCGCTGCTTGATTGGGGAAAAACAGTTCTCATTATTTTGGTCAGCAACTGTAATCTTGATATCAATATGACTTTATTATTATATCATTATTTTTTTTGGAAGAGGAATTTCCCTTAACTTTTTTTTTCTTAAATAAAATGTGAAAAACATGAGGGGGTGTTTGAGATGAAACCTGTCTTAGAAGGGCCACGGCTGGTCTCTGCCAGATGTTTGAAGGTGCAGATGTGGACATGAAGAGGTGAGGTGAAATGAATCACCCAGAGATGGCTGCATCACATCAGTGCAGGGAGTGTCTGTGTCAAACACGCATGCACATAGGGTTGTTTCAACAGGTTCTCCTGCAGAAACACTCATTTACATTTTTCTGACTGGCTTTATTTATTTATTTATTTTAAAACAATAGGCTCTTCCTGACATCATGGCTCAAGCTGAACAAAACTAAAAGTGAGTTTGAGCCTATTGGAAAACTCAGAGGTGCTCTGAATATAAAGGACCACAAAATGAGAGCGCCCAAAATAAATGCAAAATGTTAACGGTTTCATTGCAGTTCTTAGACAAATAAGACAAGCTTGAATTTCTGAACTTAAAATCACAACACCAGATATACTGAACAAAACAAAACAAAAAACCTATTTAAGCTTTTAGGACTGTCTGGCTGATAACATACTTACACTTTTCTCATTTTCTACCTCATTTTCTACACTGGTACCATCATGGATAGTAACTCCTCTTCCCGGTCTGACACCCTGCCATCAAGCTGTTTACAGCCTTTCAGCTTCATGATATATTGACTGAAAATGAATAACTCCACTCTTGGAGCAGCTATATGACAGTTTTTAGGTGAGACTTGGCTGGGATGTTGCCACCAGACTCTTGGTATTATAAATTACTTTTTGATGCATTTTTTAACTTGTTTTCTTTGGCAGCTATAATTCACCAAGTACTCTTTATTGTAATGATCCTTTTTTTTATGCTTGTATGTTAAATGAGCTCATTTTTTTTGTGTGTGTGTATGTATGTGTATATATGTGTGTGCGTGTATATGAGAGAGATGATGGTATATGAGTAGTCATATGTTGAGGTTTATTGATGTCTGTGTTGTTCTCTTATGGGAAAGTTTGTTTTTCTCTCTCTTACTGTCCAGATATCTCAATATAACTACATCTGATACACTCTTAATGTTTTCTCTGTATTGTGCTCAGTTGGTTCACCCACACTTTGGGCCTCTTCCAGTGAACTCTTCGAACGGTCTTTATGTTACAGTTTGGCAGCAATATCCAACTTTCTTTTCAAACCTCTATATCACGATTGGAATTTGGCAGAGGTAGCTGTTATGAAGGAGCGTAAGCAAATGAGAAAATGCAAGCCTATGATCTGCAATGATTTCGCATTTTAAGCTGCTGTAATGAATTTGGTTCACTTGATTCCACAGTTTGCCTCGAGACACACTGGTGCATTTAGCAGTCAAACTCAGAGTGTGAAGGACAAAACACGTCTTGTATGTTTCAAGATGAGCTGCAGCTAACTGTATAATATGCACACCTGATGTTACTATGCACGGGAGCTCACCATGGGTATCTGAGCAACAGAAGTAGCCGCCTAATTAGCTTAACAGTTGTTGTTGTTGTTGTTGTGTGAGAGGAAAAGCAAACAGGTGTGCCTTTGTAGGCAACTTTAATGCCAGCAAAACCTCAGTGCCTGACATTTGTTTCATGGTATGTTTATCAGTTTAATCTGAAGGCAGAAGGCAAAGTTGCTGTCATACGCTGCATTTTGTGCAGCTGTTTTGGGGAATTCAATTCTGGTACTCGTGCGGTGTGATGATGATTGAGGCTGTTGCATTTTTAAACTCTGATTCAATCTGTTTTGTTTGGTTTAGTGGGGGTGGGGGAATTTTTTTTTTTTTTTTTTTTTTTTTTTTTTTTCCTTTCTGCAGAAATGAAGCACTATTGATTTTATTTGTACACATGAGTGGAAGAGGGCAGAAAATTAAAATTTGTTGCAGTGTTTTTTAAGTGTGATGGAGAGAGGAGAACAGGAGCTTGAAATCTGTCTGCATGATGACATGAGAAAAATAATTTGTTAAGTGTAGTGGAGAGAAGGAGAAATAATTTATTTATATTTAGTATTGTGCCTGTGTTTGCCTACTCGTCTTTCTGCTGTCTCTTGAGAGAACTGCTGCTCACAATCAAATATGTCCACGGCTCATCAGCGCCAATCGGGGTAGCCAGCAGGGCTGTACAATATCATACCACTAAGTTTATGTGATTAAAAATGTAATACTGTGATATAGTGATCCGCTGTTTACATACCCTAGTGTCGCAACAAACTAACTTGTTTAACACTTGAAGCACAAACACGCAGCCGAGTCCTACCAGGCTATGAAGGCGGAGGAAATACTAGAGCTGGTGATGTGCGACTCAAATGTAAACAAATGACTCGAGCGAGTATTGCTGGAGAGCTCGCTAATTGCGCTCCATGTGACAGGAAGAGCAAACGGTGGGTGCAAATTACACATGCAGGTACACGGTAAAAAAGTATGGCTTTAAGCTAATGGATAAAAAGCTCGACCCGAGGTACAACGTACCAGCTACAAGACGTATTTCAAATTGAGTTTTAATATGTGGCTGTTGTTTAGTTGCTAAAGAGTTAGAAGGTTAAGGTACTTATTGTTAAACTCAAGTGTTGTATTTAAAGTTTCTTGGAAAAACACTGCAGGGGCTACTTTTGTGCTAACATTTGATGTTTGCTCTTCCTGTCATGTGGGGTGCAATTAGCGAGCTCTGCAGCGATGCTCTGTCGAGTCATTTTTTTACTTTTGGGTTGCACATCACCAGCTGCTAGATCTCCTCCTCGTGTGCCTTTTATAGGCTGGTTAGATTGAACTTTTTATTTTCTTTCCCTTCTAGTGGTGAAAAGGTTTTCCAAAGTACTGAGTTGTTGGACGTCTACCCTGTGTGGTGAAACCCCTTTCATGCTGCTGGAGTGGCTTACTTTGTCATCGGAGGCTGACATGCTACGCTCGCTGTCAGACATTTGGGCTTTATGATTTTGTTTTGTGAGCTAGAGAACCGAAATGCACAGCCCATTTATATCACTGATGTCTCAATATGACACTTGGACTTCGTTGGTAGCCTATCAGGAGTGGGAGTAGCTCATTGGGAGAGGAGGAAAATGCCCTTTATTTTGTTTGCACTAATAAATGCAGCTGTCTGTAAGCACCATTTCTTTTCTATATCATCATTATCACAAATTTCTTTGAATTATTGATATTTTGAAGCTATATCACCCATGACTAATGGCCTCTACGGTTTGTATTATGAAATGTGGAGATAAAGGCATCAAAACAATACTTTTTTTTTTTTCCCCCTTCTTCTTTCCCCAGTGCTTTGTCTCCTTTACTCCCCAAGAGCATTCTTTATATCGGTGGTCAGATAAATATGCAAGTGGCTTACACGTGTGTAGCACAGTTTCACATAACAGCTGGGCGCACTGGTGTTTGTCAAATATTATTCAAATTGGTTAATTGTGGATTTGTTTGCTTTTCAGGGAAAAATTATTGCGCTTACGAGACTGTTTTTAGTTCATTTCGCTTTGTTTTGATATGGTACAATAAACAGTGTTCTCCTGTTACTAAGGTTGAAAACATGCTAGTTACAAAGATATTACTAAAGATATCTAATTCAGTTTACTTTATATAGCTCCAAATCAGAACTGTCATGTCGAGGCACTCCATAGTGTAGGATAAAAACCTACATAATAGATGTATACAGAATACATGTTCACTGTAATAAAGGAACACGGAGAACAAAAACAGTGAAGAGCAGGTGTGCTTGAAACGTCACTGGATGCAATGATTAAAGAATCTGGAGCTCTGCAGTGTGCAAACCATTATTTCTAATAAAGGAACACAGAGCAGGATAAACCAGGGTGACTGTGGCACATAGTCTTAGTTTATATACACAGAAAATGCTTGTTAGTGGTAGTGCTGTAGCTGAACTTTACCCATTTGGATATTTGTTTTGTTGTGTAGATATTCAGTTGTCATTTGTGATTTGGATAATTGTTTTGAGCAAAATACATTTACTAGCTCACAATGGATGCGTGATGTCTCCTTCAGTCTACGGTATTTTAGGCTCATTGTTCCTAATTAGTGACTTCATACATATTTATTTGGATTTTATTAAAAAACACTTTAAGATTTAGATTTCATCCTAAAAACAAGTACGTAGCAAAAGAATTGTAGATGCGTATCTTTCACTGTACAGTTTAGTGTTAGGTGGGCAGCAAAAGTCAGATACAATATGCACCGATTGAGATTTATTGTGTTGCTTGTAACTTGTTGAGCTATTGTGGCACAGCTTTTAAACGACTATCGAATTTCAGAAGTTAAAAATGTTCAGTGGTGTAAAGAAGTGATTTACAAGAGATACTGAAATAATTTTAAACCAGTTTAATTTATCCTTGCGCTGACACAAACAGGATGAAGGGAAAAACTGCACAATGAAGCTTTTTTTCCCTTTGCATCTGTGTAACTGTATTCATAGATGTAATAAACAACCAGAACCACTAGTTTGTAGTTGGATATCATTCTAGTCCATGATTTTGTTTCCTATCAGTCAGAAGAACTAAAAAGAACTGATGTCCTAAAAATAAGAGCAGGTGTTTGTCTGTTGGATGCCAGTTCATTTAAGGAGAAGAAAGGATTCCCATTTCTCCCTCTTTGGTCTTTGTCTTGGATTTTTGGACGTTCAGTGATACTAGTATGCCGCCATTCTTAAATGGCAGCACCTGCTGTGTTTTTTTCCAAGGATTTAAGGCGGTCTTTTTAGTGACCGATGTTTCGAGTGTCTCGGTTGCCATCTCCTGTGGTTTTTCAGGCCCTTTCCCCCTGCCTGTCCTTCTGTAAAGCTCTGTTTGTGTGTGTACACACGTCTGTCAATCCACCGAGGGTGTTAAATGCAGAATTAGTTCTGCTGTCAATCACCATGGCGACGGTGAGCGAAGAGACGATGCGCTCTAGCTGAGACGATTCATGTTCCCCGTCGACACGTACGGGAGGGGGCTCGCAAATTCAGACTGACACTTTGTCTCTGGAGCCGGTCAGTGGATTGTAAACATTTTTTCTACCCGCAGACCCACCAACAGTCTGTCAGCATGCGTCTGTGTGTTTACACCCATTTGTGGCTTCAAAACCTTCTTGTCCTCAAAAGCCTGAAAGCATTCTGAAATATTCAACTAGAAAACCCCACCGTGTTTTTCCTTTGTTTTGGTGCTCTTCCGCTCTCTAACCAAAGTTTTTACACCCGATAAACTGAGTTCTGCTAGATTATGATCCGGATGAGCTACAGTGTCACTGAGGTTCTGGTTCATCTGTTTTAATTAAAGTGTGACGTTTCATTTTCAGCTTGAGACATCGGAATAGTTTTTAGAGACGTGAAGTTATCTGCAATTAAAATATTTTAATTGATGATAATCAAATTTTGAAGCAAAACCTCCCCCTGCCTTGCTTTAACCTGGTGATATTGCCAACGTTTGGGCCTTGATTGCTCTGCCTGAGAATCAGTTCTTTAGCAGTACACGCATTAATGCGGTTAACTTCTTAAAATGGTATATCTAGGCCAACACAGTGTGTGTGTGTGTGTGTGTGTGTGTGTGTGTGTGTGTGTGTGTGTGTGTAAACCAAATCAAACTATCAGCACCCAAACAAGTGAAATAAAAAGTACTTTTATATTTATCCCATATTGTCTCAAGTAATCAAATTAGCAATTATAAGTAAATAAACTTCTGCTCATTTCCCAGTTATTCAGTCTCTGATGAAAGATGCTATAAATGCAGTGTTTAGAAACACTACTCATCGGGTTTTTTTTTTTAAAACAATAATGATAGGAAAACTAAATTTTAGAGACTCCCTCCAATAAAATGTTAAAGTAGCACCTGCTCGTTGATTAACAAGAGGCCTGAAGGAAGCGCTCTGCAGAAACACAACAGCATTGATGAAACAAAAGAAAGATAATTGGATGTCTAAGAAGGTGGCTGTAACGACAAGCTAATCTCACGTTTATTGTAAGCACCAATAAGCAGTAAATAATTGCTTTCTCTTCTTTCATCCTTTACCTACTCCGTTCTTTCTTTTTTCCTTCTCTCTTTCAGTTTGGTCAATAGTTTGTGTGCACAGTGTGCAGAAAGCACAGACGGATTCTGCTGCGGTCTGTGAAATGTAGGATGCATAAAGTGGTGCAGGAGTCTTCCATGTCAGGGTGACATTGGCACTTGTGATTGGATGGGTGCTATTTTGAGCATCCGTGGCTGGCATGTACGTGCAGCAGACTGTGCATGTCTGTGTGGACTGCATGAATTTGTAAATTTAAGCTCTGTGTGAGACGGGCAGGGTTGTTTTTGTTGCTGATTATGAATGGAAGTGTTTTTGTGTTAAGATGAGCATAAAAAGCTTTTTGGAAGTAGAGTCCCACAGACTGAGTTGGCGATCTGAGACAGTCTGGGGAGGATAGAAAAATTTGGGAGGGAAGACGACTTTGGGGCGGGGGGGGGCCTTAAGTGAGGTGTTGGGACTGAGACTAGAGGAAGAGAGGTGCTATTGATTGTTTCTGCCAGCTGGGGGGGGGGGGGGGGATTTTGGGGGGACTCTTGCCAACTGCTTTCTGAAATTACAGCCAAGGGAAAGTTGGACGGATGTCATGGAGGGCGCACTAGAAAATGGTGGGCGAGGGGAGACAATCAGTCATAATGTTCAGTAACGGTGGTTTAAACAAGGCAAACAATAAATAGCTGTGTGTGGGGGTGGTGGTACAGAAGCAGAATAACTATTCTGAAACTGCTAAATGAAGCAGCTCTTTAATTTTACCTTCAGTTGTCAAACCTCTCACCTTGGCCCATCTAAACAACAACAAAATGCATCAGATGCCGAACAAAGACATGATTATAGGTGTTGCAGCAGTGCGTTTGCTCTGTGGTTTGCTCTGATGCCTAAAGCCTGGAAAGGGGAATTCTGAGTTTGGATTTGTGCTTCTATCCTAGGCCAGGATCCTCTTTTGTGATGAGAGGTTCTAAATTTGAAGTGTTCCAGTAACTTCTGGTGGTGTTGTTTTTTTTTTTGTTTTTGTTTTTTTTTCTTGTTTAAAAAACAAACAGACAACAAAACCTAATTAGTAATAATGATCTAAAGCAGTCTTTCTCAAAGTGTGGGCTCTCTCTGGTGGTACTGCAAGCCTTATTAAATGCGAAGTAGTTTGACCGGGAAGCAGGTTTCATCAGGTCATCACTTAAAGATTGGATATCCCACCTGTTGTGAATGTTTTAATGCAGTACAGTTGTTGTTATTATCATCACTTGACACATCCTGTTTATGACAGTTAAATTAAATAACATTCATATAAAAAAAATACAATTGTCTTGTATAAACTGTGGTGTTAAATAGGCCTATACTACTGCACTTTAATGTCGGTCATAAGGGTGGTACTCCTTGTGAAAAGTTTGAGAACCACTGATCTAAAGTATAGAGAAAGACCCACATTTTTATTTATTTTAAATGTTATTTTATTGCTACCAAAAACATAATGTGGTTTTATTTTTGGTAGAGTGTGCATGTCACCATTTTGTCTGGAAACATGATAGTTTGAGAAGTTTTGGATGGTGTAGCGGGGTCACGTTTAACAATCCATTAAAATTTGGCTCAACTCCAACTAGGTCTTCAAGGTCAACTTAACGATTTATTGGTGGAAAATTGACAGTTTATAATTTAGAAACTGATTCTTACAATAGAAAGTATTGTATAAAGATTTAAAATGTCACATTTAACCTTTGACCTCTTCAAGGTCAATAGATTGTGGTGAAGGTCAAAGTGATAATAATGCTACATAGAGCTATTTAAAACCATTTGTTGCAAATACGAACAATAACGTATAGACATAGATGGATTGCTATATGACAGGGTTAGGCAACTCCAGGTCCTGCAGATTTTAGATATCATGCTGGGTCAACACACCTGAATCAAATAATGAGTTCATTACCAGGCCTCTGGAGAGCTTCAAGACACGTTGAGGAGGTAATTTAGCCATTTAAATCAGCTGTGTTGGATCAAGGACACATCTAAAACCTACAGGACACCGGCCCTCGAAGCCTGGAGTTGCCTACCCTTGATATGAGGACTCAAAATATCACATTACTTTATCACTTTGTACATTGCAGGAATAACTTTAAACATAAGTGCATTTCATTGTCATGTAGAAGTGCTGGTCGATACTCATATTGAACATGATGACATTTGAAGACAAGTTTCAAATGTCGTCAAAACTCAGACGAAAAAATCAAATATGCTCGACGTATCGCGAGTTTTTCCACGTTGGATTGTTAAAATGGCTTTATCGTAACTAGGGCTGCAACGATTAGACGACTAGTCATGATTACGTCGACTATCAATATTGTCGACAACTAAATTAATAATCACATCGTTTTTAAGCTTTGTAAGATCCTGAGAGACGCAGGAATAAGTAGTAGGATTTAAGAGTGTTAAATTAACCAGCTATGATACCTGGGACTGTTCTTGGTCAGTAGTTTTTAGTAGCTATGTAGACTTTTGTTTCTTTAATTTGAGGTCATCACATTTTTATTTTACAGTTTTTGTTATAAGCAAAAATGGGCCTTTTGTTTTGAAAAACCTGTGTGCAACTGATGATTAAAAAAAATGGTTAAAAATAAACATTTCATTTATGGTTGATTTTAATGAGTATACCAGTGCAGTTTTAGGCACTATATGGTTAAAAATAACATTTGTTTTTGGAGGTTATTTAAACACACAGCCAAAACACATTGCAACATTAGATTTTCCTCATACCACTCAACCCTACGCCAGCACCTGGTATAAAATCCAAATATTCTGAAATTGACTACTCTGGAGTCTATTGTCGAGCTGTGTGATGTACTGTTTGACATTAAACTGTGTAGTCTGGAAAGTTTGACTATTTTCTATTTGAACTAATGAGGGACAACTTCCTCCAGAAACACATTAGTCCCTCATTTTTGGGCAGAAGCTCCTAAATTACACTTGAGCTTCTAATGAAATCATCAGTCACATTTCGGTGTTTCCTGTTGGGTCTCATTTGGCAGCCCTGATGAGTTTACATTAAATTATTTCTTTGCATCCTAATAATGCACAGTGTGTCTAAAATGTCTACTGCTGTGCAAAACCACCAGCTTTAATTCCCGTCAGCTCTTATGAGGACTTGAGGAAGAAATGAGAACAATGCACACAGTCATAATGTGGTGCCACATGCAGTAAAAGTTAAAATCTCTCTGAGAGGTGGAGGAAAAGTAATTTACCTTTGGGAAAATTTAATTTGAAAGATGGGTAAAAGTTTCAGTTATTTGAATGAAGAGACGACTATCATTTCACCCCTGCTCTCTCCTTAAGAAAGGCACAGGGCCTTTGGTGCAAACTGTGGCTGAAGAATGAATGTGGAAATTGTAACCCTTATAATGGACTGTGGACTATATAATGAAATATGCATGGTTATTGCTCTGCTTCCCTCTTATTCCTTCCTTTAACTTCTGTTAGTAAGCAAGAACTCGTAATAAAATGAGATTAGACACATGCTCGTTCATACTAGCAGCATCAGCAGTTCAGTGTTTCTTGATTATGCGTGTTGGATTATGTATTTAAGTCTTGAGTGACCTTGCGTCACCTTCCTGTCTTTAAATCTTTTTTTAAAATCCTTTACTTGAGTTCAATTATATATATTTTTTCACCCCCACTATACCATGTCATGATTTCTCCCCCTGGGGTCTGACTTTTTCTTATTTACATTCTGGGTTTTCTTGCTTTCTTCACCTTATCATTTTTTTTAACAGCTTTCCCTTTCTCTGCTGTTTAAACTGTTGTTTTCAGCAGCAATGTAAAGACCCATAAAGTATGCATCCATTTTCTAACACCCTCGAGTCTATCCCAGCAGATAACGAGCCAGAGGATTTTTCTAGTCAATTAAACGGCTTATTTAAATTAAACTAGTGCAGAGACAATATAGGAAATGTCAAAATTTTGCTTTGTGCAAGAATATATTTAAATTGTTGCCAGCAGAGGTGCCGGTTTAACAAGTGTTGCATCACATCTTCTTTTAACAGTCAAGTGTTTGGCTTCTTACTTTAGACTCTGGTGTCCATGATTTCCAAAAAAGATTTGATTTGTCAGACCTTAGGTCAGTTTGTCAATTTCTCCCGGGTCCCCTTAAATGAGTCAGGGTTCAGAGAAGGCTCCAGTTTCTCATGTTTTATCTTGCAAACTATTCAGTTTTCTGAAATGTTCGTCAAAGCACGGAGGAAATTCCACTAGAATGTTTGACGGCATGAAGATCTGGACCATTCGGTATGTTTTGTAGTGATGTGTACTGTAGATAAAATCCCCACAACAGTATGTGTGCAACGGAATGACACAGCTGGGATGCACTGTTGGCATGTGTAACTGGAGAGGTTTAGTTTACGCATGTTAAGTTATAGGGTTCACTTATTGGGCAGATTACTACCAGCAATGGCACCGACTCTTATTGAGACGGAAGGATGAGAGGTGAGAGTTGGTTTAGACCCAGTCATTAGTAATCGTGGTGTCTGTGAATGCCAGTTTAGATGGGTGTATAATGAAAGTTTGAATTGAAGTCAATGCCAGGTACTTCTGCAACTTTATTTATATAAAGCCAAATCACAATAACAAGTGCCTCAAGGCGCTTTATATTGTAAAGACCTTAAAATCATACCCCGAAACCCCAACAAACACATGACCCCATATGAGCTAGCACTAGAATAGAATAGCCTTTTATTGTCATTGTGTATATGTACTGTGAGGTTGCTTCACACCAGCTGTGCAAGAATATAATATAAATGGTAGACAATAGGAATAAATAACTAACAGGAGAAATGTATACAGTCAAGGATGTACACAAAAAAGACAGGCACACATTAGAGAACAGTTGCAAAGGAAAATAAAGACTTGGTCTGAGTCGGTGTGAAGGCCTGAGTGATGAGCGTTACTCAGACCGTGGCTCAGATTGGTGAGGTGAGTGGGCAGGGGTGGTGGTGGGGGGGGGGGGGGGGGGGGGAATAGTCTGAATGGCCCTGGTAAAGAAGCTGTTTGTGAGTCTCGAGGTTTGGGACCTGATTAACTAGAGAGCAGCTTGTCAAACAGGTGGGGGTGCAAGGGGTCACCTGTGATGGCCCTTGTTCTCCTGAGACAAGAGGATCTAACGATGGTCTCCCGGGGTGGCAGAGGGCAGCCAGTGATTTTTATTTTTTAAATTTTATTTAATTTTTTTTTTTGAGTTGGTCTTAATTACCCTCTGTGCAGCCTTCCAAATACCCAGGAAGTAGGAGAGTACGCTCTCTACTGAGTGGTAGAAGGCCAACAGCAGCTTCAAGTGGGAGGGAAAAAATCCCTTTTAAGAGGAAGGAAGTCCCAGTAGAACTGAGGGAGGGGCAAATGTGGGTGATCTTAGTGATTCCTCTGCTCTTCATAGAATTAAGTCATCTATCACTCAGTCTCATTAGACATTGTCAATCATGAGACTATTCTACAAATTTGTCTCTGTTGGCTGCAGCAGTAATGGTGACCAAGCAGCAGAATCATTGATTAATACTTGAACTCTTGCAGTGCTAGGTGAAGATTCAGCATTTAGAATGGCTCCAGTGGGAAGCCGTTATTTGCTTTATATCCTTTATCTATATGCTTTAAAGTTTGTAGATGGAGACATTGATACTGTAACCATACACTGATCAGTCATAACTACACAACTGACAATATGGGAAGAAGGCAAGTGGGTGGAGGCAGTGCGATGCTTTGGGCAATGTTCTGCTGGGAAACTTTGGGTCCTGCCATCCATGTGGATGTTACTTTGACACGTAACGCCTACCTAAGCATTGCTGCAGAGCATGTACCTGCTCTCATAGAAATGGTATTCCCTGATCTCTGTGGCCTCTTTCAGGAGGATAATGTGCCCTGTGTCATGGTCACTGAACCACTTTGTCTATGTGCGTAAAACATTAATTTTGCATCACTCTAGGCTCAATTGGAGAACTGTGCCACACACAAGGTGCAAGATATGTGTGTGTGGGGTATTACCTGGACAGCTCTGGGCTCTCTAGGCAAATGACTAGGGATGGGTATTGATAAGATTTTCACGATTCCGATTCAATTTTCGATTCTCTTATCGATTCTTTTTAAAAAAGGAGAACACTAAGGTCGATTAGCTTAGAACTTTGTTTTATATCTTGAACAAGATAGAAATTTAGGAGTAACATGGCCTTACAAACCCAACAGTGACATCTTAAGAGATCCAGCCTATGGCTCTTCGATGGGGTGTCACAGGGTCCCCAGGAAAAAAAAATTGTAAATGTAAAATAATAAAATAAATATTCTTCTGTAGCAATAACAAAGTATAACATAAATTATTCTGTAGCAATTACACAAGAATATCCAGTTATGTCCCTGCCTACAATTAAACACATTCACTTACCGAATATCGGGGGCATCTGCTGTGGCAAATGGGTGTAAGCCTTTGACCACAAACTTAGTCACTGCTCGGTGACATTCATCTATCCTGGCCTGAAAGGAGACGCTACCGGTAGACTGCAGCGAGAACTGCCAGCATCTGAGCCAGCCAGACTCTGTCTGTCTCTCTCATCATGGTCACCTAAATGCAGCGCACAGTAATGGCAGGTTTTGTAATAAGGCAGATCTCGCTAACATAATATGCACTGTTAGTTGAGTATTTACCTGCCGCATTAACGGGAGAGGACGTGCAAACGTTACCGCTGCTGCTGGGTTGAGATTCACGAGTCCGGAGCGGAATTAAAAACACGACATTCATTTAAGGTTATCGCGTGTTTTGTGAGCAAATGCTTTTGCATATTCGTAGTGTTTCCTCCCTTAAATGAAATATCTACTTTGCAAGTATTGCAAGTTGCCCTGTTGTCATCCGTTCTCGTAAAGTATAACCAAACTTTTGAGCGTTTGAGCCACTTAGGCACAGTGTTTCCTGCCAGGTAAATGACGCTCCGCAACGTGGTGACGTCATTCGGGGTGACTGGAATCAATAAGGGAATCGTTTGCAAAAATGGCAAACAATTCCATGGAATTGAAACAGTGGGAACCGGTTCTCAACAAGAACCGGTTTTCGATACCCATCCCTACAAATGACCGTGCCTCCACTCGCTCAGTCTTTACTCAGGGGATTTGGGCAGGCTCACGCAGTCTGATTGGTCTTGAGTTGCGGTTTCTCACCCTGTGCTGTGGACAGGTCAGTATTTCTTTGACATAAAAATAATAATTTCCAAATAAAAAGAGGAAAGCAAAACACTCAGAGATGCTTAAGTGCCCGCTTCCTCAAAATGCCTGCATCTCACACCTGCCCATGTCATTATATTGAGAGCAGTTTAGTACACTCAGAGGCCCTTCTACCCACATCCTTCACATCCCAGTGGCCAAATCCTTGAGTGGATGGTACTGTGACACCTGCCACAAAGCAAAAATGGGTCAGGAATGGTTTGAGGAGCACGACAACGAGTTTGAAGTACTGACTTGAACTCCAAATTCTCCAAATCTAAATCCAATCCTGCATCTGAAGGATGTTCTGGACAAACAAGTCCAATGCGTGGAGGCCCCACGTCGCAACTTACAGGACTTAAAGTATCTGTTGCTAACATCTTGGTGCCAGATACCACAGCACACCTTCAGAGGTGTAGTGCATGCCTCAGTGGGTCAGGACTGTTTTGGCATCAAAAGAGTGAACAACACACTATTAGTCAAGTGCTCATAATTCTGTACCGGATCAGTGCACATCTTACATTTTGCTGACACTAATTGTGATGCATAAAATGTATCAGATTGACACGACACACACGTAGAGCTGGCAGCAAACGAAAGCAAAACCCCCTTCACTTCTATTTTTCTTGTCGCTACAGTTTCCTTTTTTTGTTTCCTGTTTCTCTCCAGTTCATCTCCCTTCAGCTGTGTCAGATGCTGTAGTGTGGGTGTTGTCATCCAGACTACAGCCAAATCTTAGGCTCGCACACAAATGCAGCTGCACTCAGGAGTATGCACAGAACTGCATTTTTAGGGAGTTGAAAACCCATTTCTGTGTGAGACTGAGGGAGTGAAGGGGAGGAAGGAGTGGGGAAGCAAGTGGATATTAGGAGGAACAATTGTATTTTAGCCTGAGTTTTAGGTTGCTAAGTTGCTAAACATGCATTTCTACTGAGAATGGATTGTTTCTGTCTGATCCAGGGCGCACCCCAGTCTACATTAGTAAACATTACTCCGTTTGCAGCAGTGTGTGTTCACCCTGCTTGCATTAGTGTATAGCCATGTGTGTTTGTGCCCTCCTTTGGTCCGGCCTTGTTCTGTTCTGTACCCTTTGATCATTAGACAGCTGCATTCATTCCCACTTCTCATCATTTTATAGACAACAAGCTCATTATGCTTCCATTAACTGCTGACAGAGCGAAGGGTGATTGAGGGCAGAGTGAGAGACAAAGGGGACTGACTGAGAGAAATAAAAGCAAAGTGGAGGAGAGGGAGGAGGCGCTAGCTGACCTAACAAAAATGAGAAATGATGCACAACATTAAGAAAGATGTGGGGAGAGGCTGACTCAAGAAAGAGGGGAGGTTTGGTGAGGTGAAATGAATGGGGAGCAGTGAAGAAAAATGCAAAGTCTTCAACTTTAGCAGGGTGCAAAATATGAAAAGTGGGATTTGAGGAAAATGTTGTGCGTTCAGTTGAAGGGGTAACGGGAGACTTTGAGAATAAGACTGAACATCTTTGTCCTGCAGTGTGTACCACCATTTGAATTCAGCACACACTCTCACATGCTCTTTTTTGCTATATAACGCTTAATCTTTTCAAGGTCTGAGGGGTGTTTTTCATCCCAGCAAATTCAACATTTAGCAAGCATGATTAGAAAGAATTACTGTCAAAATACTTTACTTTCTGATTGTGTGACTTGATGTCGGTACTTTCTACTTCCCCACTTCTTTAAAGATTTAATTCCAGGTTGAAATGGAGGATATTCTTACCCTGAGGTTTAAAGCAATCTGCTTTTCACTGCAAACATTTGATCATATTGCAGCTGTAATTAATAACGAACCAAAGCTGCACGCTATTGAGCTTTGACAGGTCCTTGGCTCTTTCTCTGTACATGCTGCTCGACTTGCTGCCCATATATCAGAGAATCTTGCAATGTGAATGACCGGTGATGTAAAACGGTTACACGTATACTATGAAAATAATAACGTATTGAAGGCTTAAATGTTTGTATTTGGAACATTTTTATTAGATTGCTCTTAGACCTTCATCATATATTAAACATTAATAATAAAACGCTAAAGATTAAATGCAAACCAAGTAATGGAAGTCGAGATCAAAACTGCTGATTGTATAAGTCAGTATCTGCAGTGTAATGTAGCATTTTTCTCCATAAGTTTGTCCTTCTACTGACTGCACGGATGACAGAGTTTTGGCTTGACTGCTTACAGTTACCAGTAAAGAGATTTGGATGTATACCTGGAACACACATTATTGATTCATGGGGTATCTACATACCAGGGGTATGAGATGCAATCTGAAAAGCAGTCTTCAATTTGCATTCAGCTTTAAACAGTTCCCTCACAAACGGACACAAATGTTAAGAAAAAGGCACTGTGTGCGGGACTAACGGCTCAGCTTTTCCAGGGTCATATGTTTTCATTAGCGTCTTGTATTGTAATAGCATTACAATACACTTAAAACATCACATTTCCCATTCAACTTCTCGTATCTTTTTGAGTGTCTATCCTTTCACACCTCTAGCTGACCTATGGTGGTCTCGTCATCATAAGACATCAAGGTTGTGAAAAATAGAAATGTGACCTCTTTTAGGTTTCCAGGTATAAGAGATTTAAAGCACTGCCTTTTAGAAATGTCATATGTTTGGTACAGGGCGCCAAATGGAAGAAAGCTGCATTTCAAATAAAGGTCTCCGGTCTTCCTCACGCCCTTGCTGGACCATATTTTGAAACCAGTCCTGCTCTGAAATATGCACTTCCCCACGTGAAAGATGAGAAGAGGGTATACCAGATTTATACCAGATATCAGTGCTGTTTCTGAGAGAGCGTTTTTCTGTTTTTCTTTTTAGCTTTTTTTTACTTTTTTTTTAGCTTAGAAGAATATAAATAAATTTGATGGGAGGTTTAGTGCTGGTGCTTTCTCATATTCACCTAAGCTGTGGGGGTCTGACGAAGTGAAGAAGTGCAGAATGCAACTGAGCAGAGCAGTGATGCCATTTCATGTCTGGGAATTGGAGTCCTCGCCTTTCGTAGAGTAGAAATGGCATTCAGCCTAAGTTTTATCTTCATGCATGTATGTTTGGCTTTTCAGAAAGTTGGAATCCATCTTTAAAGGTGAGCTTTTGTTGTCGGATTTTTGGAGTAAGTCTGAAAACCACATTTTTATAAGTATGTGTTCATGTACACTCGATTGCTTGGTTTCTTTTCTGTTTAGATTTTGTGCATTAGTTTTTTCTAAGATTATTGCCAAGAAAGTGCCAGCAGATGTCTTTTAGCGTCTTGTTCATCAGGAGTGAGCATCGAGTTTTTCGTCAAATTACTTGTATCAGAGCTTAGACTATGGACCCAGCTATGGTGATGTCTTTTTGAGAAACATTGGCCGTGTACATTGATATGAGCATGAGAGCAGCACTCATCTAAAAATTGGCAGAATAAGCAGTGAGAAAGAGCAGTAGATTGAGGCAGCGGGGAGGAGACGGATTGAGAGGAGGCCTTTAGAAATAGGGCAGAGGATCAGAAAGACCTGTATAAAATGTTATGGCCTCATATATATTGCAGGCTTCAGAGAGATGGGGGAGAATGCAAGGAAGAAAAATTGAATGGAGAGGGAGCTGGTAGATGTCTTGAGATTAAGGTTCTTTGTTTCTTTGTTGTTTAAAATAAATATTTTAATATCTTTAAATGGGTCTTTGGGTATTATATGGCACCTAACTGTTAATTCCAAACTTGACGCCATTAGATTTCTACAGAAAAGATGATCCCCTAGCACATACACATGGTTTAAGATGTATAAAATAGTCTCTCTCTCTCTCTCTCTCTCTCTCTCTCTCTCTCTCTCTCTCTCTCTCTCTCTCTCTCTCTCTCTCTCTCTCTCTCTCTCTCTCTCTCTCTCTCTCTCTCTCTCTCTCTCTCTCTCTCTCTCTCTCTCTCTCTCTCTCTCTCTCTCTCTCTCTATATAGCTGTTTATTTTTTGGTGTCGTAAAATGTGACAGTTTGGGTTGCCTTGCTGTCAGCGAATCAGCCTGTAGAAACTTTCTCTGAACCATGCAGTGTTATTTTAGGATGAGTCTGTATTTCTGTCTCTGCAGTACAAGGAAAGTTATGGTTATAGTTTTTTTTTTTTTTAAATTAATTGATAGTAAACATCAGGTTTTATGAGCCCACAATGCTGTGTGTCCACATGTGGACTGTAAATTCCTGTTAGGTATTGTCTGTAGCTATATTGATTTAAAATCCGTGTGCATTTCTCTCCCTCTTTATCCCTTCTTTCTGTGTGCACTTTTTATGAGTCCATTGCTTCCAGTCTCTGTACACCTCCTATCACACTGTTGGCTGATGGTCTTGCAGCTTCCGCTCAGTTCACACGATCTCTCAGTAATGTGAGGGAATCGAAGGATCAATTTTTATATTTTTCGTCGACATCATTGATGTGTCATGACTGTGAAATCTAATTGAAAGTTTTTCTGTAGCTACAGAATGACTTTTGTTTATGCAATAGCTACTTGAAAGCACAGAAATGATGCAGGTTGAACAATCTTTCCACATCTTTTAATAAGTGCATCTAAATTCAGTTGTCGCCATATACACTTCAGCTCTGATTTGTCTCATATCATCATAGGATTTCTTATATTGTCATTATTTTACCTATTGCACATCATCCAGCTGTGTGTCATACAGCATCTTTCTTTTTCTTTTTCCATTCTACTCTTGGGGGAGCTGCAGACTATTACAAATTGGGCATAAGAATAAAAAATAGGTCAAAAAATACAGTAAAGGAAGCATGTGACACGTCCTTTATGCTGTTTGAGGCTTCATTGGAGCAGTGCCCTAATCTGCTACTGCTGTAGAAAGCTAAGTTATAGACTGTCTTACCTAGTCCATGTCCATAAGTAGTTTGTTTAAACTGTCAGCTCTGCACAGTAGTAGCATGTATGTACTCGCAGCTTTCAGCCTTTTTGCTTTGCTCATCCCCACGGCCTTTCCTTTCATCAGGCTTACACCACACGTTTCAATCGTTATTCATCCCCAAGCCTCTCATTAACACCCTGCCAGGGTCTCTTCCAGCAGATCTACAGGTGTTTAGGCAAAGAAGTTATAAGCAAAATCTGTCTTTAGCTGCATCATTTTTCTCCTACTGTCTGTTCATTGTCCAGCCATCTGCTCCATTCAACATCTACCTTCCCTCATCGCTTCGATACTTTGTTTCTGTGTCCTGTTCATGGTTCTTCTGCCATCTGTCTCCTCCCATAATCACTGACACTTGCTCCTTTTTTTCCTCTTTCTTATAAAGTAAAGTTCTGTTTCATTTTTGGGATCGTGAAGACTTAATTTCTGAAAGCTTGATAAGCATAAAGGGAAAGGAAAGAGATGAAAGTGGACCACATAGGGGGAGATGATGGTGGGGCAAGTAACGTTTTTTGACTTGTTGCCATGTAAAGGAAAAGAAGAAAGATGAAGGGAGAAAAGCAAAGGCAGTGATCAGAGGGCAGTGGACAGTGGGAGGGCTGCCAATGCAAGAGAGTTTACACTTAAGAGAGGAGTTTTATATACCTATGTCTTAACTGCCTCTTTTTTTTTCTCTCCATCCATCCCTAATATTTGTTTTTAATTATACATGGTCTGTTTGCCAGCCATCTTCTGATGGCCTGAAGAGTATAAAAAAAAAAATCAGAATACATCCATGTTTTCAACAGATGTTTCCATTAGGGCTGGGCCATATCATACCGTTCACGGTAATACCGGTATAATGTTAGGCAACGATAAGAATATGAAATATCGCGATAGAATATGGGTAAAGCGCGCATGCGCAGTGCCTTTGTTTTCATACGCACATGGCGGAAAAAGCGTGCCGGCGATGGAGAATGAAAAGGGCGAAAGTGGATCGTTGAGTGAAACGGATGAACCAGAATTGGTTTGTAAAAATGCTGCAACTTCAGTGGTGTGGAACTAGTTTAGCTTTCGTCCGTCAGATACATAACAAAGCACTATTTTTGGTAGAGCGTGCTAGCGGGCCGTCATTATTACTGTGTTTTTTGGAAAATACGGCACACTTAAAATCAATCCTTTGATTTTTCTGAAAATCGACAGTGCCCCTTATAATCCCGTGTGCCTTATGTATGAATTCTGGTTGTGTTTACTGATCTTGAAACGATTTTATGTGGTACACGGCGCTCGAAGATCTGTCAAATGTTTTAGTACGACTTTGTTAAGTTACTAACCTGCACCGCTGGATGGATTGTCAGAGCATTACAGCTATCGTAGGCAGGAGCCCCGCGGAGTGATACGTACTGTGCTTCAACATAATATTACCGTATTGTGTGTGTGTGTGTGTGTGTATAACCTCTTTAAGTTTTGTGGATATTATAGATGGTTATGCTGAGGATATGTCGGCCAATTTCCACTGGAAATGTCTTTTAGTTAAACTGTCAGCAAGGAATTTGCACTGTTACATTTTTATATCACTTTAATGCACATAAAAAACAGCTGCTCGTTTAAGTGAAATATATTGATGGGTTTTTTTTGTTTTTGTTTTTTTGCACTAATAAAGTTGTGGAGTTGTAAAGTATTTTTTCTAGTGTCAATTATATTGTCAGTTATATCGTTATCGCAAATTTTCAAATGTATATCGTGATAAATATTTTTGGTCATATCGCCCTGCTCTAGTTTCCATTATTTAATGTATTATCTCTGAGTCTGCCATTTGTGCAACATTTAATGGCAGTTAATCAAATCTTTGAGGCATTTCATGACTAAACACCTTTAAAAACCCAGCAGTTTGGTGATTACTGCTAATTAGTAAATGTTGGGATGCGGGCTATGACTGATTGTGGCAAAACAATTGGATCTACTGAACATGATCACAGGAGAGTAGTTTGTCACATAAGACCACAGTAGCAAACAACTCGAAAAATAACTGCTACTTCAGTTACAGAGAAATCCCCAGCAAACCCTCTAACAGAGCAATTGCTATCAGTTTTACTCTTTCATCCCTGCTTTACATATCTGTGACAGTGTTTATACCCACGATACTCTTCCTGAAGTCTGTTTGGTTTTCTGTTGAAGACCAAACAAGTTGTTCGCTTTGTCTTGCAAATGCCTTGGCATAAAAATGAAGCTGCAAGTGGTTGAAAATGGCTATTGAGAAGATGCGAGAATGACCTGAATCTTAATTACACAAGCAAAGAGTAGAAGTGAGAGTATGGACAGGCATCACTGAGAGAGAAATAACGAGCAGCTGGAATGAAGGGATGAATTCATGATTTGTAAATGGATGGAGGGCTTCTGGTCAAGCTCCTTTCCATTACAGCTGGGATGACTATAAATGTGTGCATACAGGGATGTGTTCATTATGTTTTGTGTGTGTGTGTGTGTGTGTGTGTGTAAAAATATCTGTGTGCATTACTGTGTGTTGGTGCCTATGTGTGCTTTTAGGCTGTGCATTGTTTTGGTAGGGTGAGCTGCAGCGAAGGGATTAGAGAGGTGGCACCAATGAAATGTAGCTGATCTATTTGAGCGCATGTGCCTGTTGGTGTTTTTCTGTGGTTGTATCAGCTGTGAATTGTGTGTGTGTGTTGCAAGTCTGAAAGGGAATTGGATCAGATTACAAAAAGTCTTGGCACCGGATTAACTCCAATCCCCACAAGAGAAGAGGAAAAAAATGAGAGCTGCAGTTAAAGCGAACGGCATAGCGATGTTTAGATGAGGTGTAGAGTGAGATGTATTGTAGGATTTATGTAATATTTGCTCTGTGAATCAACTGTGCATTGAAGGTTTGCGTGTCAGCTTATTTTCACATTTTGATTCCCTCATATTATACAAAATGCTGAAAGTGTAGCCTATGTGAGCTTTCATGACATCGACTGTTTCACTGCTTTCAAAATGAGCCAGATGGCGGGACTCTGCTGCCTTCATGTAGGGTTAGGTTTTCACCTGGGGTTTACTGAAAATTAAGATCAGTGTCATTTAGGAAACAAACCAGTGTTTTACTCCTTTTGCCCTTTAGCAAGTGCTGGACGCTTTGCCTTAGCATGTATTTCTGAGAAGAGAACACTTCAGTGCTGCTCTGTAGCTTTGCAAGTTTGAAATTCCAGACCTACCAAATATTTAAAAGCAGTAGATTATGCTCATTATGTTGGAAGTTTTACATCAGCGTTGACTTCTGAATAACCGAACTACAGTACATTTTCTCAAATCTTTTCTTTTGCATCTTTTAGCAAAACTAATTTGTGTATTTATAGTTTGATATTTACTTTTATTTTATTAACTGTGCTGTATTTTATGATTTTAATCTGCAGAATGAACAATGAAAGTGAGTGTATTTGTATGCTACTCTGCTGAAACATAATCTCTGCTTCAGTTTCACTGCACAATGTTAAGTACACTGACAATAAAGGAATCAATCTTTTCTATTCAGGCAAATTCAGTTCTGTTCAGGACGTCGACTAAAGGTAACGCTAGTAAAAAAATGTGTTAAGAAATGGGCGTCTTATCTCTTTCAAGTCATTTTTAGACATTTTCTTGATTAGTAGCTAAATGTTCTACATCCTGTAAATAATTTTGTGAAATACTTTCAAAATAAACTTAAACAGATTTGGCTTCGTTTTATTTTTATTATTTAGAATTTCTTAATTCAGATGGTGATACCAACTGCTACACTTGGTTTTCTCTTGGGACTGTTTGTTTCCATACATAAGAAGCCCGGTTTATAACACCGGTACCATGGATTATGTGTTCAAAGCATTTAATCCCACTACTTTGTTTTTTATCCTTTATTTGATGGAACAGTGGAAAAAAGGAAAGCTTAGACTGGGGAAACATACTCTGCGTTAGCTTTACGGCATATGGTCATATCGCTCCCATCCCTTTGAACTAAACTGCAGCCCCTGAATTAATCCCACTATTTGTCAGTAAATTGACGAGCAATACTGTACTTTTACACAACAATGTCACCAGACTTACCCATTTAAAGAATCAGTACCATCGATTGTGTGATTGATTTGTTTTGCTAGCTTTGCAATGTGCTGCACATCACACATGCAGCTTAGGAGCTTTGTTGCACATTACTATGACTGTCCCTGGACATTTCATGACCCAGCATGTGTCGATGTCAGTCTGGTGGATATGGAACATTGGGAGATGGCAGGGGATTGGAAGGATTTGTGTGCAGTGAATTATCAATATTGCTGTTCCTCTGAGGATTTGCATGTTGTGACAGCAATCTGGCAGTGACAACCTTGAGACAATCATTTCTTGTTTTTTAGACTGAGTAGTCTGAGTGAGTCTGCAGACCTGGTGACAGTGGACTGTTTGTGTGTATATGTTGTGGTGGAATTTAGGAGGATTTTTTACTTTTTTCAGGCTGAGTTTGAGGGCTTAATGTAATTGAAAATCTAAGAAATAAATCTTGAAAGCTCTCTTTCTCTATCCCTTCTCTCCATGACTAATCCTAAGCCAGGTTCCTGATTTTTAGTTCAAAGATGAACAGTATTGTTATGCCTTGCACCAGCCTTCATCTGCCAGGATTTTTGTGTGCATGTGTCTGCGCGTTCGTGCGTGTGCATGTCCTTGCAGAAATCAAACGGCAGTAGGCTTCAAAATAAAGTGGGAGCACCACACATAATAGACATTTCTGAAGAGACGTATTCTGGGAGACTTGATGAGACCAGCTGAACCCAATATTTCCTGGATATGTCAAAAAAAACCCTTCCTGAAAATTGGCAGTGTGCAGTAGATTTGCAGGCTTTGGTGCTAGAAACCATCTCTTTGCAAGTGCCTATTTTGTTCAACAGCTACAATAGTATTTTGACACTTAGGAATTAGGAATTTGGATATTAACAGTCCCATACACACTGACGATAGGGACCCCCCCCCCCCTTTTTTTTTTCCCCCTGCTGTTTGGATACTGGGAGCCTAGTGAGCCTTTCTAATAAATGACAGACCATTTATGCTGTTGTCGTAAGCAAATATAAAAATATACCTAACAAAGTACTTTAGATGTGTAAACCTAGCGAAATGCACACAGAAGCAGACACAATCTGTTAGAAAAGCAAAGTACCTGGACGGGTCTTGACGTCGTCATAGTTGAATCATTTGTACTGCCTCCCAGTTCATGTTTAACTGTTATCTTCCATTCAGGAGTGAATCGGGTGATAACTGTCTAGTAGCATGCAGAGGTGGTGACAGTTTTCAGAGTACCGATATAAAGAAAAACAACTGATCGCGACCGTTTAGTCGGCTGATGAAGTCCTTCGATCGGGTTTGTTTATTCTACACAACAAAGTGAGCGCTGAACTCAGCCACCCTGTGTGGACTAGAAAAGTTAAGAACAAATTGCTCAAAGATGAATTGGCTTCAAAAACAAGAGATCAGTGACATCACCTCTAAATACAGCTTAGAGGGAGAAGGTAAAAGAGATGAGTCGGTGTGCAGGGCCATCAGAAAACACGTGACTGTGAAAAAGTACTGTACCAACCAAACCTAACTAACAGCTGATCTGAAAGCTGTTGACTTTTTGGGGTTACAGAAGATGATCATTAAAAACTGTTGTGTAAAAGTCTTAATCAAGCCCTCCTCTTTTTGTTTCTAAGGAGACAGACTTTCTTGTAATATTTCTGGCTTTCTGAAGGTCTTTCAGATTTTTTTTTTTTTTTTTTTTTTTTTTTTTCCTTGAACTTTGGTTGCTTTTTTCTCATTTTCAGTCCAGTCCTTGCATCTGACCATTTATAAAGGAAGTTTTTTTCTTTCCTTTTTTAAAGCCACTTAACACTGACCTGTGAATCATTCAGACATAAAAAGGCATTTAACTTGAACCAGTGCTGTCTCTACACATAGCAAAGTACCTAAAGATATCATTTAAAATTTGTTACGTACATTTTGTCACAAAAACAGATCATTTGTTCCCATCAAGTTTAATCTATACTTAAATACCAAGGTAAGAGCTCGATGTATGCATAAAATATTTTTTTTCACTACATCAAAGTGATTACCAGATATATAAGGAATGGTGTGTATTGTCTTAATAAAAAAGTGAGACTGTTCAAGTGGAGGACAAATGTTTCACGACTTAAAAACAACTATTTA
Organism: Pelmatolapia mariae; assembly: GCF_036321145.2. NCBI lineage: Eukaryota > Metazoa > Chordata > Actinopteri > Cichliformes > Cichlidae > Pelmatolapia > Pelmatolapia mariae. The sequence continues at coordinate 85,188,672 of NC_086229.1, read as the reverse complement.
CAACAGATGAGCAGTTTCTGCAAGTCATGTCCTTAAGAAACAGGAAAAAGTCAAATTGCCAGGTAGTATAGTTTATCATCTACTGTTGACAAGTTTCATCGGAAGTACTCTTATAAGGATGACTGCCAAGAAGCCTTTATTAAGGTAAACGAGGAGAGGTTTGGGTATGCCAAATTACACAAGAACTGCAATGAAAAGCTAGCTGTCGTCATTAGAAGAAGATGCACTCAGTTTTTGTCACAATCATTATTGTAAGACATGGAAAAGGTGAGATTCAGCTAGAAAAACATGGATAAAGATAAAGAGATGCTAATGATTGACCACTGTTTATTTTCTAGAGTTTATTCTTGGGCTTATAGATCACCAGCAGACTGTGTCCCATAATATATTCCATGGAAGTATTTGCAGTATTTTACTGTCAAGTGGTTTTATTAAAATAAGGTGGCTTTAGCAATTAGTCATTGTATTGTATAGACCAGCGGTTCCCAACCCCAGGCCACAGACGGTACTGGTCCGTGAGTCGTTTGGTGTCGGGCCGCGAGAGTTAAGGCTCAGGTGTAAAATTGATGGTTTTTGGGGTTTTTATCCTTAACTTGGTTTCCCTGGGTCTTTTCCCGTGTTGTAGTTGTCTTATTTTGAAAGAAATAGTTACGCGTTACCATAGCGACCAGAGAGGAATAAGGGGCAGAGGGGAGGCTGTTACACTCAATGTTGTTGGCGCATTTCAGGAGGACGCTGCTAATAAAGTTACACAATTACACTGAATTCATGTTTAATATATTTACAAAATACCACAGTTTTTGTTTAGGTCGTCATGGTTTGGTGTGTAACTGCTGAAAGTCAAACTGCTTCTTTCAAGATATTGGTTTCATTTTTTACTTTTTTGCTCCCCTTGCATATGATCAAGGTGTTTTGGGTTTCAGTGGGTACTGTGCGTCTGCCAAAGATGACAAGTTCCTGCTGAGTTTTAATTAGGACTTCTTGTTACCAAGTTGTAAATGATTTCAAGCTAAAGTATGTGTAGAGAGGGTAACCAGGGAGACGGGCCTCCATTTAAGTTTTCTGCTATTTTACCTCTGAATATTTCCTCTAATCTACTTTCACTCTGTCCTGTTTCCACCGTCTCTGAACACTTCCCCCCGTCTGTCTTTGTCCTCGTTTGATCATCCATCAGTTTTAACTTCAACTCCCCTCCCTCCTTCATCCATTGACACTCAGCACCACGAATTGTTCTTAATGCATTTTGTTTCACACTCTGACTCCGTCTACCTCGTACAATACCTGCTATCCATCTTTGTCACTTTTTATTCAAATCTAGACACCAGTGTCCATTCATCAGTGCTGGGATCATTTAAGCAGAATCAAACACTTGCAGCAGGGAGCTAAATGTGTAAATGCTCCTTATGCTTTTTACAGATGCTTAAAGAAATGTGTGCGTGTGTTGTGTGCATGCTGGTGACCTCTCCTTGTGCTAGTACAGTTCATTGACTTGGCTGCCAGACCTTATAAAACGGTGACCGCTCAATCTGTTACATTGGCTGCTACTTCACTGACTCAGCGTGTGAGCGCAAGGGGGGAAAAAAACACCAGTGCAATATAGTCACACACACTGGTACAGTACATGTGTGAATCTGTGTGTACTTGAAGTCGATGGAGGTGTGTGTTTACATGTCTGTTTGAAGGCTGCAGTGTGTTTTCTCATCTCTTTCCATGAGAATTCATCTATGAAGTCTTGGATCAAAAAACTGGCTTCATGCAGAAGGTTGAGGCAAAGGTGAATCAGGCTGAAAACTGGCATTCTGGGAATGTGTGTACACAAAGTAGCCCAGCAGTTGTGCCATCACCAGAGATCAGGACGTATAGCTAGTATGCACACATAAATGTGCACAAACTGTCATTTCCAGCAAATACTCCCAAGTCAGCTAGTGTACTAAACTGTAGAGCTCTCAACGTGTACATCTTTTGTATCCATAGGTTTTATGTTTGCACTCCATGAGCTCCAGTGTCCATGTTTGCATGTGTTTAAGACCAAGTTTTCTCTGTGCTTGTGAATGCTTTGTCTATTTTTGGTAGAATCTGGAAGGCGTTTCCATAAATAGGTCTTTTTTTTCTTCTTTTTTTTTCTTTTTTTTGTTGTTGTTGTTGTTTTTGTTTTGTTTTTTCATTGAGGAGAAATCACTACTTTCTGAATTTTGTATTTTTTATTTTATTTTTTTCAGTCAGTATTTGATGCATGAATTTGCATGTGAGTCTGCATATTATACACCTGATCTGTTTCCTTGAGATGAGTTTTCTGGGGGCTGATGCAACTCTACAAGTTTTGGGATTAATAAGACATTTTAAGCAGGTGTTATTTTACCCAAATGGACAGTTTGATTACAGACCCATGTTCTAGCCTGGTTTTATTTTTCACTCTAACTGCGTTTCCACAACAGCGAGGCTCTGTTCAAGTCTTATTTAGTTGCCAGAGTCTAATTGCTGCAATTTAGCTTAGGGCCATCTTTGTCTCTGCAATCAATCTCCGTCTTTTCCTCTGCCCGTTTGAATGTCTTAACATTTATGATCGCCAAATGGAAATCAAAGCAATCCTGAAGGCATTAAGCTGGTTTAACAATTAAGAACTAAACAAGCATGTTTGTTTAAATACAGGAGAGAAGCAATTTAGGTCCTTAATTTCTCTTGGTGAATTCATCCTAGTCTGATTTAAATAAAAAGCTCAACACTACAAAACAAGATTTGCTTTTCTCTGGTTTGTTTTTTTTTTAATTTTTTGGTCATTTGATTACTTGTGGCCTTTAAATTTTATTCTAACATTTGCGTGTTGCTTTTTCCGTTTCTCAAATGAGGTAGATTTCAAATAATGACAGAGCTTTGATTATAGGAATAATCACTGAGATGTTATCTGGGGAACTTGGGCTGGTCTGATTGTCGAAACTGAACATGGTTGGTACACCAATCACATTGCTTTGCTCACATCAGGATTGTAATTTGTGTAAATCTGCCCAGTCTTGAAATTATGGTCACGATAATAAAGGTTATTTATGTAGCATTTATATACCAATTACACTCTGTATGCAGCTCCCACTGGGTGAAATTAAACTGGTGCTGAGACAATCCAAAGTGGGAGTTTGAAAGATGAATGAATGGAAAGCGCTCGTGTTGGCCTGCTAACATGCTAATTTCCATCAGAGGTGTGTTACTCTAAGAGCAGCGATGTACAGCTTTGAGCAGGAAAGCATTTGGAGTCGTGCAGTTTCGAAGAATACCAATTACATCAGGTGATTATATAGTTTGATTTGTTTGGGACACTTACGATCAGGTGCCAGACTAGTTTCTTTTAGACTGAGTCATTCCAAAAACTCTGTAAGGAAGAAACATGAACTATGATAAACTAGTTCCAAACTGCAAATCCTGTAATTAACTTGAAATTGACATTAAAATCAAAGTGGAAATTGAAAAGAACCAGTTGATGATTCTCCTTTGTTTGTAGCCTTTTGTTTTCTGGAAAATAAGGTTAAAATGCAATTTTCCATAAAACAAAGCAATTTTATATGGTGGATTTCATAGTTCTGATTAATAGAACATCATAACTGTGCCAAAAAGAGAATATTTGTTGGCTGACTATGTGGAAGTCGTGAGATGTAGTTTTTTTGGGGGGGAGAAGGCTTTTGAGTGTTGTTAGAAAGTGAGTCACATTTAGACCGAATATCAAAACCTATTCAACATTTAATGATCTATGTGCCTCCAAGGTGCAGTATAAAATCAGCATGTTTGTGATCTGCTGAACTGGTAGCTCCGTTGTTATACTTTTGCTTCTGTGCACTGAACAGCTCTGACTCCACCTGATGTGCACTGTTGTGTGTTCGTTGGTGACGCTACTTCGATGTAGCAGTGGTCTAGCCCTTCAGAACATTGAGACCCAACACGCACCACAACAACTAATCAGAAATGGCTTTGCAACACAACAAAAAACCAACAAAGAACCCAGGGTGTTAAATCATCCTTAGGACTTCTCAGTTTCCAATCTGTTCAGCTGTCAGTGGTATATGCCAGAAGAAGCCCAGCTCGGGGGGTGGGCACCAACAGGACCCAGAGGTCTCCCTCCAGGTGCTAGAGACAACAGGACAACTGCAGAGATTGCATGACAATAGCCTGTAGGGTCGGACTTGTGTGACTGTGAGAGATTTTAGACACACAGCTGTATTAGATCCTGGTCTTTTACACTTCTTATTTAACCATCATCCCTTATTTTCGTCATATAAACTTCTCAAACTTCTTAATTGAAGATCCCCTTTCCAGTAGAAAGTAGTGATGGGAAAGCAAACTTAATACATTGGCAGTGAGCAGTTATTGGTTGTGCATTGGGTCAGATATTTGTGGAGCTTTTGATGCTAGGTGTCTCTCTCTATGAATCCCATCTATCATTTTGGGTGTGGAGGTGTTAATATGTAATAAGCCCAGGGTTGAGTCTGTAATTAGCTCACACAGTTTGTCACTTGCCCGTTCACATGCAAATGTTGGATCGCCTATAAAAGGAAACGCGAGTTTCCCTGCTATGCCCAAGGGCACTTGGATAGAGTATGTGGGCAGTACCTGAGCCACAGCTACCCCTTTGTCCACCCCTATTATGCACTGTTTGTTTTCCTTGTGGCACTTCTACACTGTGCACATCATTTAAAGGACATTTCAAGATCCCAGCCCCAACATCGACACATTGGCTGTATAAAGTACACGACAAGGGTTGTGATTATAATTACAGTGTAGTAGATGAAAGGTGGTAGAGAAAATGGTGTTTGAAATAAATCCCTCTTGATTAATGACCTTATTTTGCATTAAAGAAAGATGACGAAAACTGCCCTTCACTCTCTAAACAAGTAATACATGAGGCTGATTCTTTGTGCTTTTATGTAGTCATGTTTGCCTGAAGAGAGTAAGGAGGCCTTTTGTTTTTCTCCTTCATGGCTCAACAGGATGAGTGGGTTTTCCTGCTTGATTGTTTACACAACTAATGCTACCAGTACAACTTGGATAATTAAGAGCTATAAAATTGCTCTCTTGTGATCTTTTCTTGCTGCAGGTTGGATACGAGAACGCAGGAACTGTGGAGTTCTTGGTGGATAAACACGGCAAACACTACTTCATAGAGGTGAACTCCAGACTGCAGGTTGAACATACGGTCACCGAAGAAATCACAGAGTAAGTAGAAGTTCACCCTTGTAGATGCTGGGGTCGTTGCATTTTGCATGTGTTTCTATGGGGTGATTGGTCCATAGACGGGGATTCTCTAGAAACTGCTGATGTGCTAAAAAAAAATCAGGTTGTTGGTTGTGTTTGGTTCTACTAATTAACTGCTCTTGATTAACTGATCAGCAGCAGGTGTGAGCGCACCTATAAAAGCAGGTTTTGGCAGTTTGCTGGGGTGTAAACTCGATGTCAATATCTTCTCACGGGTAAATGTCCCAGCACCCTAAGATCAGACCATTCAATCTTTAAAAATTAAAATAAATTAATCAATTCTTAATAGCATGTTTGGTAAAAAAAACACCTCATCAACTGTCAAGCACGGTTGTGGAGGGGTGGTACTTTTGGCTTGTTTGCAGCTATAGGACCTAGGCAGCTTGCAGTCACTGAGCCAGCTTCTCTGTGTATTCAAGAATGACATATGAGGCCATCTAATAGCTAAAGCTCTACTGTAACTGGGTATTTCAATAGAACAGTGAGCATAGCAACAAATAAGAATGGTTGTACAGTCAAGGTGTTGCTGTGGTCCAGACCGCGAGCTGATTAAAATGCTGTGGTAAGAAAGATTTGTTGTGCATATGTTATAAGTAGGTAATAATAATACATCATGTGGGCATGCAAATATTTAAAGAATGTTTAATCTTCGTCAGGTTTTTTGTAGGAATAATCAAGTTTCACTTTTGGCAGCACAAATGAACTGCATCAATGTAAAAAGCTTCCTGCTCTGAAAATTGTCTCAAGTAAAGGCAGTGAATGTTAGAGGTATATCAAAGACGAGTGGAGTTTTAAGTACATGAGAAGGAGGCAAAAATGGACAAAAAGCAAGAAAGATGGAGAAATGGACAAGATGAGAAAGAGGGAAAAGGAGATTGATAGAAAGCTGACAAGTACAGAGAGATGGCTGCAGGAGAGAGGTGATTAAGAAAAGAAGAGGACCTGAACAGGTGGAATCAGTGAAGAGAGAAGCTGCAAGATGAGGTCAGAGGAGGGTCGAGAGACAACAAGTTTAAATGGGAGAGGAGAGAAAGAGAGGATAATGAAAGATATAAATAGCATTCTGCTCTACTGATGACCTGTGAGATTTGCTCAGCTGAAACAACACAGATGAGTTTCAGACACAACATAAGACACAAACGCCAGATAGGTACAGATCCATTGGCACTGGAGTTGCACAAAGACTGACAAATCTTGGTTTTAGCACTAATGTGTGTACACACAGAAAACCACAATTAGACTAATTAATGTAGGATTTTCTGCCTAATTTGCTGCATTAATAAACGGAGCTGACACACTAACCAGTGCTACTAACACTAAGTTATTGGCAGATGGTGGAAACAAAACATCTGCTGCACATGGCAAACACATGACTGACAACTTGATTTCCTTCTTCTTAATCAGTTTCCACACTCTTGTCTTGCATTATCTTTTCTTTCTTTTGGTCTTGTTTTTTCTTAAAGGAGTGAGCGATTTGCATTGCAGCACAGCTAATAAGCTCTGAGTGGAGGAAAAACATCAATAAATGTTTGCTATGGTGATAATTTAGTCAAAGAACTACTAGCATTGGAAAGGTCTTCTGAAACCATTCATTACTCTGCGTTTAAGTGTGTGCCCTTAAATTGTAGGTAATTGCACTAATTATTTGAAAGACGACATTTAAGGTTCGGCATTTCTTATCAGTCCTGATTTTGGTCGTTTAAAGAGAAGTTTGCCTTCAGGGTTGTCTGACTAGGTGAGAGCTTGGTTTATTCAAACCACAAATGTATCAAGAACTCTTGTGCCTAAAACTTGGAGCCAGAAAGACTTGAAAGCCATTTTATTAGGTACAACTTGATACTTGTACCTAAAAGACGGTCCACTCTCAGTGGTGCGTTGTCTTGCTGGAAATAGTCAACAGATGTGTACACTGCATTAAAGGGATCGATGTGATCAGCAACACTTGTGCAGTTTTTGGTAAGCCTGTATTATATCCTTAGTTTCTTGTTCGAGCAAACAGGAGTGGCACCTGGTGTGGGCTTCTGCTGCTGTAGGCCATCAGCTTTAAGGTTTAACGTTTGTTCGGAGATGGCCTACGGGCTTCCAATCAGCTTGAAGCAGTCTGGCCATTCTCCTCTGATTTCTGGTATCAAAAAGGCATTTCTACAGAACTGCTGCTCTCTAGATATTCTCTCGTTTTCTGACCATTCTCTGTAAATCATAGAGCTATTTGTTTAGAAAAATCCCAGTAAAGTCGGTCAGCAGCTGCTGCTGAGTTTGAAATTCAGAAGGCCATCATGACTGTGTCAACATGCCTAAATGCATTAAGTTGCTGCCATGTGATTGGCTGATTAGATATTTGCTTTAACGAGGAGTTGAACAGGTGTGCCTGGAAAAGTGGCTGAGTGTATTGCCTTGCCAGTGCCCCTAAGAGGTACAGTTTATTGATTTAAGCCCCTGGATATCCCGTGCCCACACATACCAACATGTCTAGATATCTTCCATGGACTTGAAGTGGGCCATGTAGTTTTCAAACCCTGTGTGTGTGCACATTATTCATCATTAAGTCCTATCAAAAATGTCAAATAGTTTATTCTCAAAAACATTTTCAAAAGCACTTTTCTTTTTTCTTTCCCCCCCCTTCCCTGCCTTGGCTAAGCTTAATAGTTTATAGTGTTGTAAATAACTGTAATTGTGCGAAACAAAGGCAGTAACCTTCAGAGGTAAAAAATGAAGCCTCTGTGGAATAGCCAAAAACCGCATGTCCTTAAATATTCTCTTGAGTACGGCTCCAAAAGTGAGTCATTTCCCAGGCTCTCACATTAAAAATGCCAAGCGTAACAGCAGAATTAAATATGTTCCATGTATAGCTTTTAAAAGAGGTTTTGGTCTCTACAGCTAGCTTCTCTCTGCATTCACAGCTTTATGGTGGGTAATTTTATGACTCTGGTGTTTTTAAATGGTTTATTATGTGTTTGTTATTGCCCTTATATTTGCATTATTAGCGGTGCAGATGCTTTGGCTTTGCACAAGTTGGTAATTTGAGTTACTGAACTGGGCATGTTGGCGGTGTTGGTGTCTTTTGGACTTGAAGTGCAATTGTCATACAGAGATGTGGTTAGTGTGTCAATAATTGAACTTTTTGTCAGTGAAAGGCCTTTTGTTTTCTTTTAGGACAAATTTGAACAGTCTACGCCCCCCCCCCCCCCCCCCCCCCACCCCTTAACCAATGGTTTTCCCATTGAATATTTCCATCATGTACATACCAAAAGAAAGAAAAGATGGCAAACATAGGTCTGCTCATAAGAACACTGAAAAACAAAAACTGCGCAACATAAGACTGATGCCCTAATATTAGAAACATTCCTACTGTGCAAAAGGCACTAAAAACCTTCGAGTTAACTCATTAAAGATATGTTTATGTAATCTTTTTAAACAAACCAATTTTTAGATCCTGATCAGCTTTTTTTTCTTATTTCTTTAGTCATGTCGCTGTATGAATGATAAAAACTAAGCAGAGCTATACTGGGATAGTCTTTAGGAAGCAATAATGTTAGAATAAGATGGCATGTATATAATAAGTCATACATTTCATATTTGAGGAGCAGATATTGCCGTGATGTAAACATTTCAGTTTTTTTCTCTCTGTACTGCTATTGAGTGCCGTGCCAAGTCCAATATATTTGAAAATGGAAAGGGACACCAAAGAACTGTGGCAATATCATACTAACATTTCATCTGCTTTCAACTCAACAAGGACGTCTGTATTATTGCATCATTCTGCATTGTGAACACCAGATAATATGAGAAATACTTCTACATTGTATATCCATGTTTTTTATCCCGTTATTTCACTGCAACCTCATCCACCTGTCCCCTGCTTGTATCAGCAAGACAGTAAACTGACACACAGTCATTCTCATGTATTTCGGATCCCCTCTTATCCGTCCTTGCAGCAGTTTGTCATATTTTGTTCATCCTGCAGAGAAAACCCCATATAGCTGAGGAAATTTGACATTTTGGGGGATTGGGGTCATTTGAATTGGCAGGAGTGCAGTAATTACTTGAATCTGGGCAGCTCTCCCTGTGAAACGTGTTTGAAAGTTTCAGCTGTCACACGCGCAGCTTTCATTTCAGGTTTAGCTCAAAGCAGCCAGCGATGACGGCTGGAAAGAGAACAGTGCCTGAAAAGGAGAAGTTCGGTGTATATTCGTCTTAATTGTAGAGGAAATGTACTTTTGAGACTAACATTGCGTTTGAGTGCAAACGACAAGCGAAAACTGTATTAGGGCTTTACTGTGTCCATTCATCTTTGAGCTCTCCGTTTCACTTGACTGCACTTCCAATCTGTGAGGTGTGAGCACATTAGTTCTTGTTTTCATGCGAAATGCACTGTTATTAACAGACTTGTCAGGGAAGTATTTTACCAAGTTCTGAAACTCTCTGCTAAACTCGCCGTTCATTCCCCCGCGCTCTTCCCAACATTGTTTTTCACCGCTTTAATATCTTCAGTTTAATTCATTCTGTATTCTCTGTTCAATTTAGCTTTTTCCAACCTGGCTGCAGCGGAGTCCTAGTTTAATTTTATACCTTAATCCTCCCTCTGCACGCTCATTCAAAACATTTATGTACGTCCGATGGTCACCATGCCAGTAAGCCTACAATCATTGTAATTGGATTATCTCCCTTAAATTAGTCAGTCATTCTTACTCCATGTCTTTATTCCTTATCTCTTCTTTCTATGTTTGATGTCTGTCACTTTTTGGATTTTCTAGTTTTGCTCTTTCTGTCGCGTATGTGTGGATTACTGGATGTCCATTATCACCTGTAATCCTTGGCAGGCTTTGCAGGAGTTGATGCCTCATGTAATGGTGCTCATATCATTTCCACTTAAAAACGGCGACATAAGTCCACAGGTGTGGGTTTCTCTTCGTATATAGCTGGATAATGTGGAGAGTTGACAGGAGAGCAGGGTCCAAGAAGTGGCCTCGGGCTGGCTAAAACCCAGGCTGCTGCAGTGTCCTTTTGGACTATGCGTCACCCTCAACCAGTTGAACTCTTGTCGCAGCCAGTGTAGTTGGAATTTGGCACCAAAAGTACAAGTAGAGTCAGTGGCTTCAGACAAAACAATAACTCTCCCGTGAACCTCTAGAGGTCTTCAAATGTTGGTTTTATCTCACATGAAATATCTAGCAGTAAAATGTTTGTGTTGACATGAGGTTTGGAGCAGATTTTTCCTCTGTTGCCAGCAGCTATTTAAGAATTTTGGTTCTCAACATTGGGCTGATGTGGAGCTGGGTATTTGTATTTTGATTTTTAATGTATGAAAAACAGTCCCACAAGGCATACTGTGCCCAACTAACAGAGGGAGGCGGGGCTGTGTATGGTCACAAAAATCCACCTAAACACAGTGCTCCTCAAAGCCCACTCACTCCTCTTTAAAGGAAAAATAAGTATAACCTGCACATGTACATTTCTTATCTTCACCTTCAAGTTTTAACATCCATCCACACGGGGATACTGGGATAAGTAGAGTGCCACTACTTCACCTGAATGCAAACAGGAGTGATCAAACGTTATGCAGATCCCTTATTTCTATACATGTTAGTGTCTCCAGTGAAAAGCTAAACTGGTAGTAATAGGATGTTATCTGCAGCGAGGGTTAATATAATATCTATACTTTCATGTATCAAAGTTGCCTCCATCTCTCTTTAATCCTCCATCGCCTCTTCCTCCATACCGTTCTGTCTCTTCTGTCGCTCCTCCCTCAGGCTGTTCCCTTCATCTGTCTTTCCTCAACCAACTTGGCACATTTATTTCTTGACCTCTGCCCATTTCTCCAGCCCTCCCTTCTCTTTGTCACACCATTGCCTCCTGTTCGCTCTTCCCGTCTCCCTGCACCATCCTTTCAGCCCTGTCAGTTCCTCCCTCCGTATCTACCGCTCTCTGTCAGAACCATGACTCCTTCTCTACCCCTCTCCTTGCTCTCCTCCCCCATATCCATCTCTCTTCTGTCATCCTCTCCTCTCATTCGTATTCACCCCAACATCCATTTTCATTCATCTCTCACCATCTCTGTCCTTAAGTTCACCTTTGCCTCATCCACTCTGGCTCGTGCCTCATCCATTCTTTGTCCCTTTATGAACTTTTCCTTTTTTTTTGTCCTTAGTCTCTCAGTCTGCTCTCTTATCCTGCTGTCTCATCACTCTGTACCTGCCTGTCTTTCTGGCTCCATTCATTCATGTACTAGTGCAGGCAGCAGACAACATGAAAGATGGTTAAAGAATAGCTTTGAAGTAATGAAGTGACATTTACAAAGGCAGCTTCACACATGATATACTAAGATGCAATAAGATGCAGCAGTTAACCTGGTATAAATGGCTAAAATCAGGCCTACACAGATGTGTCTTAAGCATATTTTATTAAGTGTCCACAGACCTCAAGTCCAATGGGGGGGAAAAACCTTCCTGACCTCAAAAGCCAAATCTCCAGTCTCATTTTGACTTTAACCTGGACAGACGTGCCACCAGGAAGCACTGATGAGCTGACCTCAGACATCGTAGTTATGTGTGAATTTAGAAGTTTGCTAATAAAGGAAGGCGCCTGACATGAAGAGCTGTGGAAGTTGTAATCAAAATCTTCAATTTGACACTGAGCTTTATGAGGAGGCGCTGTGGAGAGGACATAATTGCGCTCACATGTGACCTTTGGAAGAATGTTTAAAAGTAACTGTGGTTAAAATTTGGGCACTCTCTTGCTCCCATATTCTTCTTTAAAGCAGGTCAAGTATTGGGTGATTATCTATACTGTTTCGTGGGTCAGTGGCTTAGTTAATGCTACATAACTCCATGACAAATATTATGTAGTTAGTCAAGAAACTGAAGAAGTAAGGCCAGGGTTATATCTGCGGACACTACAGATGAGTTGTTCTTCTACTCGGGCAAGAGTTTGCTAGCAGGGAAGAATCACTTGAGACCCATTAGCACATAGACCTCACATTGCAGGATGCCTTAACCAATCCAGTGAGACCAGCCCGAGTTTTGTCTCAGTACAAATGAGTGTAAAGACGTTTGCATTAAATAAGCAGTTCTGTGCTGTGAGTTTCTTTTCCTGCATTGTCCACTTCTGATAAATCTGTGCAGATGCAAACACAGTAAGTCTCTGTAAAGACGAATAGCAATTACACATCTGCTGATATCGCCACAAACCTTAGATTTTTTTTTTTTCTTAAACATTCTTCCTATGTTTCCCTATGTCCTCCCACTCCCACTTGCTCTCCCATAACAGATGCTCTTTTCACTTCTCCTCCACCCTCTCTCCATATTGCTCTGATAGTATTTGTCTTTTTTAGTTTTCCACAGCTCTGGTATCTTGACAGGGTGGTGTCTTTTCGACTGAGAAGGCATCCTCTAACTTTTCGCTGCTGCTTTTGCTTCGCTCTTTCTCTCAGCAGTGGTAATGGACACGTACACAAGTGTCAGTGAGGAGGCGGAATACCACAATCTGTAATCAGAATGAACACACTCGCTCACTCGCACCTCACTCTCATTCATAGATGCACACACAAATACGCCCCCGTAATGAAAGATTTTCAAGTCCAGAGGCATCAACGAAGACGTGCGCACACTCAGAAATGCACAGGGAACATTGTGCAAATACCTATTCATCTGTGTTCCTGCTTTCCCGAATTCTTCAACAATGGAGGCAGTTCTGTCTGGGGTGTCTGCGTATGCGACAGACAAAATGTGAGATAAATGTAAGATATATTTTGCCTGGGAGGTATACCCCTTGTGTGAGAGACGCTCGTCTGTCTGAAAGGCACGAGTGTGTTTGTGAAAGAAGGCGAGACCGCCTCTGCATTCAGCTCCAGCTCTGTCTTTGAACTTCTCCTCTCTCAAGGTTCAATTTGTCTGTAATTTAGCTGTAAATGATCTTTCCTTTGTACGTTCAGTGTGTGTTTCTGAGTGACTGTGTGCACCAAGTCAGGGTGTGTGTGAGTGAGTGTCCACATGCTGTCAAGGGACCCTGCACATTTGGTTGATTGGTGGGCAGGAGTCCTTTAGATCCTGAAGTGATATAATTATACCCCCAGGCTCATGCTGGGCTCTGTGTATTCTAAAGAGACAGTGAGCGATTGTGTGGCTGTTGTGGAAAAAGGGGTTTTTACATTAAATTTTAAATCTTCATATGTCTTCATATAGGCCTCGCAAAGAGTGCACATGAGTTCCTGAACTAGTACATATGTAGTGATGGAAATCGAGAACCAGTTCTTGTAGAAAAGCGGTTCTCAGTCCAGTTTCTTGGAATTGTCAGTCTGCCCATTGATCCCGCTTATCGGTTCTTGGACTCTCGCTACAATCAGCTTTCAGTTTGCATGTCAGGGGAAAACAGCGACGTCGTCTACAGCGTGGATATGGACATTTGTTTTTATTGCACAAAATGCTGGATGTTTGCAAATGCAAGTCTGCCACTGCTCCTCTTTGTTGTGGAGTACCGCAGGGTTCTGTGTTGGGCCCCACTGCGGTTTGCCTTGTACATGTTACCCCTGGGTTCCATCTTTAACAAGTATAGAATGTCCTATCACTTTTATGCTGATGACATTCAAATCTGTTTCAAATTGTCTGATGACCAGCCAGCTTCTTTGAATCACCTGTCTGACTGCTTGAAAGAGGTCAGAGTGGCTGTCAGCCAACTCTCTCATTTTAAACGAGAAGAAAACTGAGATCATGGTATTTGATAGTCATACTCCATGTGATCAGCTAGCTGCTGGATTTGGTCCTTTTGCTAGCTTTATTACCGACAGTGTAAGTAATCTAGGTGTACTCCTGGATAGTTCATTTAAGCTGGACAAACAGGTTTCCTCTGTGGTTAGATCTGGCTTTTTTTTTTTCTCAATTGCGCCAAATTTCTAAGGTCAAGCAGTTAATACTGCGCAAAGACCTTGAAAAAATTATCCATGCCTTCCTGACCTCCAGACTTGATTATTGTAACTCTCTCTACTCTGGACTCCAACTCATTCACCTCCAACAATTACAACTTGTCCAGAATGCTGCGGCTCGCCTCCTTACTGGAACTAGTAAATTCGCCTCAATTACCCCTGTGTTTTCTGATTTACATTGGCTGCCTATTAAATTTTGTATCGATTTCAAAGTCCTGTTGCTTACTTTCAAATGCCTAAGCAGCCTCGTACCAGACTATCTTACTGACCTACTCAGTCTTTATACTAACGGGCGTTCATTGTGATCATCTGGACAGTTACTCCTGGCTCAACCCAGGCAAAGTCTAAAGACTAGTGGCGACCGTGACATTGCACCTTACCTCTGGAATAGTCTCCTTGTTACCATTCGTGCCTCTTGACTCCATTCAATCCTTTAAAGCACGCTGGAAAAATTACCTATTTAACCTGGCTTTTTCCCCTTGTTAATTCTGTTAATCGCTGCATCTTTCCCTAGATTATTATGTATTCTCCCTATCTGTACTCACTAATGATTTTGTTTGTCCTTCATTTTACTGTTTAATTTTTCATTGCTCAGTGTAATCATTTGTCTATTGCTTTGTGAAGCACTTTGTGTAACCTGGTTTTAAATGTGCTATATAAATAAATTTTTATTGTACCGTATGCTAAGCTAGCCGTTAACCCAGAGTGAAAGCAGCCAGATCCTGAACTTCAACAGGTAACAAGCAGATAAGCAGTTAGTCTGCAGCCTCCCCTTTTTGTGCTTGTTTTTTTATCTTTGCTTTGTGCGGTCAGCTTTGTATTCTACTAAGTGAAAGATCTTAGATGTGCATCCTCATTAGCGGTTTCTGTTGGTGTTTGGGGTTGTAGCCTCAGGTTTATGTTAAATGGGGATTATGAGACTGTCAGCTATTTTTACAGAGTAACATAAAAGTAATGTAACGAGTAGTATAACAAATTACCTTTTCCTGGGAATAATTAAGAAACAATACTACATTACTTTAACGAAAAGTGTTCTGTGTAATATATCCATCAGTTTAAATCCCTGAAAACAATCATAGGTACACCTCATGTGAACCATATCTCACCTTCAACACTAAAGACTAACAGTCTGATATATGGTACAGAAAGCTCTGGCTTCAGCGTCATATCTGGAAAAACTGCTTTTAGTTATTGTTGCTAGCTTATAAATGACAAATGCAATAGGACTCAGCAGTTATTGCTTTGGTAATACCATTAATTATTTTTAATTATCAAACCCCACACACATGTGAGAGTGGTGGTGTTTAGTGTTTGAATGCTAATTTGTTGTAGCACAGGATAAAAGTTGTGGTCAGTAAGGCAAAGTTGCAACAGTTGACTATATGCAGTAATTGTTTAAAGTACAGTTTGAGACTCTATCCTGTCAAAATTCACATACAAAACAAGTATAAAGGAAAGTATCTGCTTCATGACAGCCTCTGCAGCTGCTGCGTTTTTAGCTGCAGTAATCTATAAATACAATGCAAAAAATCTAATATGTGCTCACTCATGTGTATTAAGTTTCAAAGGAGTGACATGGCCAGATGTACAAACATGCAGTCCATGCAATATCTGCAGTAGACTTGGACTAAAGTTTTTTGTTTTGTTTTTTTCTTGAGTAATAACAGAACTTTGGGAGGAAGCCATTATATTTTGTGCAGCATCTTCATTTCATCATTGTCTTGCCAGTTGTTTTCCATTCTTGGCAGGAAAAATGAAGCTTTCCAGGCAGCTTTTAACCCACAAGAAAAGACAGTTAAACCTGTTCTATTGCAAGATGGAAATAAACAACCTGTTGCCACCAACAGTTGGTGTTATGTTGAAAATAAATTTTGCATGGTTAACAAAATCCATCAAATTCATCACTGACATAGCCAATCGATGATTTTTAAACAGTAGCTTGCATGTGAACTGTACTGACTGTGCGATGTGCTTTTGTGTCACAGTGAAACGGATAAACACGTTCTTGCATTGCTGTGTTCGATGTTAAGTGTAACATTTCAATTGTTTGGAGTTCTTGCACTGATTAATTTGACTGTGCGGTGATAGAATAGAATAGGTAGGGGTGGGGAATAGTCCAAATGGCCCAGGGGAAGAAGCTGTTTGCAAGTCTGGAGGTGTGGGACCTGAATGACCCGAGTGCTCTGACCAGAGGGCAGCGGATCAAACCAGGTGATGGTTGGGCTACAAGGGGTCACCTGTGATGGCCCTGGTCTTACAGGAGGATGTGGCGATTGGCCTCCAGGAGTGGCAGAGGGCAGCCAATGAGTTTATTATTACTCTCTGCACAGCCTTCCTGTTCTCAGTTCTGGCCCTTGCGTACCAAACAAGAGCCAGAACAGAGCATGCTCTCCACTGTGGAGTGGTAGAAAGCCAGCAGCAGCATCTGGTCCAGGTTGTTCTTCCTTAGGACATGGAGGAAGTGCAGCCACTGCTGAGCATTTTTTTTTTTTTTTAAAACCAGGGTGATCGGCGGAGTGTGGGTGACCAAAAAAGATGGAGACGGATTTCACCCATTCTCCCTTTATAAGGGAGTGGTCCTGTCCCTGAAGTCCATTATTAGTTCTTTTGTTTTAAGGATGTTCAGCTTCAGCACTGGTGGGAGCCCAACCGCGGTTGTCATCGGCATACTTGACAGTGACGTTGCTCGGGTGGGTTGGTGTACATACAGTAGGGGCTGAGAGCCCTGTGGGGATCTGGTGCTGAGTGACAGTAGGGGGGAGAGGTGGGGGCCAAGTCGGCCTGATTGAGGCCAGTTGGTGAGGAAAATCTCTTAAACTGGTGGTATTATTATTTTTTTTTTTAAAATCCATAATCGTGAGGATTGGCCATACTAAATGAGTCTTGTATAGTTACATGTGTGTTGTGATATGGAGTAACCAGGATCTGCTGTACGATGTTCAGTGTTAATGAGGAAATCAGAACCTGATGTTATCTAATACTTCATGTTTGAAGACTACGGTTTGTGACAGTTGAGAAAAAACGACTGACTACATAAATGGCCCGCCGTGCCATTTTGCTCTTTGAAATGGTGAGAGAGACAATAAGAGGCAGTGTTTCAGAGAAATGCCTTCATTACATTTAGCTCTTAATGCAGCAACAGGATGAGCAGATGAAGAGGCTGCCATGGAATATGGCCTTTTTAGAAGTGCTGCAACAAGATTATGATTGTCTATCGAGCAAAACAAAAGTGTTCTCATGCTTTTATTGCTTCTATTTTGTCAAATTTCCAGACAAAGTTGCAGGAAATTGGATCCTATGTGTCAGACAAACTGAGTTAACATTATTTTGGGCTTTATTGCTTTTGGTTATGTGTGTGTTCATGTGTACTTGAGAGAAAGTACACCACCCTTCTAGCCTCTAAATATGTGGATATGCGTGCATGCGCATGCATTAATATAGCGGTGCTTGAAAGAAAGTGTGTGCTGCACCTGGTTATTTGTCTGTCTAGGCTTGCTAATTAGTCTGAAATGACCACTCTCAATCATCATCAGGTTGAGAGCGTTAGAGTAGGGAGTAAGAAAGACAGAAAGTAACAAAGCCTCACATCATTTGACAAGAGGGTCTGACAAACGAGGGGTGGAACTGGAAAAAGGAAAAGGACGCGAGGTGAATTAAAAGACGAATTGAGTGACCCAGAGCCTCTGTTAGAATAAAGCGAAGCAGCCTGCTGGACCAGAGTTCGAAGTCTGCGTCGGTTAGATATGTCTGAGTCTAGAGAATTCCTGCATGAATATATTTTACTGTAACGCTCTTTGCCATGATGCATAATAACGCCTTTTATCTACCCTTCATTTTCTCGTCAAGCCTTTTTTTTCCCTCTTTTTGCTTGTCTTTCATTCTTTCTTTTTTTAATCGTCTATCTTCCTTTTGTTCTGTCCTTCTTTTTAATTTCCTCCTCATTGAATATTCAGTTCAGCAGCCAGCATCTCCAGCTCTCTGCTCTTGGCTTTGATTTCCTTTCTCAACGTGGGAGTTGAAGAAGTTGCTGCCACATCAGCAATTATCCCCCTCCCTCTTCAGTTCTCTCAACTCTTTGCCTTTCTCGTGTTTCTTGGCACATTAAGTATATTAAGATATTAGAGAAAAGGTCAATTCAAAGTCACTGTGCATTTATTTTTAATTAAGATCTCATAAACTACCTACAGCCATGCATTTGACCGCACTGAATTCATTTCCCTCGCTCCATCTGCTGATCAAATTACCTTGATTAAAAAAAATATATATATAATAATATATTTTTTTAATTGTTCCAGTCATTGCTTCCTCTTGCGCTTCCTAACTGAACCACTTTCTTTTGCTTTCTGCTCCTGTTCATGCCCTTCCTCGTTGTTTACGCTTGCCTGTCTCTGTGGTCCTCGGCACCACAAACACACGCCGCAGTAAACAATCCACCTCTTCTCCTCTGGCCACACAGGGTTTGTTGCGTGCGTGTCCATAAAATAACCACTGGCAGGCAAATACTACTAAGCAGTACAGAGGACATGCTTTCGCTTCTTGTAATATGCCAGATAATGATTGTAGTAATTGTCAGGGTGTGCATGTGTTCTGATAAAACGTGTGTATGTTTATAGTACAGTATGCATTGATGTTGGTGTAAAGAATGTGTCTAAGCGGCACGTTTTCCAACTGAATCTGGCCATTTTGTGCTGTGTGTGTGTGTGTGTGTACTCGTGAGTGTGTGTGTGCATGCACTCTGAGGAGTTTTGTTTGGTTTTGTGAGCACGTCATAAAATAATTTTAAGGTGATTATAATTGTGCAGCGAAGCATACAGTGAGTGATTGAGAAGTAAGCATATGAATAAGAATGAGGGATGTAGCTGTGTGTGTGAACGCCAGGGGAGAATCTCATTCATGTGTGAGTGGGAGAGTGAGTGGAGGCTATTTATGATAACAGGAAGTAAGCTTATCATGATAATCATGACAGCTGCCTTTTTTTTCAGTTTTTATGTACACTAAGGACTGAGGTCTCTGAATAATTTTCTATATTTAGTCAAGTCATCCTGTCTAATAAAAATATATGGATGAGAACATAAAAGCGTTTGGTTATTAATTATGAATGGAGCTGTTGGTAGTAGCCATTAGCATCGAGGCTGTAAGGAGGTGCAAGACAAAAAGCTCAGAATTCAAAGACTTGAACTTAAAATGTGCCTTACAGGCAGAGTCACTTCATCACTTACTCAGGCATGTTTGTTTTCACCCCTGTTGTGTTCTTCATATTTTTGTTGTTCATCCGATGTTTACGAATCTGGTAGATCCACTACATTACTGTGCCATTAAACGAATTTATGTCAAAATATTTAACAGACGTGCCAAATGTGGTGGGTTTTTTTTTTCTGCTACACATCAATTTGCATATGTACTTTGTGCGCTTGATGCTTTTATGTTGTGTCACACGTTGCAGTTGTTTTTGTTGCTACAGGGTTTAGAAGAGAGATCAGATCGGGGAACACGTCCTATTACAAATGCATTTTCTAAGACTGCATCAGCAGTGAAAAGTTCAGTCATTTTTGTGTAAGGCTAACTGTTATAGCACGACATGTAGGAGGTAGGAGTGAAGGGGCACAGCACCTCCACGCTTTCATGACCCACTGGTCCTGTGGGCTGGTTGCCACATGTGTAATAAGAATGTGTAGCCGGGTTTACAGTGTGAAATCACTTCAAATGTGTTTGTATTTGATATGTTCTTCACAGAAAATGAGCGAAAGGCAACTTACCTTTATGCTTTTGCTTCCATCCTCCCCACAACTCAGACACATAAGAGTCACAGCAGATTGTAGGCATATTTCATACTTAGTTGGATACTAAAAAAAAATCTGCTGCTTATATTCTCACTATTAAACTTTACCCGCATATACTAAATGGATATGGATGTAGACTACAATATTATCAGTTAGCAGTTATATGCTATCGGTTTCATGTTAGTGGGATTATGTTATGGGGTGCCTTTTTCTGTATCCTAAAGTAATGCCTGCTTTTGTGTCCTTGTGGTGGTTGTCATGTTTTTGTCTTTAGATTTTCTTCAGGGTCACATTTAAGAGACAAATTGGAAGTTACGCTACACTTCCTGCACTATATCACTGTCCTCTACATGTATGAGGACTGCACAGCCATATGAGCGCCACCATTTAAACCCAAGGCTGGAATTATTAGATCTGTATTTGCATGAATTACCATAGCTTAAATGATAAATTAAACTGTAATTTCCATACAAGCCCTGGGCCCCGGGGGAAGGCTTTGGATGAATCCAAAGTCTTTTAAAACACGTGATGAAGACCAGAGGAGTGTGCATCAGAGGGAGGCATATAGTGGTTAAGGCCTTGGGACAGACATGCGTCTGGGGGATGGGAGCGGGTGGGGACCTGGGGGCCATACGTCAGTCTTCCCCCTAAGCTGGAGATGCAAGTGACTGCTTTTTCTTTTTTTTCTTGGCTTTAAATGTTGTCTGCCACCAAAGAGGAGCAGCAAAAGCGGCTTGGCTCTCGCTGAAGACTTCCTAATGAAGATGTCAGTTTCATTCCTGACTTCACTGCGCAGTCATGAACCACAAGGGATTTGTCAAGCACTGATTCACTTTGTGTGACATACTGTACATTCGACCCGCTGATGCTTGTGTGAAAAGGTGCTGGAGCGTTGTCTGTTTGAACCAGCCAATCACAGGTCATGTTTGTCAATATTGTTAGGTTGTCACTCCCACACACCGACTAGCAAAATAGATGCCAAGCTCTGCTGCTTGCATTCAAATGATTCACCAGCTTGTTAGGCAGAGATCTGTGAGTGGAATATAATGGGCTGAAATGACAGATGAAATCCCTTCCAGCTACACGTAAAGGAAGCTTTGCTGCCTCGCTGTGCTGTCTGGCATACAGCAGGCCTAGCTATTGGTGCATGACGCTGGAGCCCTATTGAGGAGATCATATATTTAATCAGCTTCCACATAAATTGTCTCAAATGCTTCTATCTGCTTGTGTCAAGAAAGATATTTCTTACACGCGAACACAAGAAACATAAATATCCATACATTAAAAGGAAATTGAGTGTGCTCTGAGCAGTGGGTTTAATTAGAAATATTTCCCTTTTACCTTCGGTATATAGAGGAATCCCCTGAGACTTTGTGCGACTGGGTTTCATCCTTGATTTGTCTTAAGAAAATTCCACCAGTTTGGTTACCGAATTTCACAAATGTCACAGGTCCCCGAATGCATCGATGTATGTGTCTGAGAACCATGTGTGCCTTTTTCTTTTTTTCTGCAGAACTAAAATAATTAGCTGTGGCACTGACGGTAATAATACGAGCTGTATATTAAAAGGATAAGACCAGTGATGCTCCTTTATTCTAAAGATGGACCAAAGGACGCCATTGACAGATCCATCTGACCAGCTTTACCTGTGACACCATTGTTTGCTGTAGACATCAATTTGTCAACAAGTAAAATCACATCAGTGAGGAAAATGTTGCGCTGACGTGCTCCTTTGTTATGATGAATGTGGACAGTGTAGCTTATTTTGAGTAACTGCTGTATACAGTGGCCTGCTTCAATAAATGCTCAGTAGATAATCAAATGCACATTAATCTGCAGCTCAATAATAAAGTCTCACGTCTTTATGAGTAAACTCTGGGTTGAGCTTGACTTTTCTTAGTTTTTAGTTAAACCGACCTTTGTTTCTTGTGCTTTCTAAAATTCTCCTTCTAGTCACCATCTTTTTCTTTCCTCATCCTTTATTGTGACCCTATTGCCTCCGTTTCCTTCCTCTGAATGTGCTGCTCACCATTAACTCATCTGCACATAATTCATTTTGTTCTTTCTCTGCCCCGCTCTCCTCATTCTTCTCTTTCACGCTGTATTTATTGCATATCGTTTTTCTAGCCTTTGTACTCTCTCCTTATTGTTGTTGCCTCCATTTTATTCTGCCAAAGCTCATATTTTATACTTATCACGTTATCTGGCTGGTCTGACTCATGGCCCCGTGTCTCGGTGTATATCTATCTCTTTGTCTGTTTGTAGGGTTTCATAACTCTGTTTGCATGCGCCGTTTGCTCGCTTCCTCTTGGATATCTTTGAGTGTGACACACATGATGGATTTTTAACTACATGTGTATTTAGTATGTTGACTTGCATAGCTGTGGCTGTGATTGCGTGGGTGTTTGAGGGAGGTGGGTTATTTATCTGCGTCTTTCCTCCCTGTCTCTATTTGTGACTTCCACTGTGCAATTTTCCGAGTGAGAGAACTTGGATTGCCTTTTATCAGCCCTGTATGGACTTCTGCATTTTTGTGGTGGTTTTTGTGTGTCTGCTGGTGTGGTTGTTGTTTTCCATGTACATCCTTGGAGACTTTAAGAGAAATTAAATTTAAGTTTAAGTTTTTCTTTCTTCCTAGGCAGGTAGATATATAATTATTTTCACCATAATTCTGCAGGGTAGATGCAGTTTATTTCCAAACGATTGCAGGATACAATTAGGTTGCTGAGCAACTCAAAAGATGTTAATTGTATAATTTTCATCTATCTAGAAGAAGCTGATTATAGGTGATCCAATATCGAAATAAGTTTCTAAATTCCATTAATTAAAACCGCCAAAAGTGCTTGAAAGTCAGGTTTCATCCATTTCATATTGCAAATGACTAATTGTACTTGGAAAAATAGGTTTCAAAACACATGTTGCATGATTGCCTTTTGCTTTGACACGGGGTACCTGGAATACACAGATAAGAGTGAAGCACGCAGGATAAACATGTTCGAGTGTTGCATAGGTGTATGAGGGATTTTTCAGGGTTCATGGGGGCTTGTGGGACTTTAGATTTTTTTTTTTTTTTGCTGTTTTACCTTCAGGCTCAGTTTTGGGCCCAGTTCAAAGGAAATTTTGCAGCCGGCGGAAGCCTACTTGATGAATTCATTGCAGCTAGTGCACTCATTGTAGACCTTGGTGATGGTGATATTTACTTAATATCACCTCATTTAATGTTTAAGGGTTATTTTAGGATGCAGATTTGCAAATTGAGAGCTTAAAATAAAATTTAAGTCTGCGGGTAGGCTTCATTTCAAACCAGCACAGAGTTGAGTTAATATTAAGCTGTGGACACAGACATCAGGTCAATATCCAAGTCTAATCACCTCCACAGTGTCTCCAAGCACATCAATTTTACACATGAGTCTAGATCTTATGCTGAGAGCTCTTACTCCTGTTAGATCCCATGAAAGCCTTGAAGTATAGCAAAGTGCAAATATAAAGTTGAGATACAAGTCAAGTGTAAATGAGGACTTGCATGAGTCCATGAGTCTGCTGCTCCATGCTGTCTCAGAGTTTTAATGATCGGTGATTTCAGATCAAAGTTGTTGGATAGCTCATGGGTCAAGCAGTAAGATCATTTTACAGAAAATATTTAGTGGTCATGTTGAGTTCATGTGAAGTTAATAAAGCATGTTGTAAGGACAAAGCTGTCATCCCAGCCGTGTTTGTTAGAGATGTTGGATTTCTTGTAGTTAAAAGGGAAACTAAGCAATGTCTATGTGTCTGTTTGCCTTCAAGGCAAAACATCTGCTTGGGCCTGCATAACATTTCATGCATACAATTCAGCAATATAAGCTGTGCAGGCTGACTGTAGTTGAGGGTTCACCTAACTGTTCACCATTTCTCAACTGCAGATACATTAACAATGATTCATTTCATAAATTGTTAGCTCTTTTCAAAAACACTGCCAGGTGCTGTTTTAAGCTATTTTAATCCACTTTTATTGCTTGCTTTTCCTTTCCTTAAAAATGATCCATTTTTCTTTTTCATAGCCCTTTACATAACTAACTCTTTGACTGAATTACTTCTTGCTTTGTGTAGTTAAAAATAAATATATAAATAAATGTCCTGTGGCTTGCCTGGTACAATAATCATATGGACTTTATTAAAAAAACCAACACAACTTGATGACTAAAAGTGAAAATGTAAATCTTGCCTATAACCAGCCACGACATTACGCTGTGTGTCCAACTGTGTGACTGTCGGGGTTGTCGACTAATAAATCAGATGTGGGTGACATTGTTTTCTCAGAGGAATGGGGGAAATAAAAACAAAAACAAATTGCTAACAGTGTTTGTGATTTATACTTGGGGAGCCTGTTCAAATATAGTCTGTGTGGAAATACTCGTGACAAACTTGACACTCCATTATCGAGACTGACAGTAATCATTACACTCACAGTATATCTAACATTGCCAGTTTCCTATTTGCATTATGATACATGTTTGTTTTGTTCTACCTGCACAGGATGGACAGTAACCATCTGTTTGCATGACTGATGAGTCTTGGTGAAAGTAGTCGATGTCTTATTGTTACACCTGTGATGATGCTATTGTGTTGCTCTGGTGATTGACACTAGCTTCTTCCATTCATAGGTAGATAGTTTTGCCAGACCGTATTGTAGACTGTGTCCGAAAAATGCTTTTTTTTAAAAAATGTTTTGTTGGCATTTTTGCGTATTTGTTTCTCCCTGTGCCTGTTCTGTGTTTGCGGTTTCTCCCTTTGTCCCTTCTGTTTCTCCCTCCCTCCTCCTCTCTCTCCTTTTGGCTTTTCTCCTCTTGCTCCTCGCTGCCTTCTGGACACTAGTTAGTTTGCATTCCTCTCCTCACACTTCCATCTGCTTCATAACAAGGAAAGCAGGAATTAATTAATAGGCTCATAGTGAGGCTTGAGAAATAAGCGGGAGGGGGTGGTGGTGGTGTATCGAATCAGTCTGGGTGTATTTTATGTGCGGATGTATGCTATAGCAGCATGTTTGTCCATATTTTGACTCCTTTCCTTATCCTGCTCCACAAACTACATCTTTACACAATGTGATTGATTTTAAATTCTCTTTTCAGTCTCTCTCCTCCTCATTTTTCCTCTTCCTGCATTATTGTGCAATATTTCCTCCCTCTTCCGTGTCCAGCCATGTTGATTGCATTTGAACTGGTCTTTTTTTTTTTTTTTTTTTTTTTTCAAAAATCTGCCAGTCAAATTAATGCCAAAACAGCATCCTCCCACCACAGGATTCAAATTTCTCATCTCCTCATTCCTCCTGTCTGTCCATTTCTCACCTCCTGTACCCGAGCTCCATGTTCTTTTCTTGTTTGCCGTCTAAAAATGTCTAATGAAATTCATACAAACCAAGATGGGAGGCTTGGTGGCTTCATTTCCCTCCTTTTCTGTCTCTTGCTTCATCTTTGTTTGCTTTTCTTTGATATTCTCTCTCGCTCCATTTACCTCATCTTTATTGTCCCTTCCATCTGTCCTTCATACTTTTCTCTCTTTGTCCTCATCTTTCTCTCTGTGGATCTCCTTTTCTTTCACGTCCTATTCGTCTTTTCCCCTCCTGATTTCTCTTGTTGCCTTTGTTTGTGTTTATCCCTCGGTCTATTCCCCTGCCATCCATTGCTAACACTTTATCTGTTATACTGTTTTTCAACATTTCTATTCCTGCAGGCCCCACTTGGAAGAATTTTAGCTATTTTTTCCCCAGTCATTTAGACATGAGTTGAGGTGTGTGTGTTGACCGTGTATGCACATTTAGTAGTCAAGAGTCTGTATTAGTTTTACTGAAATGAGAAATATATTTCTTGATTTGCGGTTTTTTTTTGTTTTGTTTTTTTTAACCGCTTGCCCTGAAGCCATCTTGAAAAATGTATTTACCGGAGACGTGGTTTGTGTGAACATGAACAGATATGCCTAGGAAACATGTGAGTACACCCTGAAATGGTGTGGACAAAAGCTCAGTTTGGCAATGATGTTATAAATACAAAGGTTTGCTTCAAAAGGGGCAAATGTTTTGCATGTGGCCACATGTGGAAAGGGAAGGGGCAAAAGACAAGAGGGTAAAAGAACAGGACAGAAGAAAATATGTTCTATAAAAATGGCAGGATAGTGACGCAGTGGTTGGCACTGCTAAAACACAGCAAGAAGACAATGTGGTCAAATCCACCATCGTTCTGTGGATTCTCTCCGGGTACTCCGGCTTCCTCCAACAGGTCAAAGACACAGATTTAGTGGGGTTAAGTCAATTGGTGATTTTTAAATTGGCACCAAGCGTAAATGTGAGTATGAATGGTTGTCTGTATAGCCCTGTGACAGACTGGCGACCTGTCCAAGGTGTGTACCCCACCTCGCCCTGTGGCAGCTGGGATAGGCTCTAAGTGCTCCTGCAACCCTGAATTGGATAAGCTGAAGAGAGTTAAGGATGAATGAGTGCATGCATAAAAACTGGTACTTCGTTAGTCTTTTTCTTCCTCTTTCTACCACCTTAAACTTGAAATTGAAGATGGTAGATATAGGACTCATTTCCTTTCTTACTGTGAAAAGATTGCTGCCATTTATCTGTTAAGTGTGTAACTGTAGCTCAGAGATGAGCATAAAGAAACAGCTAGCTTGGTTGATCCCAAATCTGCCAAAGAGCTCCTCAAAGCTAATTTAAATGCTATGTTGTTTGTTTAGTTAGTGTATGTTTCATATGACCAGACTAGCCGTTTCTCCATGTTGCTAGGTATGTACGTTGGATGTAAGGGCTGCTGAGCAAACAGACATTACGGTGATATAAATCCTTTCCTCTTACACTCAGCTGGAAAACTAATGTATATTTACCTGAAAGTCAAATAATTTAAGCTCGTTTTTTATTTTTCTGCCATACTTTCATTTTGCAACAAATTCTTTATTAAAGCTTTCCCGCCTTATGCACTGCCACCTCCTCTTTTCCTCCCTGTCTTATCTCCTTCCCTGTTTTACCATTATCTAGCCCTCACCCTGAGTCATTCCATTTTACTCACTCCCTCGCTCCCTTCTCAATTCGACATGGACATCCTCCTTCTTATCCCACTCGTTCCACACTCCAATTTATCCATCTTATCCCTCTATCCTTCCTTCCCTCTCCAGTCCCAACTGCCCCCCCGTACTCCCTCTTCCACCTTCACGTCCTTCCACCTCCTCTTTGCCTTCATTCCTTCTGTTCTTTTGAGCAAGGCCAAATCCAATCTTTTCCACACTCCCACTTTTCCCACTCGTTCTTTCAGTCTTAGTATCCAGCTTTTTATCCTTTACCATACTCCCACTCTTTCTCCTTCCACTCGCTTCATTTCTCACCCTCCTGCCTCGAACATTAGAAGTATAGCTGTCATCTTGTCTTGTTTTTAATTTCCTCCATCCGTATGGTTCTTCAGAGTGAAGTTGCGCATTTTCTTTGTCTTTTATTTCCTTGTATTGCTCCTTCCCCGTTTTCTCGTCTCTTATGGCCACAACAAACTGCTTCCTCCTCTCGCTATACTATATTCTTTCTATCTTCCACTTTTATTTCCGGGCGCACAGCCACCCCTTTCTCCTCTGCTAACGAGCTCTGAGTGAAGCGACTGAAAATGATATGCAATTAGTACTCAGCCTTCATGGCCTGTGTGTGTGCGCGTGTGCACAGGTGACAGATTGAGACAAAGTTTTCCGCGCTTGCTGCTCGATGCCGTGCTCTCAGGTTCAAGAATGAGGCTAATGTACTTTCCACGTGCAATGTGATGATGTAAGAATGTTTGGTAAAGTAATATGAGTGTGTCCATAATAACAAAGGGGAAAGGCAGAAACATAATCATATGCTGGCAATGTCCATATAGATTATTATGAACATATTTAAGAATTTAATGGGGAAAAAAGTGGGTTTGTCTGTCACAGGTCAGTACATTATACATCCTCTATGATCTCGCTGCACCTTGGCACTGTAACCGAGCATAACTCAGAGCAGACATAATGATTCATTTTAATAGAATTACATTTTAATGAAACCTTCATTGTACTCTTGACTCTGGAGATGACCTGCAGTAATTTTAGGATGATTTTTGATTTAAAGGATTTTTTTGTTTTTTTTGGGGGGGGGGGGTTCTTTATTTTTGGAAAAGTTTGTTCCCGTGTCTCATGTCTCTGTTCACCTATTCCACTTCTGTGTTGGGCAAATATATTAATCATAAAACCATCAGTTTTAGGAGTTTCACAGGAACAAATGTAACAAACCAAATGGCAAAGCAGCCAGATGTATGTAGTTGTGGTGTAACACTAGTAGTGGCATGTAAGACCCGTTAGTGCTACTTTGTGCCTTCTTTGGCACAAAGGGGTGCATGCATAAAAACTGGTCCTTCGTTACAGTCTCTCTCTTCCCGTTTCTACCACCTTAAACTTGAAATTGAAGATAGTAGACAGGACTCATTTCCTTTCTTACTGTGAAAAGATTGCTGCCGTTTATCTCTGTATAACTACCTTTAACCACAGTACGAGGCCAGAAGGAAAATATGGGATCAGATGGGTTTTAGATTCGTAGTAGCCAACGGTGTCTGACAACAGAGGACTTGTACACAATAGGTATGGAAAATGAGATAGCATTTATTAACAATATAAAATTTTAAGAAGTCTAAAAAAAAAAAGACCCACAAAAATGGACCCCGAGTCTGTCAATGTCCAATAGTTCTGTGTGTTTGTAACCCGACTGGTTACAATCTACCAGTTCATCCGGCTCTTTGGGCTGGGGCTCGCCATCCAGTACTGGAAAGGGGATCCTTGATTCTTCTTAGGTTCTTAAAACCAATCCCTAAAAAAAAAAAAAAGACCTGACCATGCCAAGCAACACGCTACACAGGCTTCCCAGTGCTCACGTGGGCTCACAGGCTTCAGAGTTCACTATCACTCAGAGCACTTCCACTGAAAAGGCTGCTACTATCCCGTTAGCTTCTTCACCAAACGAGCAATTGATCTCACTCCATCTGTGTCCCTGACGTGTCTGACTAGTACATGAAGGCACATACAGGTGCCAGAGCAGCACGCACTGGTTGGGGGAGGGACACTTGACCTTATTGGCTGATGGGATATCAGACCCTGGGTCAGACCAGTCAATGATTGGTTGCCCAGTGTATCTAACAAAAACACTCTAAATGACAAATCCCTGCCTCCACATCACTTCATTTATCCACACGTTAATTGAACTTATATGTACATGCTTCTATCAGCTTCTATCTATTAACTATATTTAATTTTTATCAATATTTATTCCCACTGTAGTTTTAATCACAATTGTATCAATATTTATATTTGTAATCACGTTTTTAACGCTGTTACGTGTACTTTTGCAGAGTTATAATAGCCTTATAATAAATATTGTAAATAATCTCCTTGATGATTTATGACTGTACAAAATTGCTGGAGCTACTTTGTTTCGTTACCCTGTATTTATACATGTGTAATGACAAAGTTGAATCCTTATTCTAAAACGATCCTGTTAAATATTAGCAGTTTAAAAAAACCCAAAAAAACGGCCACTTTGGAAACCATTTTTAATTTGTTTTTATACAATGTTAAACACTCACAGTATATCAGGTATATATTAGCCTATAGCTATGGCTTGTTAAAGGCTCTAGATCCAAAGTACCAGGCAAATTAATTTAGCCATGGGTCATGAAAACAGGTTAAACTAAATAATCAGGATTTGTTAGTAAATAATCTAAAAGTTTGTTGAACCCTTTATAAGATTTACATAGCGCACTGATCCAGCATTTCTAGTGCAGGATATCTTGGGGAAAGGAACTGGCTCCATTGTCTTTGATGGGAATATTTTACTCCATCAAACATGACGTTTAGATAAAAAGATGTTAAAGTCGACTCGGTTAACGGTGATGTCTTGTTAGGCTGCAGCTAAATCCTCTGTCAGGTTGAGTGTGTTGGACTGATAAGACGTGAGCTAGCTTGGATAAAACATTTGCATTGGTGGATAAACAATATGTGCACGGTCTTGACCTCGACTTTAGATGAAAGGGTTTACCTCATCTTTGAAGTTTCTCGGAGGGAGACCTGGTAAGTTCAATTGGAGTTTAGACTTTTTGCGAAGACTGCAAGAGCCGATTTGTCTTGGTGTCTTTAATGTAGAGCTTTAGCGCCGGAGTGTAGAATGCGGATTTGGCTATCAGGACTTCTCCTTCCAAACATAAGGCCAGTGACATTTTAAAAGTCAATGCTTAGATTCCACAAGAAAATGTGCGTTTAGCCATCAAAGCTGAAATATAACACGGTATGAAGACCGACCTGCATACTTCAGATATCTCTTGGCTGTCTGCTTTGTCCTGGTGAAACACGGTTTATGCTGCTGGTCCCCAAAAATGTTTGTTATACTGAAATCTGACTTGCACTGTGTGATAATAGCAGTCATTAATGAATCCAGCTAATGCTTTAAATGCTCAGTGATTGGACTTTTATGTAGTTCCATAGTTGATAAAGTGTATGTCTTATTTATATCTCTAGTAGACTGGTGTTTGAGAGTTAGTGTAAGTATTTACAGGCAACTTAAGTAGCCTTAAGTGAGGTTGTTGCACAGATCGTATAAGTAAAGGCCAAGTAATGTATTTGGCATTTGGGTTCTGACAGCATTTAAAAAAACAAAAAGCAATTCTGGCAGGGATGATAAATAAACTTGTCAGCTGAAACAGCAGAGCAGATATCCAATATTGGACTGGGCATGTTGAAGGATTTATATATTCTCGGCATTTTCAGGACAAAAAAATATTGGTTTGGATGTATTGAAGGTATGGCCTTAAAGTCAGAATAAGCAGTACTCTAGAAATATTGAAAGAGTTGAGTACAAATAACGATTTGGTAAAAATCTGTAAAAATATTCATTATATATGTATTTTTAGATGCAAAAATGTAGCAAGTACACAGACATATTTTATGTTAATAAAGTTGGAAAGGACTTGCATTTCTACAGCTGCAAAGTTTGCTCAAGGTAGAGTTCGTTCCCTCTCGTTGGCTTAGTGTATAAAAGAAAAGAGCAGGCAGCTTTGTATTGCATTGTATTTGTTGTAATTATTTGCTAAACTGGGGAATATGCTCTACTAAACCTAAAAAACAATTGACAAGTGCCTTAAGGCAGGTGGTGAATAATTTCTGAATGCAGTCTAAAGTTGAACTGTGGTGGGTTCCCGAGTCTGAACCTTGTCATCATTTTCAGTTTATGTTGTGCTTACGTGCGTCATACTTGAAACAAAATAATTTAATCAAATTTCCACCATCTAATTGACAAAGAACAAACCGCAGGGTAGTGCTGCAACTCAGGAGTACCTAGTTTGGTGGGCTCTAGGCGAAATATAATTAAACTGCTATTTGTAGCCTGCCTGCTGTGCTCGGTGCATGAAGGGTACTTGCATGAGAGAGTGCACACACAATATGCAGAAAAGAGGGCATAGAGGTCAACCACTTGTGTTTTTTTTCTTTCCTTTTCTTTTTTCTTTTTTTTTTCTTCTTTTTTTTAAATGAGCAGACTTTTATAAACTTGTTGGCCATGGGTAAATGGATCTGGCCACTTTTTGGCAAAGTTTGCAGTCTTACTAAGCTGGATGTAGTAAAAATGAGTAGATGTGTGAAAAGGCAGAAGCAGCTATCCTTGGCACAGCTGCATTAGTGCAACGCATAATATACACGTCACGTTAAAGAGAAACGGTCTGAATTTTGCGCTGTCAAAGTATCAGACTTTAGTTTAACAGATAAATTTGTAGAACTTTAATAATTTATTTTACATGATACATTTATTGTCAATTAGTTAAAAAAAAAAAAAAAGGAGGGTAGCACCGTAGTGAAGTCATGCTCAGTGGACAAACAGCAGCATCTCCTGGGCTTCGCTCAAATACCTCAACTGTACTAGTGAGTAACTTAATTCAAGTGTGTATGTGAGAGAGAGGGAGAGAAGTAGCTGCAGTGTCAGAAAAGTAAATGCTTTTAGTGGCTGTTACCTTACTTTAGCCATGAAGTGTGTTGGTGTAATCTGAGGCTGCGCTAAAGTATCAGGTGAAGAAGCAGAGAGCTGCGATGGGCTGCAGAGTGTGTAACCAGGCTGCTTAAGTAGCGGGTCAATTTTTAAACTTTCTAATTTTGTTGATGCAGCAATTTCTGGGCTCCACATACTTTTAGTAGTGTATATAGGAACAGAACATTACTGTACAGAGAACTTCCA
The DNA here is from genome assembly GCF_036321145.2 of Pelmatolapia mariae. NCBI lineage: Eukaryota > Metazoa > Chordata > Actinopteri > Cichliformes > Cichlidae > Pelmatolapia > Pelmatolapia mariae. The sequence goes on along the minus strand of NC_086229.1, from coordinate 85,156,499 downwards.
GATCTGGCGCATTTCTCGCATTGAACCATAAAACACAAACGGTGAGATTGAAGAATATTATAATCCATTTATTAATTATGCATACCCATAACCCATATAATTTTTTTCCAGTTACAAAGTATATATTCAACCTGATTTTATGTCCTAGGCTTGCAAATGAGTCCTGTATTATATATGTAGCATGTATATTATGGTAAAGATGGTTATGAGATTCCTAAACAAGAGAGAATCCTGAAGGACACAAAACATCAAATGGTGACGTTTAGACAAACAGTATTTCCGTTTGGATATTTCTTGATCTTTCACTCCCTGCTTTAGTCTTATTACCACAGGTCATTCTCAGACCTTGAGATTATTTGAAAGTGTGGAAATGTGGATCTGTAATCTACAGGGTGAGCCATTTATATGGATACACCATAATAAAATGGGAATGGTTGGTGATATTAAAGTCCTGTTTGTGGCACATTAGTATATGTGAGGGGGCAAACTCCTCAAGATGGGTGGTGACCATGGTGGCCATTTAGAAGTCGGCCATCTTGGATACAACTTTTGTTTTTTCAATAGGAAGAGGGCCATGTGACACATCAAACATATTGGTAATGTCACAAGAAAAACAATGGTGTGCTTGGTTTCAACGTAACTTTATTCTTTCATGAGTTATTTACAAGTTTCTGACCACTTATAAAATGTGTTCAATGTGCTGCCCATTGTGTTGGATTGTCAATGCAACCCTCTTCTCCCACTCTTCACACACTGATAGCAACACCGCAGGAGAAATGCCAGCACAGGCATCCAGTATCCGTAGTTTCAGGTGCTGCACATCTCGTATCTTCACACCATAGACAATTGCCTTCAGATGACCCCAAAGATAAATGTAGGGCTGCTCGATTATGGCAAAAATGATAATCACGATTATTTTCACTGAAATTGAGATCTCGATTATTTGACGATATTTATTTAACAATAACAATGAATGGCTAATACGTCGGGTTCCGTGTCGGCTCGTAGCCGAAAAATAGCTTTACTTTGTTGTCTGGGTCAAGTTTTAGACAGAGGCGTTGAAAGGCTGCTCCAACGGAACTTATTGTTTCGGAGGAAAACACGAACACAACGTACAGTCGAGTCTTAATAGCGTGCTTACAACTAGGCTCATCAGGCACTCTTCTTGGCTGCAGTGGTTATTATTATATTTACATGCTTCCAGCTCCCGTTTCTGTTCGATGATAACTCCTACTTTTCCACTCTCCTTTTTCTCCCTCCTCGCGCTTACAGACACATAACAGGTATGGCAGTCCATTCTCGCTGCAGCACGGACTACACTGCCCATGAGGCTACATTCTTTAGGACTATGCCTGTAGTATTCTGCCTATTAGATTAGCACAACAACAACAAAAAGGCGCTCTCTCACCCAGGAAACACACAGAGCGTCACCCTGTTACCATGGCAACCGTAACGCTGCCGCCTGGAGCAACAGAACATAGCTGTCAAACAAACCCAAACAGTCCTGACCCGCCACAATATGAAACAGGAAAATACTGCCGTGTAATCCATTTATTTCAACAAAGTAACTGTATTCTAAATACCACCTTTTTAAACGGTAACTGTAACGGAATACAGTTACTCATATTTTGTATTTTAAATGCGTAACGGCGGTACATGTGTTCCGTTACTCCCCAACACTGTAGTGTTGCTCTGTGGTGCAGCTACGACACCGTAGCAAAGTTTCCACACTGTCTACTTGATCCACGTCTGACTCCGCGAACCCATAATGTTTCCACACCACTGAAGTAGTTTTGCCTCGCTTTTCAACCAACGGCATTCTTTCTTTAGCAGCCATTATCCTCTCCTCTCCAAATAACGTCTGCTTAGCTTTCCTCGGGTACTCTTAATTGATGTGACGCGTGTTCGAAACGCAGAGAGGTGCGCTCGATTTGCCACCTCGCGAGAGTAAAGCACGAGGGAGGTGCTAATAATCGGCTCAGTCATTTTTAATGATCGTTGAAAGCCCAGATCGTAATCGAGATTAAAATTCGATTAATTGAGCAGCCCTAGATAAAAGTCTAAGGGGGTCAGATCGGGAGACCTTGGGGGCCATTCAACTGGCCCACGACGACCAATCCCCTTTCCAGGAAACTGTTCATCTAGGAATGCTCGGACCTGGCACCCATAATGTGGTGGTGCACCATCTTGCTGGAGAAACTCAGGGAACGTGCCAGCTTCAGTGCATAAAGAGGGAAACGCATCATCATGTAGCAATTTCAAATATCCAGTGGCCTTGAGGTTTCCATTGATGAAGAATGGACCCACTATCGTTGTACCCCATATACCACACCAAACATCACTGTGTTGTTCCAACAGTCTTGGAGGAATCCATCCAGTGTGGGTTAGTGTCAGACCAATAGCGGTGGTTTTGTTTGTTAACTTCACCATTCACATAAAAGTTTGCCTCATCACTGAACAAAATCTTCTGCGTGAACTGAGGGTCCTGTTCCAATTTTTGTTTTGCCCATTCTGCAAATTCTGTGCGCCGATCTGGTCATCCTCGTTGAGATGCTGCAGTAGCTGGAGTTTGTAAGGGTGCTATTTGTGAGTAGCTAATATCCGCCACTGATGTTTCTTCATTAGTGACAGTTTTCTTGCGCCCACATTTTGGCAAATCCAACACTGAACCAGTTTCACGAAACTTAGCAAGCAGTTTGCTAACTGTAGCATGGGAGTAGGGTGTCTTGCATTGACATCTGCTGCAATGACCCGGTTACTGCGTTCACCAGATATCAACACAATTTCAATCCGCTCCTCACGTGTTAACCTCTTCGACATGTCAATGGCTGTGAACAAAGAGAAACTTGTAAATAACTCATGAAAGAATAAAGTTACGTTAAAACCAAGCACACCATTGTTTTTCTTGTGTCATTACCAACAAGTCTGTGTCACATGGCCCTCTTCCTATTGAAAAAACAAAAGTTGTATCCAAGATGGCCGACTTCTAAATGGCCACCATGGTCACCACCCATCTTGAGGAGTTTGCCCCCTCACATATACTAATGTGCCACAAACAGGACTTTAATATCACCAACCATTCACCATTCCCATGTTATTACGGTGTATCCATATAAATGGCCCACCCTGTATTTGAGTCAGAGCATTCGGGACATATTATACAGCTAGCTGCATTATTCCTGACCTGAACTCTCATCCCTGCTTATAGTATCCAACTTTGTTTTCGTACAGATGTTTCAGGTCAGTCCTAATAACTCTGGTTAATCCTCTGTTCTCTACTTTGCCAGCAGTTACAACATGTAGCATTTACTGTCCTTACATTTTTATTGTAGCCGAGCAGCGGCTCTTAGGCTGTAGCGCGGCATTTACTTCACCGAAGGCAAATCGCCTTCATCCCCTTCCTGCATAGTTGGGCCACATTGTGTAACTTGCTAATGATCCAAATGACTTTTATTCTGTAAATGACTGCACTGAGGGACAGATGTTGCTGCAGGCGCTTTAATTTGTCGGAGTCAAATTAGTATACAATGAATTTCATAAACCTTCAAGGCGCTTCATTCAATCAGAATAGCCTTATGTTTTCCAGATAAGTTATGTACAGAAGGAAATCTAGGTCAGACTTGATTTGTGCAATAAAAAAGCCAAGCGTTTGACTCTCAACTGAGAAAATGTTTTGTCATCTCATTTGTCATTGAAATATTTATTTGCATAACACTAAAGAAGTTCAGTAGGAACACAGTTTCCATTTTCCATCTCATAAGCCGTATATTGGAATTTCAATACTTGGCCTTTTGGGTTTATTTTTGCTGGGTTTTTTTTTTTGGTTTTTTTTTTCCCCCCCTTTCTTTTTCTTCTGCATTACTTTTAATGAATATCTGAATGTTCTGCAGATGTCAGTGTGTTTATATTAAGTGAGGAAGTTGAACTGCTGGCAGAAGGTGTTTATAAACAAAATTATTTTGACAGTATTTAAATTTGTCTTCACCATTATGAATTATAGTTTTATCTCAATTATTTGCCTCAATAAAATTGTACACAACATAAGAGAGAAAATAAAAATCCCTGTTCCTGTGTACTGTCTGGTAAAGGTCTATAGCACTCAGATGCTATCAGTGTGGATACATACAACCAACAAAAACTGGTTACTATTCTGTCTGGTTTCGAATCTGTATCCTAATTAAAAATAAAATAAAATACAGGGAAACCGAGAAATTTCCATAACTGCTGTTGGGGGCATATCCCAGTGTGTCTCATTTCATCTTGTTCTTTTGTTATTGGAAGATTTGAGTGGAGCTGTCTAACTTCAAAGTTCCAACTTATTCATGAAAGTGGAACAAAGACATGATGTTGGCGCCTGTCCAAGTTATCAAGAGAGAGTTGGTCTTCCACCAACACATTTCACACCAGGCTGATGCATAATCGTCCTTCTGTTTAGCCAGGATGTGGATGCAACAGAAATGAGACATAAAGGAGATGAAAGCTAAAACAGTGACCATGATCTAAGCTTGTGTGCCAAGATGTTTCTCATTCATCCTTCAAGGTGGAGAGGTTGCGTAGTTGTTTGTCTTGGGCAGCGGGTGGGCTGCCTGGACATTATGTGAGGAATTACATCTCCCCCCACCCACACACTGTGTCTGTCCACAGCTGCGTTTAAAATGTGCCCCCATTAAAATAAACAGGAAGAAGTATTTTTATACATTTCGGTTGTTTGTTTGATTGCACAAGGTCATGAAGCTTAACCTAGAACGTCTCATTTGAGCTTTACATTTAAATAAATGCATTCAGATGAGCCAAAATTGATGTTAAGGGTTACAGCTCATGGAAATGGGAGAAACTCTGTCCCTCTTGCATTTAAATTCCTTCTTATATTGAATAATTACTGAATACAGATTTACATAATGTACTGCTGTTTGTGTGCAGGCACTTGCCCCTGAGTGATGATGCATTTCTAGAGTTGTGAATAAAGTGTTTTGCATATGTAAAACAATTTGTATACTTTACTTTTCTGATGTTGTTTGAAATGTAACATAATAATACACAGAGCTTAATGAAACACATGCTGTGAGCATCTAAATCTGTGAGAGTGACACATTCAAATTTTAATAAAGCAAAATAGTAGTGATCTATTCATCTTTGTAGCACCTTAGTATGCCTAATAATCTCTAATGAACACAAGTTATGTTGCCCATTTATCACTTGGTCAGACTATGTTAAATTGGATTTACTGTCCAGGAGTTATTGTTTCAGCAGCATTAAATTAGTAGTAGGATATCAAATGCATTGTTTTCTTGTCAAACACTGCAGATTCATTTCCTCAAGTGAGAAATTAAACCCATTTTATCTCCAGACCCTCTCTGGCCCGATTTTATGCCAAGAATAGCTTAAAAAAAAAAAAAAATCTTACATTAAGGCGAAAGTGGTCTTTCTGCTCCCATAAGCCTTGTAAGTGTGGAAAAAATGTTCTCCACAGTGACATCAAGGGAAATTAATGGCTATTCAAACCATACTCAGGTTGTCCATAATTCACCTCATCGCCTGCCTCTCTCTCTGCAACAGCGTGGACCTGGTGCATGCTCAGCTCCATGTGTGCGAGGGCCGCAGTCTGCCAGAACTCGGCCTCAAACAAGACAAGATCAGGGTGAATGGCTGCGCAATCCAGTGTAGAGTGACAACCGAGGACCCATCCAGAGGCTTCCAGCCAGACACGGGAAGGATTGAGGTAGGCTTTATCTGCAAGTGCCCTCATTGTGTTCATTTGCTGGTGTAGTGAAGCTATTTGTCTACTAACAAACCTAATGAAGATGGCAAAGGCCAAAAGAGGCCAGCTGATTTTTAAAAAATCAGCAAGCTTTTTTGTGGCGTTTCAGATGGTGTGAACAAGACTGCAAGAGTTAAAAGGCTCTTTCTTTTTGGCGAAAATTGCAGGAATAATAATAATATTTAAAAATTTCATGTGTACATTTTCCACCAGTATCCTGGGATCTCTAAATTCACTAAATCTGCCAGAGGAGTTGAGTGCACTCTACCAAAAGCCAGTGTTTGCGGCATATCAAATTATTTTAACCTTGTTAGTTTATACTCAAACAATAAGAGCCTTGGAGCCGACCATGCGTGCACCTGCATCGTGATCTTGATTTCTGAAAATAGAGCCAGTGATTCCAAACTATTCCCATAGTGATATGATATAATTTTCCTGTTTTAATGAGAGAGGAGTATTCACATCTAGCACGGTCTGGGTGAGGCTACTGCTACTGACAGGAACTAGAAATGTGAAAGCTTTCACTGATGGGTGCATTTAAACCGTTAGACTGAGTGGGTTCATCATTGTCTGAAGGTGGGGATGTTGAAAACATTTCTTTTGGTTTACAAGTACTCTTTTCCACATTTTGATTAAAAAGAAATGGAATACCAATGACTTTCTGGTCTTACCAATTAATTCTGTTAAAAAGGGGTGAACTAGAAGTTGTTTTGCATATAGATTTAAATTTAATTTGTCATTTCATTTGGCTCCAAGGGGTTTTAGTTTATTAGCGGGATACGTGGCTCAATGATCAGACTTAATTTAACCTGGAAATATCAGCGCATTAAAGAAAGAGCCATCTCAGAATTTTCTTAATTTTAAGTTGTATTATAGTAAGCAGCATATATTCCAGGATCACCTTTAAATTGGCCTTGCAGGACCAAACGTCGAATCTGTTTTTAAATACCATCCTCATTAGATGGCATTCTCACGTTCATTACTATTCACCGTGAAAATTATGTGAGAAGAGTGGCCATGAAGGGGCTTGTGACCTTTCCATTTTAAGGACTTTCCATCTTGTTTCTACTCCATATTTTTCCTCTTCAGCTCCCCCCTGCAATTCTCAGAAACCTTCCTCCAACCTACCACTCATCTTAACAATAGTGTACATATTTCACACATCCTGATTCCTTCTTCATAAAGCGCGCACTCTTCTTTTCAGCCATTTTATTAATTTCCTTCTCCATTGGGTTTATCCTGGTCTCTTTTCCCGTCATCCTGCACCATTTACCTGTGATTTTGAATGAGGAAACATGATGGACAATAGAGGGATGCCTCACCACCACCATGCAATGTGAATGAAATAAACACAATAAAGATGGAGGAATGGGATACAAGAGACACTTAATAAATTATTGCTGGACAGCCGTGACTGGTCGGAGGCGGAGCAACACAGTAAAAGGTGAAGGGCACGAGGATGAAAGTTATAGGTTGTAATTCACTTGAGGTGTCCGAGGAAAGTCGAGTAATTGGCTTTGAGAAATAACGACACTGAAACTTCTGCGCAGGGTTGGAGCTGATACAGATAACCCTTCGAACACTATGCTCCAAATATTTGAAACCCACGCGGTTGTAGCACAGAAGGTGATGGATTTTCAGCAGTGCTGTGTTGCTGTGTCAGTAGGAAAGGACTGGAGCCACACACTTCTTCCATAAAGCACCAAAATAAACTGTCCTTACTTGGATTAAAAAAACCAAAAACTTCATGTTAGAACAGCATAAAAATCTGAAAAAATAAAGGTGAGCAATTTAATGTTGGGGTTAAAAAGGGAATAGCACCACATCAGAGGCTATTTTTCTCATCTGTATGTGAAGAGCAAAGTGATGCAAAACCAAGGTAAATACTTGGCTCACATTTGCAGTGCTGTTTCTTAGCTTTCTGGGGCTGTTCACTGTGCGCGTGTGCGCTAAAGTAAGCAAAACAGGGAGGAAAAATTGAACTTTGATAATAATGGATAGCAAGATTTGAACCTGAACTTCAAAATCAATAGGCAATGTTTTATTTATTATAGGAATGAAGTCATTACTGAGTTTTTCTGGGGCTTCTAGTTACTTTTCTCACCAGTATGGTGCCATACGTGCACCAACACATTAACCCCCAGGCAAGTTTCTGCCCTGAATAGATTTAATAGATGTGTTGCCAGGGAATAATGGATATACTTTGTTAAAACAAGTCACACCCAGAACTACCATGGCTGCATTTTCATTGCAAAAAGTTAAAAAATTATATTGGTACATTTTTTTAATAACAGTTCAGTAAATTATGCCTTTTAGACTTTTTGGAAAACAACATGTAGAAGTTAAATTTGGTTAAACAATTGAATTTCAGTAAACCTTTACAATATTAACCAGCTTCATGCAACACTAAAGATTAGAAAACAAGTTTAGTGTTTAATTTGCATAGCGTGGCTATACCACAGAGGTCTGCACACACTGAGTGATATTAAAATCTCACAAGTTTGACTTGTATTTTTCATGTCAGCTCTTAAATAGGAATTTCCTTGAGGTGTTGACTACCTGCAATATATACAGTTTCCCTAAACTACTGTTTTCTCTTCTTCTCTCGGTTCATATTCTCCATAAGATGCTTTGCTTATGCACCGTTAAAACATTGGAGGAAGCAGAATGAAAAATATGCTAATGCATTAGCTTTAGGGGAGCGTAGCCTGGAGCAAGTAAAATGGTGTTTAGGCATAGGAGGCACAGAGAGGTTCATAGAGGGAGAAATAAAGTAAGGTGTGAGCGAGGGATGAGGAGTGATGGATGCCGTAGTACAAGACTGCCTGCTTTGGAAGGCGAAGGGAGGAGAGTATTAAAGCAGCACCTTGACATTTTGTATTTTAATCTATTTTTCTTCAGCAGGCGCTCTTCACATTCGGTGTGTTTGCGAGTCTTTTGGCACGTAAACGCTGTGATCAGTTTAGCTTTGTGAGATATGAAGGTGATTCTAAGAAGCACAAGTGGAAAAACCTTTACTCCCGTAGTGTGATAAGTGGATGATGAAAGACTATTTACTGAACCCTGAAATCACGTTACGGCTGTAAAATAAAGATGGTGGAAATATGGTTTTGTTGTTCACAGCGGGGGAAACAGTGGGGGTGAGTTTGAGCTTGCTTCATAGTATGCTGAGGTATTGAAGCGAATGATTAACATGTGATCTAAGGGAGCAGCGATCACCCTTCTTTCATCTCAGCGTTTATCTGCTGATCCATCTTCAGAGTTGCTCCATTGTGCTCGTGTCTTCCTTTCCTCTTAACTCTGTCCTCCTCTCTCCTTGTCAACGGTGCCCTTTTCTCCCGGTTTCCCATTGTTTCCACATTTGCTCTCAATCCATAACGTCCAACTATCAATCTTCCCTCATCCTTTCACCTTTAACATCCCTTAACCTTTAACATTACCAACAATCTCTTCTGCAAAAAGGTAGCAAGTAACAAGGCCAAGTCCTGCTGTTCTCCTCTCCTCCCAGTGTTCATTTTATTCAACCTCCTCCTGTTACTCAGAAACTCATTTTACATCTTCCTTTTCCTCTCACTCACTCTGCCTCCACTCTGTCCTTCCTTCCTCCCTTCCTGCTGTCATGTCCTGCTCAGCGTACTAAACCAGGGCAACAGAAAACCCTTACTGGAGCAATACCAGACTACTTCATCTTCTCCTTCTTCATTCATTGTCCCGTTAGTCATAATGTGACGATCAGATGAGAATTTAACTGTCCTCCCATACATCACTTGTCTTTTCTCTTCGACATGTCAACCAGCATTACTCACATCTGTGTCTCCACTTCCACCCCCCCAACAGCATCCTTCTCTTGTTTGTTTCTTTTAATGGAACACATTTGCATGCGTCACTCAGCGTATTTGATGTGTTTAAAAATGCTGCTGCTTGTGCACGGGTCTACAGGCCTGTGTGCGCCAGTATGTGTGCCTCGTTCATCCGAGGAACAGTCTTGAGTTTGAAAACAGGTTGAGTCCTAATTAGAGGAAGTGTATTTGTCTTGCCTATCATCATAAAAACACCTTCAGCTGCACACCATAAACAGACCAGCTCGATCTTATTGGCAGTTTCATCACTATTATCTTTCATTTTCTTCCCTGCCATTAACAGAGCCGCCAGTCACCGGTGTAATCAACTGGTGGCTGAACTTGGTCTGTTATAAGTTTGAACTCCTGCTTAAAAGTGCTGAGTTTTGACTGTTGATCGATTTCCTATGTGCTGTTTTTATTTTTGTGATTTGGGGTTTTAAAAAAGTGACTAACATAAGAGGAATTTTGACAGTATGTTTTGAAAAACTGTGGTCCTGCATTACACTGTGAAAGAGGCTCAGAGTTGGCTCTTTAAAAATGCAGGTATTTCATTGGGTCATCTCATGATGCCTGCTACCATTACCTGCAGTACTGTGAAAGTCTTGGATAAATAGGTGCAGTGAGTTTATTTGAGCATGTAGAAACGCAAACAAATATAAGGCAAAAACGGTATGGGTGTAATTCAAAGTCAGTATTTGGTATGACCACCTGTATTCTTCAGGAATAGCTCTACATGCTTGTTGGACATTCAGAGCTCCCCTTTCGATGCTGGGTGCCTTTTTGTTCTGTTCTGTCAGATAATCCCACACTCATTCAACAAAGCTGACATTTTAAAATTTCAGCACTTCATCAGACCTGTTGCCACTGATTTTCAGTCCAGTTCTTGTGTAATTTGGCACACCTCAGCCTTTTCTCCCCGTTTCCCTGCCTCAAGAATGGCTTCCACACGTCCACTGAGACCGTTTCTGATGAGGCTTTAGTGAACAGTAGCTGGATCAACTGAAGGGCCAAATGCCTCTCCAGGTCCTGTGGTCAAGTCTTTATTAGATTATTTTTGCCTTATTTCTTATGAAAATTTCAGATGCTTTAGATGGCTTTTAGGGCTGCCACTCGCAGGGGACACTGTACAACATGCCAAGTTTTTAGTTAATAGCTGAATACTGTTATCTTAAGCTTTTGTCTCTAAATTCAAATAACGACATGGAAACAAATGTCGTTGTGACAGGCTTTTAGTAACAAAGTGCCTTAAGATGCAAAATTGAGTGTTAAGGTGCAGCACTAGTTAATCTCTTGAGTTGGATGCCTTTCATGCTGGAATGAGTCATTGGTCAGTAGCTTATCAAACGAGTAAAAACAGAAACACTGAAAATGGTCAGCTACAAGGATTGGACTGCACATGTGTGAAGAAGCAGCCAATGTCCAAAGGAACCCTTTGCACAGACTTCTGCACAATACTGTATTCAGCCCAACCAGTAGATGTGCATTCAGGAAAACCCAGGTGAGTTTTTCGAGAAGAAGCTGCTGTTGAAGAGAACAAGCAGAGGAAATGTAGTTGTTTGTCATAGCTATTTATTAATACTGTGCAGTTAATGTTATTATCGTACAGTCTATATATGCGAACGCCTGATTTTTGCATCCTTGTTTATTGGATCCAGTGTAGCTTGTATTAAACTTCTGAGACTGCTGGAATTTCATAATCTTTAGATGCCTTAAGGATGCTATAATGTAATTTTAGCTAGTTTGAAAGTTATTAGTCCAAGTCTGGTGTAGGGCTTTACAGTCTACTTGTGGTGTGAAAGAAAAACGGACCAATCACAAGGCTGTGTGAGTAAATTAGATTAAACTGCTAAACTAATACCCACAGTGACACTTAATGATGTAACCTTGGCGGTCTGTGCGCTCATCACTAAAGGACTAGCAGTATTTTCCATAATGGTAGTAAAAAGTGTCGAGGTCAGCATTTGTATCTAAAAAGCTGTTTGTCACCATTACTGGTAATGATAATGGTAACCTTATTATTTTATACGCAGATTAAAGTCATTCCTTCGCAGAGAGACGAACACATTTGGTGCAGTAAACCATGTCATGCACTTATTAGTCAGCAGGATGTGATTTTCCCACACATACAGTATGTAGATGTGATGATGCAAGATCACCTCTACTGTCCAGTGACTTCACGAGAGGAAACATCTTTTGGTTTCCTATAGGGCTATACAAGGATTACACATAAAGCAAGAAAACAGAGTAAGGGGCACGTTCACATTGCCCCTTGTTAACACCCCCGACCCCTGACCAGAACACCAGACCTGCAGGAGGGCAAACCAGCAGCACTGTGGCTACAGACACACATGCAGCCCTACAAGATGTGATTTTTCCAAGAAAAAAGGGTTTGACCTTGAAGGTCGTGGGTGGGGTGATTCCTCCCATGTGAGCGGTGTCTACGCAGGCGGAGTTTGTTGTATCGCCGTGTGAGGAATATGTTTTATCATATTTATGCTTTTTTTTTTTAAACCTGTTTTTGTATCTCATGCATTGAATGCAGCATTTTCCCACCCTGCCTTTCCCATATTTGCCTCATCACCATGGTAATTATAGGCCCATACCAGGCTGTATTTTTACAGAGTGACATTTCTCTTGTTTTTTTTTTTTTTTTTTTTTTTTTTTTTTTTTTTAGTTTACCCTCGACTGAATTGTCTGCTCATCCATTTGGTGTGCCTCACTCTGTTTCTACCTCTTGCTAATCTCTCCTCTTTCTATTTGTATTTTTCACTGCTAATTTTTGTTCATCAAAGCCAAATATTTGCTTATAATGTGCACGGAAATGATCGTGTTTGCAAATCCTTTTAATGATTTGACAGAAACGACTACGGAACATGTTGAGAGACCGTCGGTGTTTGTATTTGAGTCATGAAAGTCTCAGTGAGCAAAGTTTCTTACTCGGTTGCTGTAGCTCATTCAGGAGAAATCTATTTTCATTCAAAGACCAAAGCTTATTGAAATATGCATGAGCGAACATCGTGAAATGCTTTATCACACTCCCAATTTTCACTTAAACTGCTCCAGATTCCAGGTGTCAAAGAAAATCCCGACTGTTATGGATAGTCGATGGCATAGATTTTTTTTTTTTTTTTTTTTTTTTTTTTTTTTTTTTTTTTTTTTTGAAATCGTTGCCGTTCTTCGGTAGTCTTCAATTTCCAGCGACACAACTCCTCCCAGCAATGAGAGCATTTGTGATTATCTAGTTCTCTTTTTTTAAAATGTTACAATGAGACAAATTAAATAATTCTTGTTAGCAAATTGGTCTGCCGACAAAGTGAGGCGTAAGTGGATACATCTCGGAGGAATAAAAGAAGCAACAAAACAAATGAGTTTTCAGGCATAAATCCCACCACTCAGACATCATTAGGAGGAGTGATGAGAAAACAAAGCATGAATAAAACGCTCAACAAAAGGTGTAGTATATCCTCAGAGGAATGCAGCTGTTGCCCCTACTATGCACACAGTGTATTCTGAAAATATTCAGACTTGAGACATGTTGTAGATTTAATTATTGAAACATAAAATTACAATCTTTGCGTCCGTCTTCACTCTGGAGGAGCCCAGGAAGATGAGCTGCTGCCTTTTCATTGTAGCTGTTGGGGATAATGAAGAATTGATGACGGTGAAAACATGTTGTTGTTTTTTTCTTTTTAGAAAGTTAAAGTTTAGAAGCAGCTCTTCGTCTTATACAAAGACTCACCAGACACTTCATTAGGTACGCCTTGCTTGTGCTGGACTGGACACTGTTTTACCTCATCCCACAGGTGTTTATAGGATTGATCTGTGGAGACTGTATAGAGGCCATATTGAGTACCTTGAAGTCATTTTCATGTTCAAGAAACCAGTTTGAGATGATTTAGTGTGGCTATAAAGCAGGGGTGTCGAGGCCTGGAGTTCGACACCTGTGCTATAAAGGGATAAACACAGTCAGCAAGAGTACTCGGAGGCTGTGGCATCTCAACAATGCTCACCTGGTACTAAGATTTAACTAAGCGTTAGCCCATTTTCACATTATGAAGGCATAACACATCAAATCTGCTCCAAGGTTTGTGTGCTCAGAGATGCTCTTCTACATACCCTGATTGTAATAAGTGGTTACTTGAGTAGGGGTCAACCCTTCTATCAGCTTGAAGCAGTCTAGCTATTCTCCTTTGACCGCTGACATTAACAAGACATTTTCTTCCTGCCGCTTACTGAATATTTTCCTTTTTTCCCTGATTATTCTCTGTAACCCCCAGAGTTGGTCATGTGGGAAAATCCCAGTAGATCAGCAGTTTCTCAAATACTCAGACCAACGCGTTTGGCACAAACAATCATGCCACGTTCAAAGTTAAATCACCTTTCCTGCCCATTCTGATGCTCAGTTTGAGTTTTAACAGGTTGTATTAGCCATGTCTACATGCCTACATGCATTGATTTGCTGCTATGGGATTTCCCTAATTAGACATTTGCATTAATGAGCAGTTGAGCAGGTGTACCTAACAAAATGTCAGGTGAGTATGTATCCTAACAGGAACCCCAGCTACATTTCTCTCCATATTTTCAACCAGTCTCACTCTGTGTGGTAGTTGCCATCCTTTTCTCCTTTATACTGCATCTTTCTCTGCTCCCACTGTATCTTTTCCCTTCTATTATCCCTTTCACCCTTTCTCCTGGATCCATTTCCATCTGCCCTCCTCACTTCCTGCTGTCACTATCAGTTTCCCCCTGTTTTCTGCGTCTGTGTTTGTGTGTGATCTAGACTGTACATGCAGGTGTGTGGGAGTGTTGGTGTGCAACACGTTCAGACGTAGATGTGCTGCATGCAAACAGGTGTGTTGGTGTGTCTATAATCGAAATTCCCTGCTGTTGACAAGCCTTCTTGCCGTCTCATATTCCTGTCGTTTATGTTGTTTTTCCAGCTGATCCTCCCTTTCCTCCCTCTCTCCTAACTCCTCTCATTTATCATTCCCCCTGTTTTCTATCTACTCTCGCTATCACCCTCCCATCTCCTCTCTTCAGTTTCATATTTATATTTCTTTCTAGTTATTATTCACTCTTTCTCTGTCATTTCTCATTTTTTCCCCCCTGTGCACCTGCTTCGTGTCTTTTGCTCTTCTGTTAGTTGATTTTTGCAGTTTCATATTTCTTTCAATGTTTTCTTTCACCACCTTGTCACATTGTTCCCCATCTATTTTTGCCTCTTCCTCTCATACCTGATTTCCACCTCCTATTCTTTCTTTTGCACCTCACTCTCATGTCACTCATTAGTTTTTGCAGATTTCCCCCCAGTTTCTCTCCTTTCATCTAATTTTTACACGCTCGTTCTGTTATTTATTTTCTTATCCCCCTCCTCTTTTCATTTATTTCTACATCTTTTAAACACTTCTTTCTTTATCCTTCCACTCATTCTCCCTCCTTTCATCCCCTCTATGGAAATCTTTTCCTTATTTATCACTTAGTCCCCCGCTCCTCCATCTTGCTTCCTCCTCCCTTACTCGTTTGTCTAAATCGGATTCCTCCCTTTTCTCCCTCCTGCTTTTGTGCACACCTGGTCTCCCATTCACTCTATTCACAGTATACTTCATCTCTTTGCTCCTTAACGCTGCACTATTTGTCATTTTGTTTTTCTTCTCATACCTGGCTGTCATTTTCTCTCTCCTCCTTTTGTTTTCAATGTCTTACTTTCTCTCTGCACCCTGTGTATTCACAGCTCTTATCTGTGTTCTTTCTCAGTCTTACATGTTCTATGGAGGATGCTTGCATGTGTTCACACATCTAGTATTAATATAATACAATACTGCATGGTTACATCGAGTGCCATGTCTGTACTGCATTATTGAATCAATACTTCAGGAAATACTTACAGGAAATCAGTACATTAGGAAAGGCTTACCTTTACATTTTTCCTACACAGTGTGCATACTGAAAGTGTTTAATTTGGCAACAAAAATTCGTTTCTCTTTAGTAGTTTCCCTTTTTGCGTCGGCTGCGGGGGGATTGGAGTAACTGAAGTACTCTGGAAGTAGTTTTTTGAGATTATTGTTCAGGCACTTTCTCCTGTAGAACTTCATAATGTTAGAGCTTTCTGATGCTTAACTTAATCTTGTTATTTATTCATTAAAAAAAACAGAATTCCCACAATTTGATGTAATTTGTTCTTTTTTTTTTTTAATCTTCCTGCTGTTACCGTGTTATTGAAAGGCAGATCTGTTTGTTGATTTCAGACAAGCTCATTTGTTTGTGCAGATGAAACATTACCGAAGGATGCTTGAGTTCATTGGGACTAAATTTGAGGAAGTTTTCATTTTTACCGAAAAAGTTGCGACTGACCCTGTAAAAGATGTTTGTTTAAAGACAGATGGAGACAGTTGAGTTTTTAATGAGGGGATAAGATCAGCCTTAGTAGAAAAGCAAACTCTAAAATGGCATCAAATGAGAAATTACGCCTACAGTCGGTGTTCTTCAGTGATTATCCACTTCAAATGAGCATTTCTAGCACCTCAGAAGAAAAGAGGGGCATTAATGTTTCTTTAAGACAGCAATGACCTGAAACTTGAGCTTTCAATTAGAGGATTTTGAAGCTGTGTAATGATGAAATACCCAGTCTCCTTCTGAAACACGACTGTTTCTGTCAGTTTTAAATGACAATAAAATCAAGATTGTTCATTTCTTGAGTGAATGTGCGTAAGAGTAAAGACAGCTACTAGCTTCAAGTGTGGTGAAGCACATTTACTCATATTTTGACTGGGGATGCATGGAACAAGTAAAGCAGGTGTCTTCATTAGTCATTTATCACAATGCCTACTTTCAGTTTTCCAAAGCAGAATAGCAATAATAAGCCAGCTGAATCACAGTGGGTCTACATTCACTAATATGTGGATGAAAATGTTCTTTATGCAAAAAAAAGTGCATGCAAAAAATAACCATGAAACGTGCAGTGGTCAGTTTAGGTTTTGCCACTGTATGTATGTTGGTGAATACCAATCATTAGAAATCAACAGGCTTATATGTGCGCACCATTTCTCTATGTAAGGAAATAAGCTAACCGCACAATGAAAATATTGTAAGAGAATCCCAAAAAACAAAAGCATGAGAAAGTCCAGCTGAGGAAACAGAAATGGAAGTGTCTGAGGAGGAATGAGCGAGGAGACACAAAAGACGAGACGGGCTGAAATAACACAGACGTTGAACGTTGTTTAACCTTCGATGCTCAAGTAAAAATAGAAAAGCTTTGTACATCAAAGCTGATATAATGAAAAGAGATAAGAAGAAACAGGTGGAGGAACAGAACCACCTGATCTGTCAGCCCAAGATAAGAAACTCGAGGCAATTATTGGAAAACAACCATATCCTCCAGCATCAGTGGGATTGGAAATGAAAAGCTAGACTGTGATTATAATCAATAACAATGGTCATATTTATAAATAAGATAATGCCTGCTAGTGTGTGTTGAAGCCTACATTATGCTTTTGAGGCTGATTTAAAAATGATTTTTCTGAAAATGATGAGCAACCAAAAAGAAATCAGAGTATGAACAAATTCTGATAAGATGATATTGATGGACCTCAGGTTTGTACATGAACTCACTGTTTGTGAATGAGGCCCAATATTAATCTGACCTCATTTTCTTGGGCAAAGTCACAACTTTTAATTGGTATTGTTGACAGCAGCCGCATGCTTCCTCTGAGAGCGTGGCTACTGAGTTGGACTGGCAGACAAGTGATTCTTTGCATGCTAATTGCAAAGCAGAACAACTGAAGAAGGCTCTCAGGATTATTTTCTCTGGTAGCCATCCTGAAAGTCCCCCGTGTCCTCCAGTGGCCCTGCATTAGCATGACAGGAGTCTGAGCACGCCTTTGTTTCTCAAACATTGAAATGAGCTGGCATATTATAATGCAGAGCCGGTGTCAGTGTCTGTCAGTGCACTGGCTTGCACATCATTCAGTTGCCTTTTCTTTTTTGGGGGCTGAAAAGGGGAATTGCACTGAAATAACGGCGTGTGTGTGAATAGTTAAAGCATGAAACTTCCTCCAGTTAGCTGGACCTGAAATATACAGAAGCCGAAATATACCACCAATTTCCCAGAACACATGACATGATTATCACATATCGCTCAGCTTGATTATGGAGATGCTATCTATTAATAATGAATAGATGAGTGTACTGAGTATAGATGATGTGCATATGTTACTAATGAGCGTAGTTGAATTTTCAGTTCCTCGGACACCGAAACGGTTGAGCCGATCCAGGCATGTGAATCTGGTACAGCAGCTTTTCTTCAGTGTTGTTTATCCCAGACATCAGATTTGGATGTGCCGACCAACCCATCAACACCCCCCCCATTTCTCTTTACATAATCTGCCCTGCAGGCTGTTCATATCTACTCCTTATATTCATCCCACCTCTCCCACTTGCTGCTTTTTTGTTCAGTTTTGCTCTCTTCACACATCCCCATCCTTAGAGTTACTCAAATTCTAGTCCGGACCGTCTTTACTCCACAGCTCTCACCCTGTAGATTTTGAACTTAAAGCATTTACTTTCAGGTCTTTGATTTCTCTGGGCTTTTTTATTCCTCTCCCTCTTGACATGCAGAATATGCGTTAGACTTTTCAGCGCACGTGTCCTACATAACTGCTGCCTGGCTGTTGTCGGTTTGTACATGTCGTCTTGTCGGATGTTGTTTACTTTTTTCCCCTTCCTTTGTGTTCAGTGGAGTGTCAGTGTGTGCACTCGCAGGTTTAGTGATGCATCTGCATCCCTGTATGAGTTTCTCCTTGTTTCTGCATCGGTATGTATGTCAGTGTGTGTTTGCGTGTGTGTGAGGGTGGTTTTATCAGCTCTTGCAGATGGCCCCAGTCTCTCATCCATCGTTCCACTGAAATGAAGAGCCCTCTGAAGAGTAAAGGCAGAGAAGAAAGGAATGGACAGACAGACATGGAAAGAGTGAGGGGGCGATGACGCATGGAGTTAGCGGGCGGAATGGTGGAGTGGGGGTGGGGGGAAACATGTTTTGAAACAGCAAGAGGTGGAAATGAGAAGAGGATGATCAAAAGATGGACAGATTTGGAGAAGTAATGCAGAGAGTTGGATCACCAGAAGGGGCTATTTACACACCCTACAGTGTTTTGTGTAAAGTGAACATCTAAGAGCGTGTGATGGGGTGTGTGAGAGCTTATAACATGACTGCATGGATGTGAATTGTACCCAACTTATTTGATACTGCACCACTAGACTCGTTTGCTTCAAGCTGCATGCGTCTTGGTTTTTCCCTTCGTGTGGGCCTTTCGGAAGTGAATTTTTCCTGTTGCTAATGTACATCTCGCTGTAAAGGCTTGGTCACATAGCTAGAGGTGTGCGTGCACATTTGTGTGTGACAGTTGGCTTGCATTAAAAAGAGGCTCTTCAAATCGCCACGGGATAAGCAGTGTTTATGATGCACTACCCGCAGGAGAGAAAATAAACAGAAAAGAGACGGAAAGCCAAGAATAAATGGAATAAACACGCGAGGAGAGATGAGGTGGAGGAAGTGAGTTTGTGCTGCACCGAGAAGCATGCGGCAAGCATTTGGAAAAGGTGAGCGAGGGACAAAGTCTAAGTCTGGAAACAGACTTTAAAGAGCTTGAAAGAAAAGCAAACAGACTCCAGGGTGGTGAGGGGGGAAATAAGCCACAGAAGTGAGGGGAAGGATTGTTGACAGGTCGAGCAAAGAGGTAGTCAAAGGAATTGTGACCTAGGAAGAACAAGGATTTTTTTTATTTTTTGTAAATCGCTTAAGGAACTAACAAGCAAAAGGGGAAAAGAGTAGGAGGTCTGTGTTAGTATGTTGTCCTTTTTGATTATTTCTCCCTGTTGGGCTGTGAAATGTCATTCCCTGCAGACCTCCATTTTTATTGGAGAAAAAGACGGTAGTAGCATGCAGAGATGGAGGAAAAGAATATAACAGAATAGAAACAGCCATGAAATACATCAACAAAACTGAGTCTATTTTGAAACCCAAGGGTTCTTTCTGAAAGGCATACAAATATGTTTTGTTTTTGGTTTTTTGTCCAAGGTCTTTATCAATTAATATGGCTAGTTTGTGAAGGTATTTTCTTTCCTCCTGGTAATCCTCAAACAAAGCTCCCCTTTGGGTTTGGGTTGGGCTGTTTTTACTTAATGAAATATGAAATGCAGACATCTAAGAAGAGATTTATTTTTAAAAGTAGCGTTAGGACAACAATGAAAGCTTTGAAAGGTATTAATATTGGAATAAACGATTTACAGTAATTTAAGTTAGTTTGTTAAGATGTATGTTGGTGGAGAATATTGAAACGAGGGGGGGAACAAGCATCAACATTAAAGACAGAAATCGGATTTAAAAAGATGAAAACATACGGGAACATTAGTGTTGTAACACAACGCCTGACACTATTAAAGGAATGTGGTACTGATTGAAATCCAACATGTTGAGTTTTTAGTGAGCAGAGATCATGGTCCTGTACTATGAACAAGTTCAGCATACCCAAAGCATTTTTTAGGTTTAGCAGTGCATTCATATGAAAGGGATGGTGCTGGCAGCATCTGAGCAACCACAAAGATGGACAAGTGTACTTGCAGCAAAGTGAGTTTTATAAAGGATGATGAAACTGTAATATTAGAAAAATAAATACTGCATTAATGTGTGCACTTTAGGCGCTGTTGTCACTAAGATGGGACTAGATCTATAAAGTTGAGCTCATTTCAAACCAGGAAGGAAAAACGTGTAAGATGACAGGCGTGTCACTAGTTACACTAATAGTGTAACTATTTTTATTTATTTATTTTAGCCACAGGAGAATCTGATGGAGTATTATCTTTGACCCCTTCCTGATGTGAAATGTGTCATCAATCATCAAATGCAGTTTCTAAATGAAGGTGTTTATTCTTAAGGGGAAAAAATCCAAACCTACACAGTCTGATTGCTGCAGATTTTTTTTTCCTTTAATAAAAACTGTTGTCCATGCACAGAGGGATCTTCCAGAAATAGTGATGCCATTTTCTAGAGAATCGATTGGTCAGTAGGAGATGATTTCATACCTGTTGATCTCTAATCTCAAACATAACCTGCTCTGGAGGAGCATTAGATGCTGTTGTGATTTCCCCCAGTAAAAAGCCATCCATAAAACCGAGTTACCCTGATGTTAGATGGGCATCACTGCTTCATAGTGCAGGGCTCTGTCCAGCAGTGGCATGTGCTGACTTGTACAGAAAGGCAAGCAGAGCAGTGAGTGTACGGACTGCATACCTGTGCAGAGCATGCTGCAAAGAAATTGAATACAACTTCTTGCTGCTTTTCCAGTGTTACTTTTAAGCCTTATTTAACTCATAGAAGACTGTGGCCAGTGTGTTTTGACACAAACTTTATACCTTTTCCCTCTATATACAGAAAATGATACCCCTGACTGAAATTGGATTTGCCGTGCCTTAACATAAAAAGCTAAAATATTTCTGCGCTGCTGGCGGATTATGTGGTATAAAATGCTAAATTCACAAGGACTTTGGGAGCTCCTGTAATCCAGGCCAGTTATACCAGTATAAGTAGTATATTGCAAAAGGCTACCAGTCGTTGTGTATGACAGAAAAGGTAATGAGACGGGGGAATTAAGGGGGAAAATGGAAGACGCTGTAAGAAAAGAGGAATAAAAATAATCTGTGAAATGACACCTAATCTAACTCATTTTCCAACCCTGTTTGGCTGATCCACAGACATCACCAGTGGCTGGGCTCTATTAGTTGGACATAATGAGCGAAAATGTACAGCACTGGCGGGAATGTAATAGTTTGTTTCACGGCTGTGGATTAGGACTGTTCATGCTGGTTAAACAGATTTTTCTTTGAATATTGCTGGGATAAAGGCAATTAAATTAAAATTTGACTGAACATTAGCATTTGGGCAAGAATTGGATTTTGACTAAAGCTCT
The DNA here is from genome assembly GCF_036321145.2 of Pelmatolapia mariae. Classification (NCBI taxonomy): domain Eukaryota; kingdom Metazoa; phylum Chordata; class Actinopteri; order Cichliformes; family Cichlidae; genus Pelmatolapia; species Pelmatolapia mariae. The sequence continues at coordinate 85,134,939 of NC_086229.1, read as the reverse complement.
TATCTAGTCCATATGCTATACGTGAAACCATCCATGTTAATGTGACGTGTAATATGAGAGACGTAGCAGACTGGGCTAAAGCCAGGGCTCCTCATTTAATTCACTGCCAGGTACAATGTGCATAAATATACACTCGGTGATCTCGTGTCGTTCCTGTTTTGAGAGCTGCCGTCTGTTCTTGTTTATATGCTGCATTTGTGGTTAAATCCCTCTAACTCATTTTGAATTATGGGCTGTTGCTCCAGGCTCCAGCAAAACCATTGATCAGGCACTTTAAATGTCAGCAATAATGAACTTTACCTGTTGACGCCAGATTAACTCTTCTGTCAGTTAGCAGACATAAGGAATGAGGTTCCTTTTTAAATTGGGGCTACACACACTCCTACACTCACTCTGTTCATCTTTTAGTCTTTCTTTTTATTATTTAGTTAAATAACGTTTAATAAGCCTCTTTGGTTTGAGCTATGTATTCTGTCAGGTAGTGAAGGTCTTAAAGTTTCGAGTTCACCAAGCCATCTGTGAACCAGACAAGAACTCGATAACAAAATAAAATCGTGTCCACGTTGAATAGATAGCTGCAGGATTTGGCTCCAGCCCTACAGCTCGACCATTTGTCTTCCATTTCCATATTATCCCCATTAGCTCCCATTCACATTCTTGTCTCTACCTTCCTCTGCCAGGTTTGCCTGGATAATGTACTTGCTTCAGGCTCACAGGTTGCAAAGTGTCCATTCCTCATCCCACAGATGTTTTCACTACTTTTCTGGTGTGCCTGTGAAGTAGCGAAATCCCGCTCTTGTTTCGGTGTTTTCTCAGCCTGTGTATGTGTGATACTTCCCTAGGTCATGTATGAAATGAATGAAACACTTCCACACCTTCTGCAAATGCTTTTCTCGGAAGCCGTTGGAGCCGGCGTGCTTTACAGGGTGGTATTTGTAAGCGATAAACCAAATGGAGCCTGTTGTCCTGATGTTAGGTCATGCTGAAAGCAGCCGATACCTGTGCAGCAGAGGTTTATGGGGAATGTACAGTAATGGCTGAATGATGACACGTTACTGACATGTCGCTGGTTTCATCCAGGAATGAAGTCCGTAAACTGAAAATGTTCCTGCGTTAAATGCGTGGTGGATTATTGACTGTTGAGCCGAGAAATGCCGCATTTAGCAGGGTGTTATTTAATGGCCTCGTTTGCACATTAAAAACAACCAGAATGCTGGAGGCGATGATGTCACATGGGCATTTCTTATTAACATATTTAGGTTACATAATTTAGCCAATTAACAGATGTAGCTATAGGTTGATATCTGAACTGGGAACCTAACTTTTGTTTGGTTTATAATTAGAAACATTTCCTGCCATAGCATAGCAGTTGGAGTCACGCCAGGTTATTTTGCCAAAATCCTAAAAATTGAAGAGATGTACTTTGTCCACCAACATGTATTTGGTCCCCACTGGTCTCTTCATTTCAGAGACATCATTCCCTTTCCTCTCTCCTCTTTGCTCTATAGTCTTTTTTGTTTAAGAAACTCAGCAGGGGGAGAGGACCTCAGCAGAGACATTATTCTTCAATAAAAATTTCTCTGACCTTTTATTTTTACAATAAAGTAAAACCTCAAGACACCTGAGTTTGCTCAGTGCCATGTAAGCCCAAAGCCAAAGTGAAGTCGGCTTGATGTCTCTGGTGTGCTGTGACAGTGTGTGGTGCTGAGCTGAATGATGGTAATACACAGGACTGAGGATAAAACAAACAAACAAAACATCTTTAACTTTCAAAAGCTGAGACAAATGTCCCACTTGTGTCCTGATCAACTCAAACTGAGGTTTCACAGTTGTGTGCTTTTAAGTTTGTTTTAACCAAAGGAAGCTGCATTCCTCCTCATAAGAATACTGTTACTTTTTAAGACCTGCTTTGCACAGTTTCATATTTTATGTCTAAAAATAATTGCAGGTGAGGGTGACTCAGCAGTAAGCCAGTGCATTTTCTGTCTTTGGTACGACCACATCATTACCCTTCTCTGATTATTTACTTCGGCTTCATAATTGTGGATAGAGCAGCAGGGTTGTGAGTTTAATGGAGAAGCGGAATTAAATGCAATGCTTTTGTGTTTCACATTTATGTTTGCAGATTTCTAAGTTTGATTTGAGCATGTTGCTGATGTGTGGGCTGACATCCTTTGATCTGATTAGAGAGGGCAAGATTACCTGTGTGCATGGGTTTGTTTGAGCGTTTCATGAAAGAATAAATGGACCTAATGTCATTAATGCCGGTCATGTCGACCCCTCGTGAAGACGGCATGTCTCTGAAAGCCACTCATAAATCTCGCATGCTGCAGAGAGGGAGAGGAGTTGGGGTCAGCGGAGACCAGTGTGGACAGAGGGCAATAAAAGCGTACAGAGAGAAAAGAGAGAAAATGCGAGATGGATGCTGAGCAGACAGAGGACAGCTTTCCTCTTCTCCCTTTTTCTCCCCAGTGTGGCCATCTGTACAGAGTGTGATTAATCATCCTGTATCCCCAGACATGGCAAGCCGATGCTGTGACACTCAAAGTCTGTGCGTGTGTGTCAGTATTGCACTTGTGTGTCTGTGTGCTTTTTTTTTTTTTTTTTTTTTTTTGTGTGTTTTAATTCTCTCGCCAAGAATTTGCATGTATGCACATGCCTGTTACATGTTAACTACCATGTTTGTTGCCTGCTCGAGTGCGTTTGCTTGCCAGTGTGTTGGTGCGCGCGAGAGGGGGAAAAGCCACAGACAACTGGTGTGTGTCTGTGTGTGACATTTATGACACATTCTATTTGTTTATCGTTGTGCTGCCACCAGTTACGACCAGTCCCCGTGGCAACCAAGCATCATTGATGGTGTTAATTAGCGACATGTCCCAAATGGTCTGCTTGAGTGGAAAGGGAGAGAGACTAATGGAAGTGGTGTAGGTGTGAGAATTTAGGATGGAAGAAAGCATAAAAACAAATGATTTAAAGGAAATGTAATCATGTCCCTGCTACATTTTGTTTGTTTTTAAATAAAGATGATAAACAAAACAAAAATATTACAAACATCCCGTCTGTGTGCAGCTTGTGTTCTGTACATGATCTGCTCCTGGCACACACGGTAGTAATTGTTTTTGTATTTAGGCAAAGAACACTTGGATACAGTTATCAATTATCAATACCAACTTGCGTGCAATCATTATGTGAACTAGTGATAAATATTCTATTAATATGTAACTGAAGCCAAAATGTCTGAAGTTTAATCTAAGTAGTGTGTTAATCCAAAATGGGACTTATGGTGTCCCCACAAAACGCAAAGCAAAGTTTTGGCACGGCACATTTATTTAGACATAAAGTCTCTGTGACGAGGTTATTTGACACCACCGTGTGCCTGATGTGCAACTTAAATTTTGCACATGTTCAACATGGGAGGAAAAAATGTTTCATGTCATTTTTGCCCAACCCATTATCTGCAGGTAACATTTCCAGAACCCCCTTTTAACCCTACGCCATAACCTTCCACACCAGGTGGCCACTTCAGGTAGCTGTAGCTCAGGAGGTAGAGCAGGTCATCTACTGATTGGATGGTTGGTGGTTCGATCATAGTCTGCATGCCAAATATCCTTGGGCAAGATATTAATCCTTTGTTGCTCTCTGATGAATGTCTGTGAATGTTAGTTAGCACTTAAAATCATAGAAAGTGCTCGAGTGAATGGGTGAATATGGCATGTTATATTAAGTGCTTAGTAGAAAGGCGCTATATAAGAATCAGTCCATTCAGTTATTGTGGGCTGCATCAACCTGATGTGTAGTTTGAACTTTTAAGGGTAGCTGTAACTTTGAGACAGGAAACAAAGAGTGCTTGGAAAAAAGTGAGAGGGACTTGAAGTTGGGAGAATGTTTCTGCGTCTTGCTTCCATGTTTCCTGTGGGATTGTATTCATGCTTAATAACATGAGACAAAGCTTCACTTAAATTCAGCATGGACCACGGTGGCTACATATACTGTGATATGGGGCAGGAGCTCCACTAATTTCAACCCTAGCCCCTCTACATGTGCATGCTTCCTGGACTGGGAGAAAAGATTATTTGATGTGAATATTGCTGAGCAGTGGGTAGACTTGGAGAGGAGGCAGGTTAGTCTTAATTAACTTTGAGAAATGGTATGATGAAATGGAAAAGGGATAGGGCAGAGGAGAAGAGGGTAATGGAATGGGGAAGTACAGTGATGGACAAAGAGGAGTAGGCGCCATGGTGAAATGGGCAGAGCAAACATGCTTTGGATGGATAGCGAGTCAAACACATTCAAAGAAATAATGTACTTAATTTTGTCTGACCAAAAGAATAAAACCAAATATGTAAACATTACAATGCTACCAAAAAAGGCAGCAAATAATCCAGTTATTTAAAAAAAAAGAAAAAAAGGGAAAGAGCATATGGAGAAAACAAAAACATTTCTTTATCTAAAGATAAAGATTGGACATGGTGTGCACAGGTTTAGGTTTTGAAGCTAGATCAAAAAGAAATATTTATTTAAAAAAAAAAAATAGCTATGCTGTCATGTAAAGGCAAAGACTAAAACCTTGGACAGCAGGTTACGACGATACCACCCTGATTATGACCGATCTTATCTGATCTTGGAAGCTAAGCAGGGTAGGGCCTGGTAACTACTTGGATGGGAGACCACCTGGGAATACCAGGTGCAAGGGGTGGCTGTAGCTTGGGAGGTCATCTACTAATCGGAAGGTTGGCTGTTCGATCGGAAGCTGCTCCAGTCGGCAAGATACTAACCTCAAATTGCTCCCTGCTCACTCGGTGTGAATGTTGGATAGAAAGTACTTAAGCATAGAAAGTGCTGGTATAAATGGGTGTGAATGGGTGAATGACACATGTAGTATAAAGCGCTTCGAGTGCTCAGAGTAGAAAAATTCTATATAAGAACCAGTCACCATTCACCATTTACAAATATTATTCAGGCACTACTAACCCTTTGAGGTCAGAATATGGCAGAGCAGTTACTTTTAGCTGTAACCTGTAGGACAAATGATTCTCTTAATCGCCCAGAGAAAATAAGTGTCACTTTTTCATCTACTGAAATGGAAAAATAGAAAAACAAGGATATCTTGGAGAGATGGAGACAGTGAAAATGAGCAATGATTGAAATTCATGGAGGAAATGAGATGGTGAAGAAACCAAGTATTATGATGATTACAGTGCAAAAAAAGAAACAAACGGGCATTTAAGAACCAGGGTTGAACAAACGGAGCCACAAAAAATTAGCCCCGATTTTTTTTCTTTTTTTTTTCTTTTTTTTTATATATAACAGTATAAAGCAGTTGTGACTGTGTGGGTGAGCTGGTGAGGAAGGGGAAAGGCAGAGGAGCCGCAGGAGGCTAAAGAGATATTTTAGGGGTGAATAGAGAAAAGAATCACAAAGGTTTGTCCAATGTCACAAAGATGGCACGGAAAAAAGGACAAGAGGATGGTGCAACTACGAGAGAGGGAGAAGTGGCAGCAAGGGCAGGATCCACAGAAACGAGTATCACAATGTTTTTCAACAGCAAAATAGATCAGGCTGTTATAGCATTAACAAAAGGAAGGAGAGAGCACTTGCAAGGACAGAAGTACTTCCATCAACAGATGGATTTCAAATGGAAAAAAAAAAAGTGAGCAGAAACTCTTGGGGATAGATGGAGGTGAAAAGAGGCTGGAGTATTTGAGGAAAGAAGAAAATGAGGACAACGGAGCGATCCTGGAGAGGATGGTGAAGTGGTACCCAGACTAAAAGTGCATGATAGAGGAGGCCTGTGAACTGGAGCTTTCTGGCAAAACTCCAAGGTTGAAGATGAGCTTTACGTTAGATTATAGTTATCTCAAGTAAACTTGAGGGCAAGAATAACTCTTGATAAATGCAATAATTTTCACCATTGGCATAATGTCTCGTCTTGCCTCGAACGTATTAACAAGGCAGAGCAAGGGGCAGCGATTGAGATGGATGGGAAGGGATGACAGCAACGGATGATGGAAGAAATTGCTTGGATGGTGGAATGATGCTGTGCAGACTGTGAGGGAGATGGTCTGATGAGAGCTCACTGTTAAATCAGACGCGTGGCAGTTGTGACACTATCTTCAGCCGCTGGCTGAGAGAGACGAGCACGAACAGGAGAGGATGGTAATGAGGAGGATTTGGAGCATTTGGGAGGAACTAGGAGCCAGAGTGAATGTTTGTCATAATGTCAAGCTAATGCACGCGTCAACAAACAGCCATTCTCCTAATGTTGGCACAGAGGAATACAGGTTGGGCTAAGGAGGTGGAGAAGGGAACTGTGGGCAGACATGTTACAGGGAGCTGTGGCCTGTTTATGCTTGTGCCCCACATATTAGTACTAATATATTTTAATCAGTCTGAGCCCTGGGGTGTCAGAATACATTTGCTCAGTTTGGGTCCGGGTACAAGACGAATACTAATATATTTTAACGATCCTAAGCCTCGGGGTATTAAGACTGGATTTACTCAATTTGGGGGCTAACTTAACACCCATATATTCCAAGGGACACCTGACATAACAGTTTATTAAACAGAAACCATGCACTAATACAATTTGTGGCATTGCTATCTACGCTGCAAACATTGGAGCATCCCGGATTGTCCTCAGTTCAGTTTTTAGGTGTTGATTTATTTTGAATATCAGGGCACCATAAGCATTTTGTGTTAGTTTAACAACAAAGGTGCACGTTGTGTGTAGTTGTAGAGTAGTGCAAAGATCCTGCAGCGCACAAGTTGGATGTTATATCAGTATTAAAGCAATAAAAAAAATGAAAAATCTGGTGTTTTCTGCCACTGTGGTTCCAGAGTCATGTTCACATTGTTCTCTTTGAAGGACTTCAGCCTAAACACAGTTATGCTCTTATGTGTAACTTGGAAGTATTATGATTTAACAATGTAACACACCAATGTTTACCAGTTTTACCTTTTTTGTAAATTTTTAATCTTATGAGGAAATGAAATGTTTTCATAAAACTTGAAAGTGACATTTTGATCTAGGTATTAAAAATGCCGACAGCATCCCCTAAAATATGTCTACATGCTTAAACATTAATCAGCCAATTAACCTGAATGGGGTAATTGTACTATATTGAGAGAGGCCATTTGGGCCATCTGGACTCTTAGACTTTGTTGCCATCCTAAGTCGGTCTAGCACAAAAGTTCAGCATGCTCGTGTGACCTGTGCCACAAGCTGTCACAGACTAAAATGACTCATCTTGAGTCATAGCGTGGCAGCAGTGCTAGAGTATAATTTTGAGTTTAAATCCCAGTGTGTCCAGATCTATACTTACTTTAGATCCCCCACAGTGAGAGCCTACGTAAGAGCTGTCAACGGTCAGTGTGGCCAGCATTCATTGGATGAGAGCAGTAGCAGGTTTTCAAAAAGCTGGCTCCCAGGCTGTCAGAGAGACTGTGTGGCTTAGGTCTCCATCTAACATAAGTATTGTTTTTAATGAATCTGGCCTCCAGAGAGCAACACAATTAACTGTATTTCCAGTCAGCTCATAAAGAAATATGCATTTGAACTGAAAGTGCTGTCTGAGACTTCAGAATTTCAAAGTAATACCAATGGCAGCAACAACTACAAGCATTACAGAAGATGGAGAGGGATGGTGAGAGGACAAGATAAGTACTGGATAACACACAGGACAGCAGATGTAATCAATGGGATTGTAATCCACAAATGATTTTATAGATGAGTACTCTTTGTAGTTAGAATTTGATTGGTTAACAAAAACAAATGGAGGGAAAAATTGTGTGGTACCCTTTATCACTGTAATCTAATGACAGCCACTAGCTACCTGTAACTTCAAGTTAAGTTCATAGATTGACGTTTAATTCCATAATATAAGCAACATTTAAACTTGTATATGATAATTTACTAAATGGTATGTTGTCATTTATCTTTCTCTCTATAGAGGTATAACGTATTTTTGCAAATAAGTATTTAATCATTGTTAAACTTCATCTTTCTATTACGTCAACTGTGTACAGTTCTGTGCAAAAGGACTGAGTCAACTCATTTATTTTTCTTTTTTAATAATTTTTTAAAGTGCCCTTGAGCAGAAGTTCCCCTTTCTGAAGGCTGTTCAGATTTTTTTTCTTTAGATGTTGAAAATGATTATAAAGTAGGCAATCCAGTCCCTGCAGCTGACATTTTCAGAAGAATGTTTTCTTTTGTTTTTTGGTTTGAGTGTGCTAAACCACTTAACACTGACCTTTAAATCATTCAAGAATAAAAAAGGCACCTCAATCAAAGGATCAGCCAGTGTTTTCTAATCATTTAATTACAACTTTCAGAACAATTTTAAGTTGTACTGTAGGCACTTTATTGCAAAGATCCTGCCACAAAAACACAATTTGCTCAGATTTCTTTAACTGAATGTACAAAAAGTGGCAGGTCAGAAGAAGAGGTACATCTACAAGCCATCTGTAAAACATGGTGGAGGATCTGTGATGTTTTGAGGCTGCAGGTCAGTCAGTGGTTTTGGGGATCTTGTTAAAATTGATAGATTTATGAACCAGAAATCTATAGTCAGATTTTGGTCCACCGTAAGGGGGCAGAATTACAGTTACAAACCTCACAACTGCATGTGGATTTGTTTTGTTGCTTCATATATGATTATAAACATTGCTGACATTACAAGTCTCATGCAATAATATAATACATTGGACTGACTTGGTCAGAACTAGTGGGACGAAATCATCGAACAGCAAGTGGAGGAGCTGAGTCTGTTCAGCAGAACAATATGTTCTTTCACATATTTGTGAATGGATCCGGTTGCAGTTTTGATTAGAGAAAGAAATTCTGCAGAGACTGAAGTAAGAAGTCAAAGATAAGGGTGCGTGTGATGCATCATGCATTACTGCAGGGGTAGATCAAGGCTTGGGCATAATAATCAAAGTGCTTTTGTCCTTGTTAGACAAAAAAGACATGCCCACACAGTAAAGACATGCGCACAGACTCGTGCAGAAGGACTGGTTTATACTGGTGCTTTTACATTGCAGCACAAATAGCCACTCTTTTCAGACACACAAATACGCTTTGATTGTATTATGCATATCCAGTTCCCTGTTAATCTATCAGAGTAATTCATCAGTTTCGATGATAAAAATGTAGCTCAGTAATTCATTGGTCTTTGTAAAAAGATGGCATGTGAGGGAGAGAGAGAGATGAGGCAGACAGAGGGGTCATAAACAAAATAAGACAGAATGAAAATTAATTTTGATTGCATGTATACATGCATATAAAGATGGGCACGCTTAATAGTTTTCAATTTCAACTGAATATTCTGCTGCTTTTGTGTCCTTTTAAAGGAAGACAGATGGAAACAGGTCTGCGATGGAGCGTTAGCAGATATTAAAATCCTAATTTTACAGTTGAGCACAAAGCATGAGTAAGGATATTTAAATAGTATACACCACACACCTATCAGCTGTGGTGTGTATTTAAAAGGAGGTAAAAACTATATTTACAGTAATGAAACAAAGTTGGTGTGAGGCAGAGCTCAAGCTGAAAAAGATGTTGGAGGAATAGACTGAAAGGGCAAGTTGGAAGTGTAATTGAGGCAAAAGTCAAAGAAATGGCAAGACCTCACCAGAAGGTTTTGGATGAGAAAGATATAGTGAGTAAAGGAGTTTAGATGAGAGCGGATTAGGAGGGATAAAGCTATACCTGAGGAGATGGACACAGTGGAAAGGGAAATGCCGGCTAAAGATGGAACGTGGATGTGAATTTGAGACGTGGAAAGATTAAAATGTATTTGAACAGTTAGAGATAAGTGACGAAAACAGAGGAAAATCTATCTTCTTTTCATCAAAACAAATATTTATGCAAGTATTTTTGTGATGATTTTTGTATATTGATACCGTTGCAATATATGTTGAATAAGGAAGGTTTTTGGAAAGAAGCTGTTTGATATTTAGTTGGACAGTTGACTAAAAAGTTGTTTAGAGGTTAGGTTGTTAACCTGTTAAATCTTCCAGAACGATCCTTAACGATGCAATGCAAGTCTATCAGAGAAAGCGGGAAACTTAGTTTGGGCTAACTCGTACAGTTCGCTTTTTTGTTTGACGATGATGACGTTCTTTCCATGGTCAAGAACAACGGTGCAAACACTGTATCAACATCATGAATATAAGGGCCAGATCAGGGCTTTTGAAACAGCATTATTGGTATAAACTTAAGATCAGCCTGGCCCAATTATAGGAAGAAAAATATACGGATAGGGCTTGGAACGTCTCATGATCGAAACCACATGAGATCTCTTACATTTTCTTTTTTTAAAATTCAATTTTATTTATATGACGTCAAATCACAACATCATTCGCCTCAGGGTCTACCTATATTGCAAGGTAGACCCTACAATAATACATGCAGAGTAAAACCCAACTACAACCCTATGAGCAAGCACTTGCTTGTGACAGTGGGAAAGAAAAACTTCCTTTTAAGCAGAACCAGGCTCGGGGAGGGGCGGCAATCTGCCGCGACCGGTTGGGATGAGCGAAGGAAGACAGGATAAAAAGACATGCTGTGGAAGAGAGCCAGAGATTAATAACAAGTATGATTCAATGCAGAGATGTCTATTAACACAGTGAGTGAGAAAGGTGACTGAAGAAGAAACACCCAGTGCATCATGGGAATCCCCCAGCAGCCTACACCTATTGCAGCATAACTAAGGGAGGATTCAGGGTCACCTGATCCAGCCCTAACTGTATTCTTTATCAAAAAGGAAAGTTTTAAGCCAAATCTTAGAAGTAGAGATATTGTCTGTCTCCTGAGTCCAAACTGGGAGCTGGTTCCATAGAAGAGGGGCCTCCCATTCTACTTTTAAGTACTCCAGGAGCAACAACTAAGCCTGCAGTGCGAAAGCGAAGTAGTGGAGGCAATGTGATCGCTGGCATGCATAGCATCCAGTTGCACGGTCTCACTGGTTCTCATTGATGACAAAAGACAGGAGCAGTTGGATGAATGGGGAAGCGTGCAGGGACATACTGCCTGCTCTAATTTAGTCAAATGCAGCAAGTTCATTGTGACTTTGAAGAATACTTTCACTTTTACATTCAGTCTCTCACTTCATCTCAACCTCCCTATTCTTGAGTTCACTACTGCATATAACACTAAAGGCTAAAAGATCCACCATCTTTTTGATTGGCAGCTGCAAACGTCACAAAGGAAGAAATCTATTCTTTGTCCATACTTTCCATTACTTTCCATACTTTCCATTACTTTCCATACTTTCCATTACTTTCCATACTTTCCGTTGTCATTGTCTGACGGGACTCGACGGAAAATTATGCATTTTATTTAAGATTATTTGAAAGACAGGAACGGGTATGCAGTTTGTTGTAAATCCACACTGTTGGGTTAATGCTATATTTTTCTTCAAACCCCTTAAATTAATGCTGAGTGTCTGCACTTCATTTGGATCTTGACTGTTTAATTTCAGATCTGATGTTGTCATACAGAGAGAAGATACAGAAAATTTGTGACTGTCCAAATATTTGCCAAACTCTTTATGTGCTTAGAGATTCAAATGTCTGTGTGTATATCTGAATGGTTTTAGGTAACCAAGATAATTTGTTTCCTCAAACTGATGATTTAATTTAATGTTGGTGGGGTTTTTTTTAAAGTGCAATTTTACTTTAACTGATTTCCGCTGTCTTTTGTTGAGCTCTGTGCTGCTGATGCATTCCTTTACTGTCACTTGCTTTTGTGCCTGGTGTTAGGGAGCTGCAGTGTTTTGTTTCTTTCAGGTTAACGCTTGTAGGCTGAAAGGGAGTGTGGTGTAGTAATTTTTTTTTTTTTTTGAGCATCTATCTGCATCCCCCTGCTGAACACCAATGTTCTTCTTCACTTTCTGTGACACAGTATGTACAATGCAGGTTTAAAAGTGGCGTTAAAAATAAATCTAGGAGATGGTCTTTTGGCTCAAAGCCCCTGAAGGTTCTTTGGTGAGTCAGGATTGAAAAAGTTCTCTGCTTCTGAACTTTGCTCTTGATCTATATTTTTCACCAGCTGCTCCATCCCACCGGATACACCGATTGAACGAAGGACCTGGCAGCCCACCCAAATGTTTTCCCATAAAACTGGCTAACTAATAATCCCTCTTTCCCTTCATTTCTGTTGGGGTTTTTTTTCCTTTTTTAGTATCTAGCATTATAACCTCACTTCCTTAACCTTGGCTTGCCATACCTTAGTTCTTAAGTGGCATCCACACAGGGAGGACTGTGATTACGGTGACCAGAGACGATGTGATGTCCATGAAATTTAGCAGTTTGAAGCAAAGACTGGTTGAGTAACAGTCAGCTCCATGAAGTGACCTAAATTAAACTCAACTATGAGCAGCAGTTGAAGCCACTAACAATGAAAGTAAAGTGCTGATTGATATATGTCATGGTAAAGACATGAAGGTTACCTATGCAACTCAGGTCCACCAGTGAGCAACCGTCAGCTACAGAGTGATGCACAGCGAGCACTTTAAGTCGATGAAGCTTCACTTTCACGTTTGCTTTTTTCTTTTATCATTTAATTGAAATTTGCGTAGCAGCTTTACCTTAATCTCTGGCATTTTCCTCAGCACTCCTGATACTCCCTCTTGCTCTCACCCCACTTCACTCCCACTTTTGCTTCCTAAGCTCCCACTGTTTGCGTTTGACTCGGCTACATTGCACTCTGACTTTGTCTTCTTTGTCAATTCCCCTTACACCTCTCCTCTCCTCCCTCAACTTTGCTCTTTTTCTCTGTCTATCTGTCATGTATTTTTAATGCCTTTGAGACCTTCAAGTCTTTGCTAGTTCAGCTTGACTTCAAAATAAAACAGTTGAGTTCTGTATGTGTTGGATGGGAGGGGATGATGATGAGGAGGAGAAAAGCTGAGAAGGGAAGGTCTGAAATGTATGAGGTGACAGGTACAGGACCAGGCCTTTATTTTAGACGTGTGGGGTGTTTTTGAGAGAGAGGGAAAAAAGACACGGAGCAGACGATTCATATGAACATTCAGCAGATCATCAAGTACATGAACGAGTTAATGACACAGATATCAGCCTGTACACAAACCTACAGTTTTCTGGTAAACAGACCAGTGTATAACACAGTCGATCACATTGGAAGCATTTCAGGAAATGAAAGGGATGGATAGTCTGTGCATTGCTTTTTCTATCTGATCATTTCTTTCTGACAGATGAATTGATGCGTTTTAATTTGTTGACTCATTCTAAATATTATAAAACCAGCTGCTATTTGTTTACCAGATTCCTTATCTTAGAAAGGGCTAATAGTCTTTCCTCTTGTTTGGACTAGCTAGCAGTCTATGGTGATGATCTTGTCTTGTATTATTTGCTGTAGCATTTAGTGCAACCAGAGCTAATCTCTTATTTGTATGCTTTGAATACACAAGGAGTAGGTCCACTTCATGAATATGGTGTTGTTATTGTTGCATATATAAAATTTAAGTGACAGAATAATAGCTGAATTCATCTTAAGAACTGGCAAATTGGCTGAAAGTTGAATGACTGTAGGAACAAAGTTGGAGCTGGTAGAGAAATGGAGTGAAAATCAGGATGTTGCAATGGAGGGAGGGAAGAAGTAGCGTGAAGTGACCTACTTAGCAAGAATCAGATGCTTTTTGTTATACTGTTATGAGAGCGTGAGGATATGAGAGAGAATTGATTGCCAGTGAATTTTGGATTGTGTTGTTGCTTTGTTGCTATGGTGTTGCATTTCCTAATGCAGACATAAGAATGAAAATGGAGACAGAAACCACACAAAGTAGTCTCTGATCAAATATTTCTCTTCCATTGAATTTTATCTTATCTTTGTCCCTCAGCCGTAGAAGGCTGTTGGGGTATTGTCGTCACCCTGCTGGGTGGGCGCGGTCGGGCAGGCAACATAGACAAGAACAAAGCGACCTAAGAGTTTGAAATTGATACCCTAATCGTATCTACTAAAAATCACAGATGGATTCAAATCTCAGTGATGTTGACCTCAAGTTTTAGGTGAGAGGTCAAGTTTTCTGAAAGTATTGTGAACATGACAACTTGAAGGAAGTCACCCTGGATTTTGAATTCATACCGTAGGTTGTATCTATTAGGAGGCTGAGGGTTACCACTGACTGGCGCCAGGATTTTTCTCCCATCAAAGTGCCTTTTTCCCCCTCCTCTCTCTCTCTCTCTACATTGTTCTTCAGTTTCCATATTTTCCACCCCCCTCTGTTTTTGTCACATGATTAAAAAGATAAATGTGCAAAAGGTTTCGTAATGCATTATTGGCACACAGCAGCTTCCTTTTCATCTGTCATCTGTATGTGTTTGCTGATGGTGCTGATTGCATCTGTGACCGGGAACATCATCTTGTGATTTCTGGGTGTTGCTACAGGAATAAAATTTGGATCATAATGTGGGTTTTTTGGTTTATTTTCTTCTTCTTTTCCTTTTTTTTTTCCCGTCTTGGGTTGCTGCAAAAAGTTTTCGAATTTATCTTTATGCTGCATGTCGGGGTGGCACTGTATAATTTCAGAAAGAATAAATTGAGATTGATTGTATTGAAGCACATAGAACAGATAAAGGCTGACAAACTGCTCGTGTCTGCAGCTGTTGGTGTTTAATATATAAATAAAATCCTCTGTAAATAACATTTATAAAGCACAGATACTATTGTAAAAGTTAAATGCAATTTAGCAATGGAAACGGCATTTTGTAGTTTTTGGAAGCTGTGTGTTGCACTTGTGTGTGTGAAAGTAGTCATTGTACTTTGGTTTTCTTTGTTTGATAAATGTGAAATGTTTACGTGTTATTAAAAGTAGCATTTGATGTTGAACCATGAAGCAATCTGAGTTAAAAACAGCATCTTTAAGTGTTCTACTGGTTGTTAATGAACTCTTTATTTGCGGCATAAAAATACTGCTTTCTGTAACTTTGACAGTTCTATAATTAATAACAAAATCTCAATGAAGGCCTTTAATTTATTGGACATATTTGCATACACAGAGTCAGTTTACATGAAACGCAGGGGTGGCCGATTAATGTGCTGTAATATGTGTGTGTGTGTGTGTGTGTGTGTGTGTGTGTGTGTGTGTGTGTGTGTGTGTATATATATATATGTGTGTGTGTGTATATGTGCGTCCGTCCGTCGGTTTCACACAACTACTGAACATGGACGATTCCCTTTTTTACAGTAAAAAAAAAAGAGAGTACAGAAAAATAATAAATATATTGGTGTATGTGATAGATTTAAAAAAAAATGTAGGTGACTTTATGAACCTAAACAGCATGATCCTGGAGGCGCAAGAAATACGTAGCATCGAAGCAACAAGTAGATCAAAGATCTGTTGAAGTTGTTGGAATTGCACAGGAAGCACTTGGATATTAGGATAGTATAGGCATAGCCTTAAGATGTGTTTGGCACCGTCACAGTGAGGAAGATGGGCAGCGCTGATGAAAGCTGATAGATGGTTTGAACTTTTGGGTGAGCCAGAAGATGAGAGAAGTCTCGACAAGCCTGAGCAGTGGCTAAGGCTTCTGCCTCAGGCGAAGAAGTGCCACATGCACATGGAGTAAAAAAAATCCTTTAATATTGCACTAGCAATCAAAAGTAAAGCACACTGGTAGAAAATCCAAATAACTTGACTGGGGATGATGATGTTTCACATAAAGGTCCCCAACTGTGTCGAGCAGAGCAAGATTTTTAAATCCTGATAAGTTGTGTGCCCAACTGAAACAGCCACACTAGCGGTAGTCTTTCATTTGACTTTTACTTAATGTTGCAAAAGACACATTCAGTGGGAACAAGTCGTCATGGATCTGTTTGAGTGGCCCAAAAAATTGTAGTGGTAAAAAGCAAGGAAACCTTATGTGGACAATCAAACTATGAAAAACTGAGTTCCGCCCTTCTCCATCTATAGGAGTCAATTATCACCCCAAGGTCAGACCATGCAGTGCTCAAAAAACTTCAAAAAATCAAAGACCTACGTCTCACTCTAACAAGCTAAATGAAGCCTACAAAGTTCATGATGGTACAATCAGAAAAAGACTGAACAAGTGTGGCTTCTTTGGAAGGGCCAGTAGAAAACCTCTTCGCTCTGAGAGAACATGGCAGCACAGCTTACATTCAAGATTCAAGAGCTTTATTGTCAATACAACAGTATACACGGTATACAGTGTACCCAAATTCTGTTTCACCCCAAGCCCCCCCATGGTACATTTATAAGTATATAAAAGATATATCTCCAAGAGATATAAAACTAGAAATTACAAATAAATAACGTGCTAAAGTTCAGTGAAATTAAGGGATAAAAGGTACTAATTAGTAACTATACAATACTATAATGATAACTATACAATACCAACTGTACGATAAACAAAGACATGACAGACCATACGAAGTGGATTGTGCAGTGGTATTAAATACCAGGTTCAAGTTATTGTCAGGATATTATAGACGAGACATGACAAAGACATGTGCAAGATGCAAAATGTGCAACTGTAGTGTAGTTTAGCTTTACAAAGTTGGAACTTTTTATTGAAAATAGAATTCAGCATATCAGCACAAACACTATATACAAACTTCAAACACGGTGGTGCAGGGATGGGCTTGTTTTACAGTCATTGGGCTTAGGCATCTGGCAGTCACTAAGACACGTAGTATACAGTATCGAGTCAAATGTGAGGTCAAGTGACAGTGACCCAGTAAAAGTCCAGACCTCAGTCTGAAATGTGATGGGGCCCTGTGCATAAACAGACGTCTGCAAAATGCCTTTTACAACATTGCTTCAATTTTTCAAAGCAGTGTCGTAAAGGAATTTTTTTGTAAATAGTGGGTCATAATTCCTACACGTCATCTGAAAGTCATACAGAAAACAATTCAAGTTATTCCTACCAAACTAGGTTCAGCAAACTATAATATCATGGGCTGTACTTTGTCACATGACTGCAGAGTCTCTGGTGTTGTTCACATGAGTGTTTAATACATTTCACAGCAATCCATCCACATTTTTAATGTGAATCAAAATATGGACAGACCCCATTAGAATCCATAAAGTCATGCTGTTATTTTGACTAATAACAATCCAGTAATAAACTGTTAAACTAGTGCAAACAGTGCGGCTTAGCCAAGAATGAGAACATGCCGGCATGTAGCTTCTATGAGCATAAACTACAATGAAATTTAGGTTGAAAGTAAGGGCAACCTTGATGCTCATATATTCCAGGTTGTAATTGAGCTTTAGATTTGCTTAAATGTAAAAGGCAGAGAGACATTAGAAAACATTAAGGTGGAATCACACAGGACAGATGTGAACTTTGAAGGAGTTTTTTGAGGACACTCAACAAGATTTCCATATTTAAACATTAGGACCTGAAATCCAACAGCTTCCCTGAGGTGATGAAACTTTGATGGGTCTTGTCTAGGCTGTTGAATTATCATGTTTGAATTTATTCTCCTCAGACACTGTTTATTTTTATTTTTTGAGTATAAACTTAGACATCACTAGTTCTCTTCAGAATTTGATAGGCGTTGACAGGTGGAAACTAACTGTATGTACAAGATCTGAGGATTTGTTTCCATGCAGTACATACGCGTGTAAACATCTTGCATCTTCATAGCAGAGGTCTGTATCTCCTCCTGAACCAACTTGTATCTAGCGTGGCTGCAAGTCTGTGAAAGTGTGGACTGCTAGTAATTCAAATAAGTGTGTTTGTGTCCATTGAACCTCCGTCCAAACCCCCAAACAGCTTGTAGTGCTGTCACAGACATCTGGTTGCCACTGACACTAATGGTCGCACTGATGTTAAATACTACATGAGGTGAGTGTGTGTGTGTGTGTGTGTGTGTGTGTGTGTGTGGCATCAAGCATCTCTGCCCCAGTATTTCTTCCTGAGGTTATGCTGGGAGTCACTTTGTTTGGATTTTTGCTTGGTGTTGGACAAAATGTGGACATTTATGGGTAAAAATTTAAGGAGCTGTGTGTGCGTGATTTTTATTTTTTATTTTTTCTCCTCACGATGGTGGTGAGGAATCATGGAACAGTTACTACTGTATGTAATTAGGTGATTAAGGGCAATTTTTTAATAGAGGAATATATGAAAGAGGGAGGGAAGAAATTGTGGAGAGGAGATTAAGAAGGAAGAGGGTTCAAGCAAGGAAGATGGCAGTTGAAGTGAAGTGCTGGGCCACGGGTGTGTGAGGTGGAGCGAAGATGGGAATTACACAGGAGTAGAAAGGAAACTAGAAAGCGAAAATTTCAGAAGAAATTTTAAGTGTGCCTATGCCGCTGGTAAACAGTGTAGTTTGCCATTCATACAGCTACAGAGAGCAAAACTCAGCAGAGCAGCCATTCTCCACCATGAACTATGGTAAAAACAAACACCGCTCGCGCCTCACAGATGACAGCTTACAATTTTGGGTAAAGATGAAGTGACTTTGTACAGCCCCGATTTGCAGACGCTGTGCACATAGTTTCATGAGCAGAAGTCCCATTGTACCACGGCAGACCCGACAATGTTTGCATGAACACGCTTTGAAGCATTACGTTATGGACCACTTTTCACACATAGTTGGTGTACCCACACAGCCGGCTGTAGCTTTTCAACTCACAGCCTGACACACACCCAAAAAACAGCCGAGAGAGCACAGACTACGCCAGAGAGGCGTGATTGCAGATGCCGCTCAGGTGGGTCCACCTCCCCTGCAGCGGCACTGCAGACCACGCCCCGCCACACACATCAATCACGTAAAATAAATATTTATGCACTTTTGCATTCACTTTTTGTTTTTTGTTATTTTTACACAGTGTTCTGAATGATTAACAATGGTCTACAGCCAATCTTGTGTATTATTATACAAACTTTGGTTGTAAGATGCCCTACCTGGCCCCCTGGCAAAAGCTTTGCTAGATCCGCCCCTGCACAGTTACCAGCTGTCAGCTAAATAAAAAAGGAGCTTGGTGTTTATTTCTCTCAGAAACAGTTCATAACTTCCCTTCAACTCATTCATGTCACCTAAAAAAAAGGTAAACCTGTTTCTCCATCACCAGTTCAGCTCTGATGATTCGGTAAGGTCATCTCCTGGTTTCCACCAAACTACACCTAAACTCGGTTTATATCTGACCCAAATAGAGTGCAGTTCATAACTTCTTACCTGAAATTCAGTTCACCTCACGCTCTGACCGGCAGCCGCCTGCTTCTCCTGCCTTCGGTTTCCCTGATCCACGATCTACCACCGGTTGATCGGCGGTCGCCTCGCCGCCTCGTTCCCTGCATGCTCTGTCTGACACACACCGGTGCATAGCTGCCCTCGGTTGTAGCTCCGCGTCAGCGACCACCAAACAACTCAGTTCTTTTTTCCACATCGACCAGCATCTGGACAATCCACCGCCTTTCACTGTTTGTACCGTTACTAAAAAAAACCCCTCATCGGCTCATAAAAACGAAAAATAAGTCCAGCTATGACCCTGAGTCAAAAAGACAGCCAGTTAGCTAGCTAGCTGTCTAGCTCTTTGCAGGCACCGAAACCATCAGAGCTAATATGGGATGTCTTGGTAACACGAGCACATATTTGAAGTTTACATCTGGCCAATCCACCACCTTTCACTGTTTATACCGTTACTAAAATGAATAAATAAATAAATCATTTATTTATTTAAAATAAGTCCAGCTGTGACCACGAGACTTTACGAAGGACCGGGTGTGAAACCAGAGTAAGCCGCTCTCACTGTCATCCAGGCCGGCTGTAGCTTGTTAGCAAAGCCGCGCTAGCCACACTAGCCAGCTAGCCTCAAGCAGAAACGACATCGTCAGAACATTGTCGCTAATATGGGATGTTTTGACAAAATGAGCAGATATTTGAAGTTTACACACCTATATTCTCGCCTGAAAATATCTTAAAAGTTTATTTTGTGACCTAGAAACAGTATTAAGAGGAAAATAAAAACTAAGTGATGGCCGCCATTGTTTGACTCGGCAGAGGCGTGCTATGAATTGTGGGCTATTGAGTTTTCCACCAAGCATTACCGTAACTATTGAATGATTTGCGCAACCTTAAAAATTCCAATGGCTCCTGAAAGCAGCGACGCTGTGCGCACCGTTGATATTGTCATCATTACGGTAATCCAAATAAGGGTAGACAGGCCGTACTACTCCCGGCATACCACTAGAGAGAGCCAACACACCACAAATGAAGTTTGAAATTTGTATCAGTGGGACCAAAAGATGGAGCCAACACACCACAAATGAAGTCTGTTTCTATGGCGCCAAAAGAAGAATCTTTCTAAATTTGCACTAAAATATTAATATTTAAAAAACTATAAAAGTCATAAACACCAAAAGTGTATACCATACTAGTCCAGCTCCAGCCGCACAAAATGATCTAACATATGTAACCCTATTGGCAAAACTGTTTGGCAGAGAAGCGCGGGAAAATTTTCACTAAAATATTAATATTTAAAAAACTATAATAGTCATAAACACCAAAAGTCATAGCACACCATTCCTGATCCAGCCGCACAAAATGAGGTAACATATATGAAGCTTGTCTCAAAACTGCGAGGCGAGATTCGCTGCAAAATTTCAGGCGGAAACTGAAGAATAATAATAATAATAATAAATCCGACGAATAGTAATATGTGTGCCTCTTGGCATAGGCACACATAATAAAAGGAAAAGGAGGAAAGGGGTGAAAATGAGAGGGAGGATGATGAGAATATGAAGAGAGGGGAAAATTAATGTGTTCTGAGGAGTAGAGGCAAGGCAGAATGGGTGATAATTGACAGAAAATTCAGAGCTAAAAAGGGAGAAAATGAAAAGGAGGAAAAACCGGGAAGAAGCAGTCTTCTATTGCTTATTAGGGTCATTACACCTCCGTCTGGAACACACACACTGAGAGGATTGAAAGGAGAAAGCAGTTCAGTTGAGTATCAAAAAATGGGCTTTTGATAAATGGCAACAAGAAGCTGAAAGCAGGGCATGTGTGCTCTGCAGTATGCACGCACACTTACTGTCAAATTAGTTAGTACTTGGCTATAAATATGTTTTTATTATGAAGGACACAAACATATCTTTGGACTTGGCCTAAAAATGTATCGATGCTGCTGTGAAGTGGTAAATAGAGGTAAACAGAAGGCAGGAGGAAAAATAAACACTGAAAGTCAGAGCAGGGAAGAAAGGAAGAAAAGATTTTAAATGAAGTAAAAGAGGATAAATAAAGCCAGTGATACCCCAGGGAGACATACAGGGAGGAAAGTGAGGTAGATAATGGTTTTGTGAGATGGTATAAAATAGAACCTCTATTGTACAGGACAGGAAATGAGGGTGAAATTGAAAGTATAGAAGTAAAAGTGAAATGGAGTATCAGAGTAGATGTACTTTGAATTCATGCACTTGTACAGCAGCTGTGGATTACAGCCACAGATAATGAAAAATATGCACAAAAAGATTTTCCTTTGACAATGTGACTGGATTATTTGCAGTAGAAGGATCCCCGTGCATGTAAGAGATGACCAGTGCAGGTTTTTTCTTTTCCAAAATTCAAAATAATTTCAGTAAAAGAAAATGAGTTTACAAAAGGCACCTTTCATGCATCACTGAAACTCTCCAGTTAACTTTCTGTTAATGAAATGAGAATTTTCATGTCTCCCTGGTTTCAAACTTTGCTAATAACTTGTGAAAGATTGTAGAAAATGCAGAGTAACTTTTAATTGAAGCAAGGAGAAATTGCTTTGCTGTCATTACAGTAGTCATGATTCAGCTGAGTCAAATTTATGTAACCAGTGCAGCCATTAATTCTGTGAAAAGGTCTCGGTAGCGATTTAAAATAAACCTTTAGTGTTCATCCCTTTGTTATAGTGAAGTGTGAGAGGTCCCGCTTATTACCAACGATAGGCATTAAGTTCTCCAGTCAGTGTTGGTGGCGTTCGGTATTAAAGCAGACCGGCATAAAGCACCTGTAGCTAAAGGCCAGTAGTATCACATGGATGTACTACATACACATAGAACACAATTAATTTAATTTGTAGCAGTTTTTTTTTTGCCAAATTTGTTACCTGTCTAATACCTCTGAGATAACCCAAACATAATGGCATTATGTTTGGGTTATTGGTTTCAGGTAGGTCCAGTTTTGTGTGTGTGTGTGTGTGTGTGTGTGTGTGTGTGTGTGTGTGTGAGATACATTGATTTCACTTGGACCTGAGCATGAACAGTCTGTTTTGGTCTGCAGAAAATACTTTTCTGGCAATTATTCAACACAGTCTGAGGAACAGAAAGAGATTGTCAGCATACTTTGCATGTGGTTGGGCTTAAATTCTGCCAAAGTCTTAACAACATGTATCACATGTCTTGATTGTATGTGATTGGTGAATCTTTTTGAGTTTCTGTAAATAATATATAGACGGCAGGATTTTTAGACTACACTTGGGTGCATAGTTGCTTTAGTATTTTCATTTGTTATTTGAGAACAAAACTCTGGATAGAGCAAATAAGGATTTGGCTGTGTGTGCTGCCTTACGTGTTTTTGCTGTTCCACGTCTTAGATGTATTCCAGTATTGAAGGCAAACGCCAAGGTTTTCTTTTCACATATGTTCATAAATAATCGAGGTAGTAATGCGTTGCTTTCAGAGCTTGTGCATGTTCTCAGTGAATGTGTGACCATCAAAAATGCGCAGGAGAGAGATGACGTCCTTCTGAGGCAACAGTCTGTTACTCATTTCCATGACTGGCCCTGTTTTATCTGCTTTCTGTGCCACATACAAAGATGTCACCTTGTTATGCTCAACTGGAACAGCATATATACTGTGTGATTTCCTTTTTTCACACTTTGATTCAAGGTTCTTCTGTCATTAGGTCTTTGTATTATTAAATACTATAACCATTATGGTGTCAGTGAAGACTGAGCTTATGGCATCTGCCCACTTTCAAAAGTTAACATTTTCCTTGGACTTTCTTCAATTTAGGCTAAAATGAAATAAAAGGTCAATATTTTAATTGAAAACTGTGGTAAACATACTGGCTCGGGGGGGCTTGTGACAGCATACCAAGTGCACATTTTAATTTGGCACGTTGCAGTTACATGATGCAGAAGCTGTGACAGCGAGACACCCAGTTATGAAGGACATCAGTAATTAAATTCAGGAGATGGCCAGATTTTTCCAGGGCTGCGCATAAACTGTCACCAAATTCCTTGGGAGTCAACCCACTTACGCATTTAGCAAAAAGAAGAGAAAAGTAGGAAGATGCTTTTGAGACATCGAGTCTTTAAAACTGGTGACAAAGTTGTGAAGTTTGTTTCTGTGTCAAGTGATTGAAAGCTGGATTTATTTCCCCCCTTTTAAGTTGGTGTTCATTTCTGACCTCCCCACAAACTTTGTATAGAGAATTAATTAAAAAGGGGCTTTTTATGGGTTGTGAAGGACCCCCCAGCCTCATCTGGTAATACTTGGACACATGATGCAATTCTTAAAACATGTTTGGCTTTTGTTTTGTTTCTTTGAAGTATTGAAATAGGTGTTGGCGAATGACCTTGTTTTTACTTCACTTCCCCCTGTCTCACTTCTTTCTGTCTTCATTCATCCATGCAGCTTGACTTCAAACATTAACATGGGACATACATTTTCATCTCTCCCCAACTCCATGTGTTATTCTGTCTCGTTCCCTTTATTGCTCTCTTTACCTCTGTCTCTCTGCCTCTCCATCTGCTCCTCTCCAACTCTAATTGGTGCGATATCAGTTGGAGCTCAGATATTGCCTTCACTTTTGGTCTGTTTCTGGCAGGCAGTGTTGTCTCAATGTTTCCCCTCCATAGATCAGATTCAGGTGCATTCGTACTGTCTTATAAGTCTACATGTAAGCCTAGGCTGCCAAAATGCAAAAGAATTTAACTAGGGTAGCAGCAGGACTGAGTTTGACAAAGTCGGCGAGGTGGTGAAAGGTTTGAGGTGAAGGGGCTGTGAGTGAGCCTCGGTTGAGGAGTCTGTAAAGTGGGAATCGAGAGTAGAGTGGATAAAAGGAAAAATGGACTTAATGGTAAATGGTTTGGAGAGCGTTTTGAAGAGGTTTCATTGTTATTACAAAAGAAAGCTAACTGTGAAATCTGGAATAGGGTCCACTTAGGGAGCCTGAGAAATTGAACCATTGCTGTGTTAAAATCCCTAAATGAGTTGAAAGTAACAAGGATCTTGTTCAGTTGTTGTTTGAAACTAAGGCCCATAATCAAAGTCATTTCATGTCTGTTTCTGCACTTTACATTCCCCTGCTGCAATGTACTACAACATCTTTAAAAACACAGTATTGTCAACAGCGGGAAGCTGACCAACCTATTAGTTTATATTACTTTAAATTTTAAAGGTACAGTCTGCTGATTTTGTAGTTTTACTAGAAAGATAGAATGTTGCACTTTTAATGAGTGTGTAAGTATGTCTTCCAACAATTGATGCATTGTTATAAACTCAAAATTAAGCAATTAAAACTGCACAGGTCCAAACACCGATTTTTGGAAGCCACCATTTGCCCCACCATCTTTACTTCGGGGGCAGAGGTTCGGCCAGTTGTGTTTATATATGTGGCCACATCCATAGTACTACTGCTGTGGAGGCAAATGTGAACTTGTGAGCTACGATTGATCAAACCTGTGACTTTTTTTCCTTTACCAAAGAAGTGAAAACACATTAAATCATATTCTGCTTTGGCACTTTTGTAATTAAAATTGTTATTGCTGAAATAAAAGAGCTGTGCAACAAATGTTTGATGAATTTGCTCTTTTTGGATAGTAAAGTGTCTTTTTGTTGTTGTTGTTGCTTGAGAGAGATTTCTCCAGTGTTTGAGTTCAGTGGTGTAAAGCTTGTCCACATGATAAATTGCAAAGCTCTGACACTGAAACTCTGTGATCTCCCAACAGTTGGATAAAACCATTTCAGTAAAACCACTGATGTGTTATAATATGTGTAGACGTCTTAAATCAATGTTTAAATGTGCTCTGTGGACTCATTTTTTTGTGCTCTTCACTTATTACTGTTTTAAGGTGGTATATCGACTTGCTCAAGTGAAACAGTGCAAATTCACTTTTCAGCTCATTTGTTTGTGCCAACCACACTGTAGTTTTTAAGACTCAGTTCTCTAAAATCTTTACATAAGCTATTGTTGCATGTTTTTAAGCCTGTGCAGTCCAGATTCATGTGCCTGTGCCTATTTCATATAATTTAAGAGAAATATACTATTGATCTATGCTTCAGAGTGAGTGGAGGATAATTTGAGAGATGCACTTTGAGCATTTAGAAAAGAAGGTGGAGATCACATTAAAGGAGACGTTCTTTCAGAGTTTGCAGTAACGACTGAACAAATTGTGGAGTAAAAGGTGGGAAGATGGTGAAAAGTGGCATTGTTTGATTGTGGAAATATTATTATAAGGAAGATGGTTTTAAGCAGAAAGCCCAAATTTTAGCTTGTGTGCACATGTGCATTTACTGATTAACAGGAATCCCAAGGAAAACAGGAGGATAAAGCTGGATTATTGCATAAGGAACAAGATGGCAGCCCACACAAGTGTACAAGACAACAGAGAACCAAATCAGAGTGTGTGTGTGTGTGTGTGTGTGTGTCTCAGTGAAATCATTTAAGCACTTGAATTATTCGTATGTCCTGTGTGCATGAAAGAAAACGAGTTAAGATGGAGATAAAATGACCTGGTGAAAGAGTGAGAGAAGAGTTTTTTTCCCTGTTGTACAGCTCCCTGAGCTGAAAGAAGCTGACACCTTCGCTTCAATTATTTATGTGCTACTTGGCCTTCCATTCAAATCTGCCTGTATAGTCTCTCATGCTTTTTCTTTTTCTGGCTACAAAATCTTTAGAGATGCTGTTTTTGTTCGAGTCCATGCTGAGCGAGTGGATGGTCTCTGTGGCATTTTGCTTTGGCACCATTCTGCTGATATCTAAATGCTCGAAGCCAACGTCAATGCAGTGATCACATACTGTGTATTCATATATTGACAAAGGCACAGCGTGAAAGTTCACAAGCCCTCATTAACAGATAGCAGACAAAAGTAAATATAGACATGCCACTACACTGGTTTAATTTGGGGGGGGGGACGCCAGAGTGGAAATGTTTTATTTCTGAAAGTGTCCTGGAAATTTTTTTTTTTTTCTCCTCCTTCTCCCATTTTTATTTTCCCGTTTAAACAACTTTTCTGAGTGGTTCCAATATCCACGGAGTCGTGTGGCTTCCAGTCCAACTACATATCCCATGTATATATATTTGTTCAGTAAAGTGTAACGGTAAGCATCTGTCTTCCTGCTCATTTGATTAGTCTCCTGACACAGGCAGCGTAGAGTTGTTTACAGTTTAAAAATTCTATTTCAAAACAATATTGGTATCAGATTTCTCTGCATGAATGTGTTTTTATAGCCGTATTTCTTATTGCTGTCCAGCGTATATTAAAGCCTGTAGCAAAGATTTATGTATTTAAACATAAATCTTTTATTAAATACATTAGTGTTTCTTTGTGTGGGTCCAGTTAAGTGAAACTGTGCAGGGAGTCTTCAGTGTTGCAGGAGGCTGCAGCTGTATAGCAAGATTTTTATGACAAATGTGGTATAACGCTGTGAGGTTGCATGTCTGAACTAGAGAAAATAAACACAGGCAAAGTGTGTAGGTTTGCATGTGAAGCAAAAATGTTTTTATCGTACTTCCACTTTGTCATCAAATCCAGATTGGATATCAGTCTGTTGGGGATTTGATCTACTTTGGTACAAATGAAATTGACAGTATCCAAAAAGGGATTGGTGTTGCAGGTGGTGACCACAGACCGTTGCTCTCCTTTTCCCTCCTGGTGGAGTTTCCTCTATTTTTTCTTTTTGCTAGTGTCTTCTACTGGCAGCATGGGACAATACCTGCAGACTATTTAGGTTAAACAGGTAATCCAGGATGGCACATCCGTATGCGGTGTTGCAAGGAGTTGTGATGTGTCTCAAGAGTGTGGTAGAGATGCTGTGAGATGGGCTCTTACGTGATGAGAGAGAACGAGACGACGCTGTAGAAGTGCAACAACTTGGCAGGATGGCCAGTATCTGCTCCTCTGTGTGAGGAGGAACAGAGGGTCCCAGCATGTTTCTGACCACACTATGAGAATTGGACATGAGGTGGCGTGAGGGCCCAGCATCCTGTTGTGGGATCTCAGCTCATAGCCCAGCACTGTGAAGCTCGGTCTGAATTTGCCAGAAAACGCCAAAACTGGCAGGCTCACTACAGGTGTCTCGTTCTCTTTGGAGATCAGAGCAGATTCACACTGAGCACGTGTGATAGATGTGAAGGAGTCTGAAGAAGCAGAGTGTGGCTAAAGTCGTGCTATCATCCAGCATGACTGGTTTTGACAGAGGGTTAGAGAGAGCCTGGGGAAGCATATACTTGGAGGATCAAGGACGGTAGCCTGAGTGCTGTTACGTACCAGGATGAAATCGGAGCTTATGCCGGTTCAAGGGCTTTGGCTTGTGGTGTGCTGAAATGTGGTCAGCGTGTATAGGCAGCTCCTGGATGATTGCACTGATGTCACTGACTGGCTCTCATGTTCCCCCAAAGGGAACCCAGTTATTAGCCTATACAACGTATGTATCAGTGCACATTAAATATCACTGCAGACTGTCAGAGAGCTCTCTGATGCTCTGATCCAGGTCTGGGAGGAGAGATCCCAGGACACCATCGACAGTCTCACCAGGAGCGTGCTCAGACGTTGAGTGCATACATACTGAGCCATATTATGACACAACCTATTTCAGTGTGTGGTGTTAATTTTTAAGTTTGACTTTTGGTTTGATTTTTGAATCCAACCCTCAAAGGGTTGATGGTTTTCACTGACTGCTGTTGCATCATGTTGCTCTCAATGACTTACATAAGATTTTGATGAACAAGTGTATGATTTAAGTGTTCCCTCAGTTTTGTTTTTTTTTTAAGCAGTATAAAATGCACATAAAGGAAGATGAAGGTTGTTTGAAGTCTTCTTAGACTCATGTCTTCTCTTTTTCTATTCCAGTAATATTTAAAAATGGGTTTTAACTTCTGTTTGGACTGGTACACATTGTTGGTACTCGGTAGCTACAGATATAAATCTTTTCTTGTGCCACATTTCTTATGAATCACTTACATTGTCACTTCATGTTATGAGTCTCACTTTGCAGAAAATTACTCTTTCTACTCTTGATCATATTGATATACCGTAGCAGCAAAAACAGTAGATTGTAACATGCATGTGGAGTATGTGCAGCCCTAGTTATCCGAGCTGCATCACCTCTGTGTTTGCGAACTACAGAGTCTAATAGCTGTAGTTTGAAAATACATTTTTTTTTATTCCATGCACACAAGATTTCAGCTACTTAACAGTTCAATGGTTTTGGCCCTTAATTCATCAAAATGTTTGTGGGTGAGCAGTCTGCAGCACTCTTGCATTGCAGCCATGGTATTGTAATATGTGTTGAAAGTGTTTTGGGATTGTCTTGCTGAATAAGCAAAAGCCTCCTTGAAGAAAACATTTGCTCCATATGCTCCGTATCTTGCACAGTGCACCGGGCTTGGAGCTGTTACGGGCTGCTCCTACATATAGCTGTCAAATCATCAGATCCTGCATTTAGATGTAATCCAGTGCAATTTCAGTGGTGGTGCCCTCCTGTGCCTCCTCCTTGGAGATGTCCGTGGTCATCCTGGGATCGGGTCCATCAGCACATGTTGATCCAAATGTGAGACTATCAGAGGCTGTTGGGTGGCCCTAATAGTTTCAGAAACTTTGAGGTTATTGCAAGCCAACAACAAAGCCAGGATGTCAGGAACAGAATTGGCTTCGAGCTAATTACTGATCCGTCTCCCTCCTTTTCATCTTTTCAACCTCTGTATAAAAGAGTTAGCCAAGTGCCGTTCTCATTATGCAGTGGGGTGTTGCTGAAAAAGGCCCAGATGCCCAGTGAACCTCTGTGAAGACTATAGCCTGAATAAATCAAAAAGCAGCATCAGTTTGAGCATAAGCAATGCTAAGCGCTTTACTTGCCTCTGGGAGATCTAGCTTTTTGATATTAAATAACAGCGTGCAAGGAAAACCTGGACAGTTATCAGACAGCCAGTCACTTGAACATAGCACTCAGTGCAAACAACTGCATTTGTCTTGTGTGTGTATGCTTGGCCCGCAGCTTTATGGGATGACAGAACAATTTTAAAATATAGCCAGTCCACAATAAGGAAAGATTTAATGAGTAGTGGAAAAGTAAACAGATTGTAGATTTTCCCAGGGGTGTTTGCACAGATGAGAGCTGGCAACGGCCTCAAGATGACTGTGGAAACAAACTGCCCTAGAGCCCCATTGGCAATACCGATAAGCCACAGTTGGCAGAGTACAACCCATCAACAGAACTGTGGGATGTTTTTCTTTTTTCTCTTTGTGAGCAGCAGAAAAATAAACCTAAGATATATTTGGGTTCACTTTATTTCTGACATTCATGGTCATTTTAATTTGCAGAAAACATCACTGTTCCTGCTTTTTGTGCTTGAGTAAACTATTTCATTTTTCACTCACTTTTTGTTAGTCGTCATTTTTTGTTTTTGGTTTGTTTGTATTTAAACAATGCAAACAACAACACTGTAGAGATTGGAGTTTCAAATTCAAGAATGCTCAAAGGCAATTTTAAGTATTTTAAACCCATTCCACGTTATAATTTATCAGGCGCTATTGAGAAGACTTTATCAACTTTTTACACAAGCATGGCTGAAACTCGGTCTAATATGTGCAGAGTAGCTTGTAAATTGCAAAATACAAGTCTAAACATTTGAGATCTACTTGAGCAACACTTGAAGTGCTGATGACCAGCCCTATATCAAAGGGGAGATCCTTGAAACAGGATATTGCTCTCTGCAGGCAGTCTCTCTCCACTTGGTCTCCAGTTGAGTTGAAACAAATCCAAACTCCTCCTTGGTGGAGGATATCTCAATGAATAAGTCATTCTTTGAAATATTAAATTCATATTGAAAAATGCATCAATACTCATGGTATTTATTTAGTATTCAGCTTGATGATCAGATATATTGATGTCTAAATTGCAGTTTCACATCTTTTACTTCCCTGCTGCGGCACTTAACTTGGCTTAAATGTTGCATCTACATGTGTTCATTTGGGCTGATTGCGCTTTTTTTCAGTTTTGACACAGATACCGTGGGTTCTTGTCAGTCTTTCTAAGACGGCATCCAGTTTATAGTGAACCTGCCTACAACCACAATTTCCATCATCGCCAACTTGTCCTTTTTTTTTCCTTTTTTTTAAAACTGTTAAATCCATCAAGTGCAAAAATACTTGCACTAAAATGTGCAGTCCTAGTTATTCTAGCTGCATCACCTCTTGTGCTAACTCTCATAACGCTTTGTTAGCACTCCTCTTAGCAAATTCTGCAGCGATTAAATGGTTAACTTTGTTCTACCACAAGTCACTGGTAAAGAAATGGTGTACAGATGTGTTGAGACACCCCTCATTACTTTATATTTTGCTTCCAAGAAGCCTTAGATTTTTTTAAAATTTTTTTGTAAGTGGTCCTGACCAACAGTGCTCAAATTTTCCAAAGGCCTTTCAAAGTTTTTCTTTGGATATTAGTTGCTTTTTCATTCATTTTCAGGAATTTTTAGTTTTCTGTTTGTCCACGTAACACTGGCACCTTGTTCATGGGATGAACAGGGCTTGTGTTTATGCATACTACAATTTAATAAAGAGCCAATGTGAAATTCTGTCCTGGGATACACATGATTTGTTCCCATTTCTTTAGTCAAATCTGTAAAAATTGCTATAGACAATAGTTTTTTATGCATAAAATAGTATTTTTGCACCAACAGGGTGATTCCCAAAGAACCATTTGCCTAAAAAATGGCACATTTGAACAGACAAACCAGATAAATAGAAGACAAAGTAAGAAGTGCCAGGCCTAAAACAAACTATCTATAGCAGATGAAGAGTATCTAAAAGTCACATCCTTAAGAAATGGACACGCCACAGACCTGACACAGGATCTGAGAGCTGCATCAGGCCCGTTAGTTTATCCTTCTGCTGTTCAGTGAAGCCTCAGAAATTGTCTCGGTGGAAGTGTGGCTGTGGAGAAGACTTAAAAGTAGTGGCAACAGGTCTTATGGAGCGAGGAATCCAAATTTGAAAGATTTGGTTGAAATCATCATCGGCATGTATGGAGTAGGGTCAGGAGGGAGGTACATCAGTGAGGGTCTACGGCCATCTTTAAGACATAGTGGGGGCTCTGACATAGATCTTGTCAAAACTGATAGAATTATGAACACAGAAAAGTACAGTCAGATGTTCCACCATGCAATATCGTCTAGAAAGGTTAAATGCAGAGAGGAATTTCCCCACGGGCATCAATAAAGTATACATATTACATTATTATTATTATTATTTAAATGCCATCAGTCATGGATCGACCACCGCAGAGCCCGGACCTCAACATTAGTCTCTCGACAGAGATCAGAAGAAAAGGGAGCAATAACCTAAGAAGAGTTCTGAATGTCCTTTAAGAAGCCTGGAGAACTTTGACTAAAGAAAGCTGCCTAAGAGAGTTCAGGCCATATTGAAGAATAAAGATGGTCATACTAAATACTGACTTTCAAGCTTTTCATTATGTTCTGTATTTATGTGTTTGCACATTAAATTGCTGCTCCGATTTTCCACTTCCCATGAAAAACATAGAGATGAGGGGTGGCTTGATTTTTAAACATCACTGTCACCATTTTTTTTTAATGTGGCAGGGAGTTGTTTCAGAGGAGAGAGGTCATACTAGATGAAATGGAGAGTTGTGGCGCAAATGATTAATGAAAAAAATATTGTTATGAATGTTGACAGCTCTGCACATCTACTTAATCTGTTAATATTAGCAGCAGATCACCAGTGTGGCAAAACATTGTTATAATTATAATTTCGACTCCGCTTTCTCCTCCAGCCCTCGAGGGGCTCCATATGTTGTAGTGTTGGACACTCCTCATTCTCCTCTTCACTTCTCTTCGCCTTCCTCTCTGCTCTCTTGCCAAGTGGTTTGGAACAGTTCAGCCTTTCTCACTCATCTCATGCTCGTTTTCTCCACTCTCATCTCGTTATTTTCCTCTTCTTGTATATCTGGCCTCCATTATTTTCAGTGTATGTTACGTTATGCTGAGGTCTTAGGCACCTGGTAGATGTGTCTGTTTAAACGACAGCCCTGTCAGAAGGAGCAGAATATTTTAGCTTTTGGTCTTTTAAAGTTAACTTTTATATTTTAAATGAGGGCGTGATGAGAGACATGTGACTAAGCTTGAAAGGCTTGATTTGAATCTAACACACTGTTACATTTCAGTGCACTGAGACACCAGGATACTTTTTCTGCCTGGCTCCTTGCTATGCTGTTTTTCAGTGTCTGAATAGATGTGCCTGCGCTGGTCATTGATCCCAGCTCAAACAGTGATTGCAGGGACATGTACCAGTATTGTCTGCTTCCAAAGTAGTAAAAATACAACCAGTAAATAGCAGTTTCAATAGCAGAAATAACACAAATGTTAGTACTTCCTGTAAAATATATCTAAGAGGAATAGCTGGGGGGGAAATGCATTCAGTAGCATTACTAGACCTTGAAGGGTAATACAATAATATCCCTAATGAGAACACTAAATCTTGTATTGGCAAATTATCCAAGTGTAATATCTTGCCAACTGCAGAAAAATCCAATGCAATGAAATCCACAAAAATACTGTGCATATATTGTTTTTCACATTTGTTTATTGTTAATGAACAAATCAGAAATTGCAGAAATTGAGAATTTGTCCTCATTGTACAGAAAATGTATTATATATTGATAACAGACTATCAATGACCTTTTTGCTATATTAAAATGTCTCTTTTGTGCAATGACAGACATTTTCCTTCAAAAATATTAACCTGTGCCGTGCTCTTCCTGCCAGGTCTTCCGAAGCGGCGAGGGCATGGGCATCCGTCTGGACAGCGCCTCAGCCTTCCAGGGTGCCGTCATTTCCCCACACTATGACTCATTACTAGTAAAAGTCATCGCCAGCGGAAAGGACCTGAACACAGCAGCCTCCAAGATGAGCCGAGCTCTGGCTGAGTTCAGAGTGAGAGGGGTTAAGGTAGGACATTCGGCCAAGCGCACTCCAAAGGGTTCCAGTTTTGTGCATGTTTTTCCTGGTTTAATTTGCTTTTCTAGCTGTTGTTTGGCCAGTTGAGCTGATGAGGAAACTCGGGAATTAATGAACATTTTGGCATGCGGATTGATTCTTTCACAGCTCGGATATAAATTGAATTCTATTCTGTGTATTGGTGGCTGGCATGGTGAGAGCCCGTCTAAAACTACTCAGGGTAGTTTAGATTAATGGTGTGATGCATTTAAAGCTGAAAGAGAGCGAGTGTGTACTCAGTTGCTGCAGAGTGCCACAGCTAAGAAGTGGTGCACTAGCAGTCTTGGACACTTAGCCTGTGTGACCTTTCTGGCTGATTACATGGTTTATGTTGCTCTTTATTTCTTGGCTTTCAGACTGAAAACACACTCTGCCTGTGTCAGAAGGTGCCAGTTGTTGTTGGCTTATAGCAGTTTTGTCACAAAACTTGCACTTGTTAAGGTAGTGCTATCCACCTTCCATAACACTGCAGCCCATACACAGAAACACAAGTACATTACTGCTGCTGGTGAGGGAGAAACACACGCCTGGGAGTTTATTTCCCACTTGCAGCACAAAGAGAAAGATGTAAAATACACCAGTGGGACAGACTTTTCACAAATGAGTGATATACTCGACAGCAGGGATGTCCCTGGCAGCTAATTTGCTGTTTTGTTTTTGTTTTTTTAAAACTAAGGGAAAAAATGAGACACTCTTAAAAACATAAAGTGAGCTCACATAAAATGAGAAAAAGTTCAACACTGGCCAAAGAAATATTTTGTATTTTAGGAGCTGTATGAAAATGTTAAACATTTTCCTCTTTATCTCCAAAAGTTGAATCTGTTCATCTGGACGTAGCGTTTTGTGGGAGAAACGTTTTGTCACTCATCCAAGTGACTTCTTCAGTCTCAGCTGACTGCAGGTTTCCCCAAACCTTATAAACAGTACATTTGCATAATGACTGAAACCAGCCCACTGAAGGAACAATGGGCTGTGAGGTCATTTCCTTAATCATAATTATGCAAATTCCCATGGCCATTGATCAACAACCACTGACCAAAACCCACTGATCAAAGACACTGATCAATGGCCATGAGTACCATTCACAGAGAGTTGGGGAATGGCTGCAATCACAGCATTGTAAGATGGCGAAAGATGTACCCTTAGGCCCCCTCCTCGATTCAGAGATGGTCTTTCCCTTTTCACGTAAATGGCCTCCTTGACTCCGCGCTCAAACCAGCGTTCCTCCCTGTCCAGGATGTGTACATCCTCATCGTTGAAAGAGTGTCCACTGGCCTGTAGGTGTAAATAGACTGCAGAGTCCTGGCCTGATGAGGTTGCTCTTCTGTGTTGTGCCATCCGCTTCGCTAGAGGTTGTTTGGTTTCCCCGATGTATAAATCCTGGCAATCCTCCTGGCACTTAACAGCGCACACTATGTTACTCTGTTTGTGTCGGGGGACCCGATCCTTGGGGTGGACCAGTTTTTGGCGCAGCGTGTTTTGGGGTTTAAAAGCCACCGAGACCCAGTGTTTAGAAAAAATGCGTCTCAACTGTTCCGATACTCCTGACACATACGGGATCACTACAGGTTTTCGCTTGGGCAGCGGTTGTCCTTCTCTCCTGGATCGGCTGGAGCTTTCTGTAGGTGCCTTCCCAGCTTTGACAAAAGTCCAGCTGGGATAACCACATTTACTCAGGGCCTTCTTGATGTGCTGTTCTTCTGCCTCCCTGGCCGCTGTGTCAGTGGGGATGGTGTTCGCTCTGTGTTGTAGCGTCCTGATGACGCCCAGTTTGTGCTCCAGTGGATGATGAGAGTCAAACCTTAGATACTGATCTGTATGTGTAGGTTTACGGTACACGTCAGCCTTTAGATGTCCCCCATTACTGATGGAAATCTCACAGTCTAAGAAGGCTAACCTGCCACTTTTCATATCCTCCCTGGTGAATTTGATGTGTCGGTCCACCGAGTTGATGTGATCTGTGAAATGTGGTAAGTCCTGAGATTTGATTTTCACCCAGGTGTCATCCACATATCTGAACCAATGGCTTGGTGGTGTTCCAGGGTAGGATAGCAACGCCCTCTTTTCCACTTCTTCCATGTACAAATTGGCCACGATGGGTGAAACTGGGGAGCCCATGCCACACCCATGTTTCTGCCTGTAGAACTGACCCTTGTATGTGAAGTAGGTGGAATGAAGACACAGTTCCAAAAGCAAACACACTTGGTCGATGCTGAGAGTGGTCCTGTTGCTGAGGTTGGTGTCATCCTGTAATCTCTTACGGACTACCTCCAACGCTTCCGTGACTGGGATGCAAGTGAAGAGAGATGTAACGTCGTACGAGACCATGGTTTCATCTGCCTCCATAATGACATCTCTCACCTTCTCAACAAAATCCAGGGAGTTCTGGATGTGGTGTTCAGAGCTGCCCACCAGCGGGTTGAGGATCGAAGCCAGAAACTTGGAGATGTTATAGGTGACCGAGTTGATCATGCAGACAATTGGTCTTAAAGGTGCACCCTGCTTATGTATTTTCGGTAAACCATACAGACTTGGTGTAGACTCCCCTGGGTACAGCCTGTGGTATGAGGTCCGGTCGATAGCCTTGTCTTGTTCTAACTGCTTCAGGCAGTCTATCACCCTCTTCCTGTAGCCACTTCCTGGGTCTCGTTTCAGGGGCTCATAAGTATTTTCATCACTGAGTAGTGACGAAATCTTCTCATGATAGTCTTTCTGGTTAAGCAATACAGGGCACCTACCCTTGTCTGCCGGAAGGATGATGATGTTGTTGTCATCACTAAGTGATGTGAGTGCCTTCCTCTCCTCCATGGTGATGTTGGATGCTGGGGGCTTTGCGTTGCTGAGACAGGCCGAAACTTTCGTCCGTAGTTGCTCTGCTTCCACTTCTGCAATATTGTTATTACGAATTGCTGTTTCTGTGGCTGTGATCAGCTCCACTAGCGGGATTTGTCTCGGTGTGACAGCAAAATTCAACCCTTTAGCAAGGATGTTTTTCTCTGTTTGGGTGAGCTGTCTGTCAGACAAATTCTTCACCCACTTGTCCACATCCTCCATGTCGCATCCTTGTCTCTTCTGGCCGCTGAGGACACTCTCCGTATTTTGTGGTGGTTTCCGACGTACAACAAGTAAGTCAAACTTCCTTTGTTGCCTGGTCTTAGACTTCTTGTGCTGTGCTAGACGAGCCTTCTCAGTGAAGTTAAACACCTTTTTAAGAGTATTCTCATCTAAAAGCATTGTCAGTCTCTGTCAGATCCGCTCCTCTTGAGATTTTAGCATGTCGATGGTAAAATTTGTTTGCCTCACCTGTTCATTAAGCAACTGATGCTGTGCCTTCTGGAGGATTTTTGTTGCCCGGAAGCCTTTAACTGAAGAGCTCATTTGCAGACTTTTAGGAGTAATCCTGTTTTGTCGGCATCTGAGGCTGAATCTCAGGTGGTTCCTGTAGTCCGCCATCTTACGTGCTGTTTGCTCAAACTGACGTACAAGCTTTAGGCAGTCCTTGCCAAAGTGGGTTAAAACGTCTTGATGCATTCTCAATCATCCAGGAAAGTAAATCTCCAAAAGTTGAATCTGTTCATCTGGACGTAGCGTTTTGTGGGAGAAACGTTTCGTCACTCATCCAAGTGACTTCTTCAGTCTCAGCTGACTGCAGGTTTGGGGCTGGTTTCAGTCATTATGCAAATGTACTGTTTATAAGGTTTGGGGAAACCTGCAGTCAGCTGAGACTGAAGAAGTCACTTGGATGAGTGACGAAACGTTTCTCCCACAAAACGCTACGTCCAGATGAACAGATTCAACTTTTGGAGATTTACTTTCCTGGATGATTGAGAATGCATCAAGACATTTTCCTCTTTAATTAAATCATATTTTAAATGTCGCCTTTTCATTGTGTAGGAAAAAGCTGCAAACAAGTGTAGGGTGTTTGGCTAACCTTAGCTACCAGCAGTAGCCTTACTGGTGTAGAATATGGTTGCACATCAGTTTGGTTGTTCAGTTATATTCCGGTTTATTCTGACGAAGCTGACATGAAGCGCAGTTTTACTTCTCCCCCACTAATTTGAAACATCCCACAGACAGTTTGTCAGTGTTGCGGTTACCAGTGCACCATAGTAACATCTTTGAACTGGTAGCTGCTCTTGTTACATTTAATAAGATTAATGCTTTTACCAAAACTCTTATTTTTGACCGACTAGCGAGGGCAGCCGTCTAGTTGACTAGCTGCCGACGTCTCTACTCGAGAGTAACTGGTGTCCATAAGTGGATGTATATCAGCTGAAGAGTTAAACAGTAATGAGTAAAACACGGCTCTTTAGTTTTTCTTCTTGAGCTCCACTCTGCACAATGCCCTACTGATACAAAGGATGTAAACTTGTACTTTAATCTCCATTAATGTGATCAGTCAGGGCAGAGGTGCGTGCCTAAACTTGTGTGTTTGCGTGTGCACCTAACACATCTGTTTTTATTAAACCACGGTGAAACAGATGAAATGTATTTTTAATCTAATTATGACAACTTGCATTTTATTCATTAATAAGAAAACAAGTTAAAATCCCCTCAATCCATGTGACTGTGATCACTTTAACTGCTGAGAAGACCATCAAAATATTCCTGTTAAACTTTGTACAATGTTACATTGATAAATGGAAAACTCTGTATTTTTATGTATTTATGTGCCAGCATAATAACATTTAGCATTTTATAAATACTAAAAATGGCTAACATGTTATAAAACCAATTAATCGTTGAATTAGACAAGCACAAGATTTTTATTAATTTTTTTGTAATTTGGCTTTCCTGTTGCTGTCATCGTTCACACATTTCACAGCACATTTAAATGTGCAATTTTCTCTCCTCAATTAAAAATTAACAAGATGAGTCTAATCCAACATATACATGCAGCTCAAAATATGTGCCTTTTTCTTCACTGAGAGGTAAATTGTGTTTTTGACCTTTAATCGGGCAACAATGTATAACAATATATCAGAGAGCCAAGTCTCTGATGTTTTTGTTGTAAGATTAGGTCGGGGCAATTGATGCAGAGATTCACTGAAGTGAACAACTTGATTTGAAATTTAAGCAAATCTTCTGAAACATCTTTCAAACCTTTATGGTATTGGTAAGTAGACAGAAAGTCAGCTTCATGAATAGTTCAGTATCAAAATATCTGATCTTAAGCTGTGGGTAAGAGAAAAGATGCTTTCCAGTTTATATAAGTTAACATAAACAGAAAATGTCATTAATGATTTCAAAGGAGAAAATGAGCAAAAAAGGTTGCAATGTTTCATTACATCCATAAATCCTCTCTGTGGTCTCTTTCCACTGTACAATGAACATGGCTAAATGCAACAAAAGGTTGAAAATAGGTGACAATTATTTTAGGATAACAAAGTCTACAAATTTACATTTTATGAAATTTAAATTGGTTCAAGCAAAATAATAAACAATTGTTTGTAAATAACCTGGTTGGAAGACAAAGTGCAGCCTTGCTTTTGTGTAACAGTTAGAAAAGCAGTTGCATCAGCCGTGGAAGATGTAGATGAAGCTGTTGGAGCAGCTGGGTAATGGAAAGATTGCAGAAGTTGTTTGGATACACAGAGATGAGGTGGAGAGAAAGATGCTATTTATTTCTGTCATCTTATCCTTGAGCCTTCTCTCTTTCTAAGGTTGAATTCATGCGATGGCTGAAATGCAGAATGTTTCGGAGAGGGTTTCAGACATGCATGCGGCCAATCAGTGGATTTGCTCATGCTGAGGTCTTCAGTATTTCATACTTTTAATCATACTTGATAAAAATCATACTTTTTTTTGTGTGTGTGTGTGTGTGTAAAAGGGATTAATGGAGGGAAATGTGCAATGCTTAGGAATAGTGTATCTGAGCATGTATATCACACATACTTTGAGGTTTGTCCATTTTGGGTTGTTATACTGAGTATTCAAGATTGAAGTGCTGATACCTGTGTGTGTTGCAAAAAAGGTGATCTGAATGTACAGGTTGGACCTAGAGCAGGGCGATATGACCAAAACTATTTATCACGATATACATTTGAAAATTTTTGATAACTATATAACTGACGATATAATTGACACTAGAAAAAACACTTTACAACTCCACAACTTTATTAGTGCAAAAAAGAAAATCAATGTATTTTCACTTAAACAAGCAGCTGTTTTTTATGTGCATTAAAGTCACTGACAGTTTAACCAAAAGGCATTTTCAGTGGAAATTGGCCGACATCTCCTCAGCATAACCATGTATAATATCCACAAAACTTAAAGAGGTTATACACACACAATACGGTAATATTATATTGAAGCACAGTACGTATCACTCCGCGAGGCTCCTGCCTACGATAGCCGTAATGCTCCAACAATCCATCAAGTGGTGCGGCTTCGTAGCTTAGCAAAGTCGTACTAAAACATATGACAGATTTTCGAGCGCCGTGTACCACATAAAATCGTTTCGAGGTCAGTAAACACAACCAGAATTCATACATAAGGCACACGGGGTTATAAGGGGCACTGTCGATTTTCAGAAAAATCAAAGGATTGATTTTAAGTGTGCCGTATTCTCCAAAAAACACGGTAATAACGACGGCCCGCTAGCACGCTCTACCAAAAATAGTGCTTTGTTGTGTATCTGACGGACGAAAGCTAAACCAGTGCCACACCACTGAAGTTGCAGCATTTTTACAAACCAATTCTGGTTCATCCGTTTCATTGAACGATCTGCTTTCGGCCTTTTCATTCTCTGCCGCCGCCATACTTTTTCCGGCAAAGGCACTGCGCATGCGCGCTTTACCCATATTCTATCACGATATTTCATTTTCTTATCCAACATTATACTGGTATTACCGTGAACGGTATGATATGGCCCAGCCCTAGTTGGACCCCTGGCACAGTGGTGCAGCCAAGTGTGTAAAGTCTTTGGATTGGAACGCTGAATCTGCTGTTAATGCTGGACTGTTTTTGTTATTCCATCTTTCTAGTGGTCCAGTGAAGCCAGAGCTGTGTGGAAATGCAGTTTTGTTTCTTATGCAGGAATGCCACACATAGATAATAACTTGTTCTTTTTTTTTCTTTCTTTTTTTTTAAGTAATTGTTTGAAAACGGTGCCCAAAACATGCACATAAAAATAAATTATTAACAAAAGCTTGGAGTAAATGAAAGTAACACTGAAGCTTGAAGCTTTAGCTTGTTATACTGAATGTTTAACCTACTTTAAATGGCGATACTTTTATAACTAACTTTGATATAAAACAGAAACAAGGTTATCAGAGTGCAAGGGCTTTTTCTTATGTTGGTAATGGCAAAGAGCCGACGAGGATGGTGTGCGCCACACATCAGCTACCCAGTGTGACCTTGCTCAGTGCCTTTTACATCTGAAGAGGAATAGCCTTCTTTCTGTTCTGTATCAGCATACTCCTGTAAAAGCTCTGAGCCTCATGGACACCGGCAGAGAATAGGACATTGAACATCACGTAACAAGGCCTGAAATTAAAATTGTTTGTGTAAAGAATGCTGGTGGCGGGCAGGAAACCATGACAACAGTTTTCGTAGAGGTTTTTTGAACTTGAGGAGAAATGGCAGCTTACTTTTGCTACCGTTCAGTTTAGGTTGGCTTACATGAGTGTTTATGTCCCAGAGTTGAAGAATTCAAGGACTCGTTCCTTTAATTATTTCACAGACAAAAACAAAGACTTGCTTTTTCTTCCATACATTGCTTTTACCTGCATTTAAGACACTGGTTGTCATTTCTCTGATTTGTGTTTTAGCTGCTGCAGGCTCAAATTGTTCTGATGTGCCATGTTATCAAGGACTCTTCAAATCTTTGCTGATTTCTAAATCACCTTCTGAAATGACCTCTGTTCTATCCATCCTTCATCCTCTTTTCTAGTTTCATACTGGTGGGTGAAATCTCCTACTGATACCTTGAATTTTTTTTTCTTTTAACATGAAACACACTCACACATGCAGAGCCCACATGCTGCAGCAGCACCCACCTGATACCACAAGCACTAATCTGTCTTCATTTTCACAGTAAAAAAAAAAACAGCAGCGCTTCAATTCCTGTGAATCTGGGTACTCCACTGTTGTGGTTACAGTAGGTCTCAGTGTAACCGCAGCTATGGCAGTCATAGTAGAGTCTCGGCATGTTAAGAGTACTTTGACCTTCAAAATAAAAGTTAAAACTAGAGAGCGCACTCAACAACAAAGTTTGAGCTGCTCAGTTGAAGCTCGGCTGCCTGCTGTGCTCCTCTGTTGTGTAGAATTATGTTTGACATTTCAGATGTGTTTACCTTCTGCTTCTCTATACAGTACGAGTCCACATGTGCGCATGTCTGTCAGCATCTCTGTGTATGTGCAATGATTGCAAGCACGGAGATCCCCAAAGAAGAATACGTGTGTTAGGCAGGGAAATGTCACGCATTCAGCGTCAAAAAGACAAGAGATAGGAAGGAAGGAAGAAAGAAAGATGGATGAAAGCAACAGGACATGAGGCAGGAGGTTGAGGGTGGATGGATAGGAGGAGCGTGGGGAGAAAACATTAAAAGGGCAATCAAGATGGAAAGAGTGCAACACACATTTAGCAGCACATCTTACTATAATGCACCAAATCTGTCAGTAAACCACAAGATCAGCCTTTGAGCAGCAGGAGAGCTTGGGTCTAAAGATGTAAAATGACCCATTTTTAGCATTTATGCACTTAAATCACTTGCACTTAATCAATGCATATGAAGTTGGATAGAAATTGGGTATTAGCATTGTGAAATTATCTCCACTTAGGGATGGGTATCGAAACCCGGTTCTTGTTGAGAACCGGTTCCCACTGTTTCAATACCTTGGAATTGTTTGCTATTTTTGCAAACGATTCCCTTATCACGTCACCATGTTGCAGAGCGTCATTTACCTGGCAGGAAACATGGCAGCTCAAACGCTCAAAAGTTTGGTTATACTTTACGAGAACGGATGACAACAGGGCAACTTGCAATACTTGCAAAGTAGATATTTCATTTAAGGGAGGAAACACTACGAATATGCAAAAGCATTTGCTCACAAAACACGCGATAATCTTAAATGAATGTCGTGTTTTTAATTCCGCTCCGGACTCGTGAATCTCAACCCAG
The DNA here is from genome assembly GCF_036321145.2 of Pelmatolapia mariae. NCBI lineage: Eukaryota > Metazoa > Chordata > Actinopteri > Cichliformes > Cichlidae > Pelmatolapia > Pelmatolapia mariae. The sequence goes on along the minus strand of NC_086229.1, from coordinate 85,092,620 downwards.
CAGCAGCGGTAACGTTTGCACTTCCTCTCCCGTTAATGCGGCAGGTAAATAATCAACTAACAGTGCATATTATGTTAGCGCGATCTGCCTTGTTACAAAACCTGCCATTACTGTGCGCTGCATTTAGGTGACCATGATGAGAGAGACAGAGTCTGGCTGGCTCAGATGCTGGCAGTTCTCGCTGCAGTCTACCGTTAGCGTCTCCTTTCAGGCCAGGATAGATGAATGTCACCGAGCAGTGACTAAGTTTGTGGTCAAAGGCTTACACCCATTTGCCACAGCAGATGCCCCCGATTTTCGGTAAGTGAATGTGTTTAATTGTAGGCAGGGACATTACTGGATATTCTTGTGTAATTGCTACAGAATAATTAAAAACAAAGTTCTAAGCTAATCGACCTTAGTGTTCTCTTTTTTAAAAAGAATCGATAAGAGAATCGATAAAGAATCGAATCGTTAAACAGAATCGAAAATGGAATCGGAATCGTGAAAATCTTATCAATACCCATCCCTATCTCCACTATAGTTGAAAATTATAAAGTCTGGATATTATTCATACCAATTTCTCACTCTAAACCAGTGCTTCCCAGCCTTTTGGAGCCACAGCACATATTGCACATTAGAAAAATCACCCGGCACACCACCAAACAAAAATGTCACAAAAACCATGTTGATCATTTTTCCCTGCGCACCAGGTATAGCAGAATTGACTCTGTTCGTCCCCAGTATACCTTTTTTAGAGACATTCAGGCGCCGTGGGTAAGGGAGATGGTTGGTCGTAATTCTCCTTTGGGGGAGGATGAGCTGATCTGGGAGGTATAGAGCTACGTGATGTGCTGTGCAATTTTCTTTGAGTTTGGTCAGGTTGTATAAACGAGATCAGGGCGGCGGCCATCGTCAGAGACCACTTTGGCGTTTCTCCATGTTGCAACATGTTATTAAACCCACCTTAAAAGACGTTCGCTGGCGTTTTGCAGTTTATTTAAAATTTCCACAGCAAAACTTAATGACATAATCAGTGATTTCAGGAGCAAATACACTTTTTTTTAATGGTTTCTGCGCATGTTCTTGCTAATTCCTGTGTTTTCTGTGACAAAAACTATTATCTAAAGAAGGAGAAAAATAATAGTTGAGATGGTTGGAGATCAGACTTGACCCTATCAGTCAAGTTTTGTAATCAGATTTTTATCAGGCTCGATGTTCTGCCCAGTTTGGTGGCGAGATCTGCAGACTGTGGTGGTTTGAATATTGTAAAATTTTCCGCTTCTGTTCTTTGGAGGTTAATTTTTTTGCCTTTCACAGGTGGTTTTATAACAGTTGATGTTTAACCATGCTCTGTAAGGGTGAGCATGTCTGAGATGACCTCAGTTTCTTGCATCGTTTGTGAGAGACGGATGGAAACTGTTGGGGCAGAACAGTGGGGTTTCTATTCAGAGAGGCTCTTTGAAGAATTTAGTAATGTTTCGCTTCATTATAGTCTGAGAGATCACAGGCTTCTTCACATCTCAAGATTGCCTCTGACTTTTACTGTTCCTTCTTATTTGAATGAAATCTTTAGTTTTGACTTTGTTTTGCATAGATTAGATGGAGTTACTGCAGAATTTTTCACATAAAAACATGATATACAATATAAAAAACCTTTAACTGGAGTGTTCAAGTGAATTATGGCTACTGTGAATGTCAATGCTCACACTATGCAGTTATCAGTGGAGCAGTTGGCGTGGAGAAATGATAGAAATGAACCAAAACTGTCGTCGTACCTTTCATGTTGACACTGTTTTTCCCCTTTTTTGTGGAGGTTGCTGATAGTGTAGTAGTGACACAGCTTAATTTTAGATATCAGAACACCAGTAATCCATCCTGAAACTGTTTTGTTTCCACGCTCTTTTCATTTTCGCCAGTCTGATCTGTGTGTCGGGGTTTACACAGCATTTCCCAGGGCTTATTCTTTCATATCTTCCTGTTTTATCATACACTTACTTCTTTCTCTGCTTGTAAACAGTCCCTTCACACTTTATTTTATTCTCTTCTGTGATGCTCTCCCCCTTTCTACAACCATTTGACCTCAGCCTGCTTTCAAGAGCAAACTTATCTTTTTTAGTTTCAGAGTGCTGAGCCTCATAACGGTTCACCGAGTCGGCCACATGACTTGTCCTTTTTTCCTCCCACGTGAGCTTTTTTTCTCAAATCTCCATTTATTTCATATACCTTTAGTCTGTCCTCCAAAACCCAAACATTAGCCTTTTTTGTTAGTTATACCGATGAATTGTGACTATTGATCAAATCAACAATGTTTATTCCTTAATCCAAGTGTTAAGTCAGCTTAATTCATATCCAGATAAAACCCAAATATAGAACCACGACATTTGAGCTCATATAAATCAGTAGTCTGGGCTTTTTATGTATAGCAGGTTTTTTACTTTTTCTTCTGAGGTTCAGTGTGCCACACCATGAATGTAGACGTAAATCCTCTCATATCAAAAGTGTTAAGACCTTTTTTTAAATGAGCATCATGTACAAATGTAAGCATCTCTTTATGGCTACGTGTTATAAACTACTGGTGAATATATAGCCTGAAAAGTAAAAAAGTAAATACAAATAAAGCATTGGAAAGACTGAGATCCCTGTACCAGATTATTTTTCCTATTTATCAGTTGTCTCTTCTTTCTTTGCTTTCACGCTGTTGTTTTAGTAGCCTGAAGATCATGGTTGACCAGGTAACAGGATGATCCTTTCTTCCATCTGTTGTGGCCTGAAGTTCCTCCAACAACTACACTTCTTTTTTTCTTTTTTCTTTTTTTTTTTAAGGGAGGGAAAAGCGGATGGCTTGATCCGGGATAATTTATAAAGCATTTACGAAGAGAAGAGAGGCAGGAAATCCATCTCATCTGACTTTTCAGTAGGAGGAATAAGTGGTTTAGATACACTGTGAAACACAAACACACACACGCGCTTGCTTTTTGTCACACACAGTCATGCACTCTAAATCTCACATGAAATAACACACTAATGTGTCTCCAGGGGCTGGGTTATCTGTCTATCTCCTCTTCATTTCACACCTCTAAACAACCACTTGCACGGTACTTAATCACATGAATAGCTTTGTAATTGTGTGTGTGTCTTAAACAGCGTGGCTTTCATGTTTTTGTGAATCTTGAACACACTTTTGTTTTATAATTAAGAGCTAGTCCTGAAAAGCCTAATTTGAGGAAATTCAACAAAAGGTCAAGAACATTGGAATCCAATTACTGCATGGGAATAAAGTTGTGGTGAATGTGGGAATGCAGGATGATTTTAAAGATACTGTGAAAAATATTAAATATATTAAAAAATATAAAAGGCAGTGATGGAAAAGAAAACTGGACACTTAAAACATTTTTAGTGGTTTGACAAAGTGGAAAAAGTCTCCAAACAACTTTAAATCCAACTTTCTCTCATTTTAACTGTTTAAAAGCTTTTAAATATATAGATAGTATTAAAGGCCAGACGCATAAGTCACTTTGACCCAGCTGGACATGGACATATTAAAGAATCTACAGGCAAAGTTGCTAAAGCTAGCCAGAGTTTGGAGCCAGCTACAAATTGGCAGTGTTTATTTGAGCAAAGGATCACAGCAGTTAGGATGGAGATGAGTGAACGAGAGGTTCTAAGTCCTCTTATCTGAATATATAAACAAGTACCCGACACTTGTTTTGTTATATAAATATAATACACGTGCCTTTGTTCGGTAAGGTGAATTGGGTCTGATAAAGCTGCGCGTATAGCAGCTCATTTTCAGTGAGTTATTTATAACTCTTTCCACTAGCAGAGCGCCTCATTTTCAGTTGTTTCAGTGAGAGAAGGTCCTGTAACTTACTGCAGTTTGGGTGAAATTGCAAGTTGAATAATTTCTCTTATTATGAAAAAAGCATAGTTGAAGACAAGTTTTTTGTTTGTATTTGTTTGGTCAGTTATAGCTCTTAAAGGATGAGAATCGTCAATTTGTATCAACAGGTCACACTGAAAAAGGTCAGAAAATTGCAATGAGTGCATCTCTACTAGCATGCAAACATTGCAGTCCTTTAATAAATCACACCACTGCTGTGTGTAGTTCTTTGGTGGTCATTCAGAAACAAGATAAATGCACCTTCAGTGTAGCAAGTGAAAGCTTTAATTGCCATCAAAGGTGCAGGTGAATCTGCAAACAGGCTGCGTTTCATCACGTTGTTTTACACATTTTAATTCTACTGTTGGCTATTGTGACAAAAAGCTGGCAAGTATTTTACAATGTTATAAATCCTGTAATGATCCCTGCCTTTTTAACCACAAAACATAACTACATATTGAGATTATATGCTCGCTAAAACAGCGTTTGAGTTCCAACAGCTAATTAAACAACAGACATGAAACAGATGTGTTTGTAGCCAGAATCAGCATCTTGCTGCCACACGCCAATGTACATCACAGTAAGTCTGAGCTGGGTGCTGTCAGCTGGGACTTTGAAGGCGTAACCAGGATTAAACGGCTGGAAATTGGCTGTGACAAAAGGAGAGAAGCATGGTAGGGTTGGAAAGGGAGGCGAATGAAGGGAGAAGCTAAGTTCAGAAGAGGAATAACATGGTGCTTTTGCTTCCACTGATTGTCTCCACCATTTGTTTTAAAGATGGTAGATGATGGTAGAGTGGTTAACACTGTTGTCTCACAGCAAAGAAGTTCTGGGTTTAAACCTACTGTGTGTGGAAACGTTTTCTAGTTTCCTGCCACAATAATTGATGATTCTAAATTAGTCATAGATGGTGAGATCAATTTGTGCTGGTGCTGCGATGGACTCGCCCGCTTGTCCGGGATTTACTGCACTTCTTGCCTGGCTATTGCATCCTGCGACGCTAGCTGGATGTTGTTAGCACTAAGAAAACTGATGGATGTTGCTCCATCCTCATTCCCGCCTGCTCTTCCTTAACATCACAGCGCACGTTTATCAGCATTCATTTAAAAGAACAAAAACACTTCCTTGATCTTGCTCCCCTGCGGTGGTCTGGTCGACTGAATGTTAATTTGTGATAAGAGTGACCGATGAACACTCAAAGAGAAAAGGCAGAAATGACCTTACTGAAGGTGACATTTGATTACACGGGTTAGTAATGTACTCTGGCAGGATACGGGCCGTATGTCACAGCGTCCGTGGTTTGAGGCAACTTGTGGTTTCTTTCTTTGAACTTGCTGCAGTATATGTAATTATGTGTTCAGTTCACTGGGACAGAACAAAGGTAAATACTCACAAACTTCTTTGTCTAGCTGTAAATCACTGTGTAGGCAGACGGTGAACTGTTCTGGCAGCTGCTGTTCAGCTGTTTTCCAGCGTAACACCTTGAATGGCAAAGAAAGTAGTCATGAATGAGGAGCAATGAATTATAAAGTGTCAATGTGGGCAGTGAGTACAAATGAAAACCAAAGAGCAATTAAAGGCTTGGATTGAGAGTGGGCAGCTGAGCTTCTAAATAGCCGTGCAGACGATGAATATATTCATATGTGGACAGAACATGTTATATTCGCTATGTTTCAAAAGCCTATGTTGATTGAGCATTGTTTCTAAACTGTTTGTGGTCCCATTAACCTTAGACACATTCAAAATTTTCATGTTTTTTGAGACAAATGAAAGAAAGTGTGTTAGCGGTGTGTCTTTAAAGGTTAGACTTGTGCTGTCAGTGTTTCGCTGACTGAAACCTTTAGAGACGTATTCAGGAGTTTGTTTAAATCACACAAGTGTATTTGTGTGCGTTCCCATGCATAGTCATGAATAGTGAGACTTGGTAGAGGTGACGTGAATATAAATGCGCACACAAGTGGGGTCTAAGTAGTTTTAATTAAGGGTCGGTACACACACTGATGTTTTACTCTCACACACTTTCAGGAAGCTTTTAGGGTTTAATGATCTATTACTCATACACAAACTCGAGAATCTACTCAACACTCAAGCATAAGTGCCCATTGTATGTAAATCCAACTGATTTACATTGCAATAAATGGTAATATATATATCCTTTAAGACTTTGGCATCTTCATTCTTGTGGCACAGGTGCCTCCGATAGCATTAATTGAAAGTAAACATACGGAGTTATCAATCCTCACTGATGTAATCATTGTCCAAGCACTGCGTTCTAGATGTTTGTCCCTTTGGCTTTTAATTAAAGGTTTTTAGAACACAGGGAAGACGTGAGGAGCTCCAGGTTTGTTTGTCATCGAATTGGACTCGACTTCATTGGTTTCCTCACATGCTTTCACTGGCACGCAGCCTCGATTTCACAAAAATCGTTGTCATACAATTTTAGCCGCAGTGGCCATGCATCTGTCTCTCTGTCCTTTTCCCAGGGGCTTCACTTCTTTCCTCAGAAATTTCCAGCTCTAATTGAAAAGGCATAATGGAACACAGAACTCGATTACTCTCGACCGGCTGGGCGCCTGATTATTCCAGCCACACTGACGAAGAGAATGAAATGCTTTCGTTTCATCTTGAGGGCAGCATTAAATGCAGCAGTAGTTTATTTGCAGGGAAATGTGACAACTGCACCTGCGAATGCATGTCTTTATTTCTTAAATATGTTTGAGAACCCGAAGAACAAATCCCATCCTTCATAAATGTCAGTTTTGCTAATTCTAAGCAGAGCTGCTTTAAAAAAAAGAAACAAAACCCAGAATCCAGAAATATGCTTTTACATTAAAAATGTTGCCATATCTCTTTTGGTTTTCTGAGTTATTTAACAGCTGGGTTTGCTTGTTTCCGTTGCAACATCTGGCAGCCCAGTGGCTCTGAGTGTTTTTTAAAGAATGAGCCTGAGGTGTACCTGCTCTCTGTTCTCTCCCTAATATAAAATTCTGTTACAAGGCTGCACTCGCTCAGCGTTGGTTTGAAAGGATCTGTTGTGCTCGTAAAGCTGAATGATTTATGTCTCGCTAACCATTCAGCGCAGTTCATCAATGCGTCCTATAAAATTTACCTCTCTGACCACATCTTCCTTTGTTGTTTTGGTCTTTGTGTTTTTGTACTAAGTGCCAAGTTGAGCTCCACATTACAATTACCCTTTTTCAAAATTGCACTGTCCATACAATAGTGTGTATGCACACTCTTTGGTCAAATTATAGCGTTGCTCAGACCTTACCCTGCAATTCCACTTAGACATGGAAAAAAAGGACTGCGAACTTCAGGTGCACTTGATTGCAAGATTTGAGACAAAGTAGCGTGTAATGTTCTTGTTGGCTGTAAAACTAGCCTTGCCCTTAACAGCCCTCCAGTTGAGACATTTACCAAAGGCCTTGTTGAGGCCATACAGAGCCAGAAGGCTGGCAGAGGTGACATGTTTACAGCTGTCTTGGACAAAAACCTTTCACAGTGGCATTTCATCACAAAGTCTACACTTCTAGGGGGATCGATACGGAAGGAGAGGGGGAAGAAAAAGCGGGGGGGAAAGCCCAAAGCTTTGGTTGCTGTCCTGTGAGACTGCATTATTCATTAAGCTTGGATTTTTAGTGTTGGGAAGAAGAAACAAAATGTAGATTAAAAGTTAGCATTTTAAAGCAAGTTGAAGCTGAATATGTGAAGCTTCAGCTTGATGCAAAGGCCATGTGTCACCGAATAGTTTTTAAAAAATGTTTTTTATATATATTTATGGCAAATATTACATTTGTTCCACTTCTACCATTAGATAATACCAGACCTTGCTTTTTAATTACCACATTTAATTACTAGTGAACACAACTAGAGAATTTAGTTATGCTGGTGCTACAGAAAATGTGAAAAGGAGGTCATCAAAAACACAAGGACTGCTATTCTAGTAGGTGTGAAAAGTCACAGTAATCTATTCTGTAGTATACCATAAATTTGCTGTGCTTTCATTTTTGCCTGCTGTGCAAATGGGCTGTTCTGAGCAGAGGAAATGAGTACCAGTCTGCATTTCACACAGCAGCCCCTTGATCAAAGAACTTATTTGCTGAAAGTTGGCGTATTCCTCGGAGGCTTGGGGAAGCTATGTTATGGTAAAGTAAATGTGACACTCCAGCACAGAGTTTGGCATGGGATTATTTACAATTAGGAATTTCAGGGGGTTTTACACACAGGAAGCCCGTGGGCCACAATGAATCAGCGCAAAAAGTGGAATAACTTTGCAACCGGTCAGAAAGGTACGGTCCTTCCCCGTCCTCGGTAATAAGCTGAAAACCCATTTCTTCCCACATCACCTTCTCTGCACTGAATCATATTCCCTCTGCACATCTGCTGCCTCTAATTTGGTCTTAAGTTAAAAAAAATTCTCTTATACCTCCATTTCGAAAAACCTTTATCCCCATAATGTTGGTGATCTAAGAACTGAGATTTATTCTACCATTGCCTTCACTCCTAAGTGGCTCTGGGTAAGAGCATCAAATAAATGCCTAAAACATGAAATGGAAAATGTTCCCCAAAATGGTCTGAGGTATCTTTTTCTTTTTCTTTTTTCCCCGGTCCAAAGAACCTGCCAGATAGCTGTCAAATAACTAAAATCATCCTTATGTACATAATTGGATAAGTTTCTTGCTCTCCTGAAAGAAAATGATTTAATGGCCTGATTTGATCTCATTAAGTCTGGTAGCAACGGTGCATTTCAGTTATCAGAGCTTTCTTTGGGCTTTTATCCTAAGTAACAGTAGTTTAGGATGTGTCAGTTGGGAAATAAATACACAATACTGAAAAAACTGAGATTGTCATCAAGAAACAGTTTTGCATGAATAGAGGAGGATTTGTTTGCCCCACACACAAAGAAAAATGGCCATCTGTTGGTTGGGTTTGCCAATGGCCATCGAGTGTTTGAACCATAAAACAAGGCTCCTCGCCCTCAGAAGAACAAATGGAAGAACACTCAAATCTTGCACTTCTAAACTCATCAGATACACAATAATGTGTTTCTGTACTGCAGAGCGTTGATTGCTTGTTGAACTACTTCAGAAGTGAAAAGCCCAACATTAGAAAGAAATGGAGTCCAAAAATCCCAAAAGGTTACAAACTGATTTGCTTGTCTGGAAAAGATGTTGGACGAAAATTCCAAAAGCCCATCTGTCCAGTAATCGGAAGAACGGAAATAGAATGAAGTAGAAAGTTGAGGGGAAATATCGGAAAAGTGTTAAACCTTGAGGAATACGAGGCGGGGAGGAGAAGCGTTATTAAGAAGCTTGGTGAAAGATTTAAAGTGCTACAGGAGAGGGAGGGGTGGAGAAAAAGAGAAATTACTTTGGGAAAGTGCCTGGTGTTTTGGCTGCTTTAATGACTGATTGAGAACAAAAGTCTTTTCTAATTCTAATGAGTTTAATTATGGCTTGCCCTTAGCCAGGTGTTTGGATCAGCTAATGTCTGGATTCATTAATTGTCAATTAAAACAGAATCAGGCGCTTGCTCCCAATCTCAGCCACCTCTCACAACAAACATTAAAAAGTAGAATAACTGTTTGCTGTGTTCAGCCATTTGATGACAGTTCAAAATAAGATAAGCCTGGTTGGTGAAGTTCTGATAGGAAATGAAGATATTTAGGATATGCCACTCTCCCCCTTGAAGGAAAATGGCATTTTCTTATCGGTGTTTTCTCTGTGATGATTTGGGATTGGCACTTCGGATTTCATTCTGTAATACAGCTCATTTTATTGGAAAAATGGGAATGAGGGAGGGGCTGAGGAAGGATAAAAGGAAGGATGCATGAATAGGCTTTCAGATCGATAGAGGAGCCAGGAGGGAGTGTTAAGAATACAGGCTTTTCCTTCTCGAAGGTTTAAGTAATAAGTGTGTTTCTGTGTCTTTGTTTTCACATGTGTGCAGGGCTTGGTGTGTTCTTGTGAGAGAATGCGGAGATTTGTTTCATTTTGAGTAGACAATGAGTTTAAGCTTAATGCTCAGGGCTGCTGCTGAGAAAACAAATGCTTTCAATTCAGGATAGCAATAAGGTATGGCTGGTAGGGGGTTGCAATAAGTAGGCTTAGAGATGAGTGTTAAGTGCAGGCTGCACTTTTTGTTTTTCAGTCATGATCATTTTTCTCTCACCTGCCTTTTCATGTCTTGTGCTCTGTTCCTTCACTTCCTCTACCACGTCTTATATTTCTGTCTGAACTGTGCAAAGGCTGAGCATTAAAACGTTCACGAATGTTGGATTTACTGCAGGCCAGCTGCATCACTTTTAACTGTGTTCACTCAATCTGACAGCTGAGGGTAATTTGTAATGTGAACATGCCATCCAAACTAAAATTAACCGAGTCTAGAGTGCACCAAAAAGCTTAAATTATCACTGCACTGCATTGTTAAAGAATTTTCACCTGACAGCATTCAAAATGCATCTCAATATTGGCATTATGAAATCACCGATTTACTGACACTGTAGCAGTTATTTGTTTATTGCATCTGTAGTAATGTTTTCTTACGTTGGATTAGGAAGAGAGGTTAAAGAGCATGTTACTCATGTTTGCTTTTAGGGTGTTGATGGAGAAGTTTGCAACTTCTGAGCTTCTCTGTCTTTGTGGATGTAGATTAGGGGTCTCAAATTCATTGCCTGAAGGCCACTTGTGGCCCATGTCAACCCTACTTGCAGCCCGAATATTGATGTGAAGAAATATAATGCAATTTGGCACTTGAAGTTACTTTTTTGTTAGGCAGGATTTGTTTGTTGAGTGCAATTTTAAAATAAGGTTTTTAAAAAGCAAAAAATGATTTGATATGAAGGCAAACATGTTGAGGATTGGCTGTGTTAGTTCAGTCAGAAATATTTGTAAAGAAAATAATTTTCCCTAGCAGTGAAAAACTAATGTGTACACTTATGTCTGCATCTTTATTTTGTTTAATACAAACAAAATTATAGCAGAAGTGCTGCCACATGTCTGGCCAGATAAAGTACCAATTTGTTTATTTGGTAGTCCAATGAAAGGATTCAGTTAAAAGTGAGGGGGGAAATGTGCGTTCATGTTTGCAGTTTTGTCTTGTTAAACAATATTTGAAATTTTTAAAAAAAAAAAAAAAACACTACATTTTTGGAAATATTTGTCGGTGTTTTGTTTGGTGGTTGTTTTTTTTTTTTTTTTGGTTTTTTTTTTTTGGTACTACTTGAACACTAAAGTGGCCCTCACATGAGATGACAGCTCATATAAGTTTGAGACCTCTGATCTAGATAAAGTTTATAATGCGATGCCACAAGAGGAACTGTGATAGTGTATGAGGATGATGTGGACGAGGATGGTTTTTTTTTTTTTTTTTTTTTTTTTTTTTTAAATAATGTTTTTGGCCTTTTTCAGCTTTATTTGATAGCCGCAAAGAAGAAAGGACAGGGAAGCGAGGACAGAGAGAAGGGGGATCACATGTGGCAAAGGGTCGCAGGCTCGAACCCAAACCCGGGCTCTGAGCTAAACCGGCGCCTGTGGACGAGGATGCTTTAAGACTACATTGTGATTTGTAGTGAGAGCAGGTGGAAGAGACCCTGGAGAGGCGGAGGTATGATGTGGAGAGGAGAGGAATGAAAGTCAGTAAAAGCAAAACAGAATGTGTGTGTGAATGAGAGGGAGATGGGCGTAACAGCGGAGATGCAAGGAGATGTAGTGAAGGTGGATGAGTTCCCATACCTGAGGTCAACCTTTCAAAGAAATAGAAAGTGCACAAAAGAGGTGAAGAAGTGAGTACAGGCAGGGTGGAGATGAGTGTCAGTGGTGATTTGTCACATGAGGATAGCAGCAAGTGTGAAAAGAAAGGTTTACAAGATGGCATTGACCTGTGTGGTTTGGAGATGGTGGCTCTGACAAAAAGACAGCAGGCAAAGGTGGAGATGTTAAGTTTCATTGGGAGTGAGGAGGATGGACAAGATTAGAAAAGAGTAGATCAGAGGGACGGCTCAGGTTGGGCAGTGTGGAGGCAAGGCTGAGATGGTTTGCACATGTGCAGAGGGAAGCATAGTGGATATATTGGACAAAAGATGCTGAGGATTGAGCTGCCAGGCAGGAGGAAAGGACCTGAGAAGGAGGCCATGCAGGTGATTGTTGTGACAGAAGAGGATGCTGGTAGTAGGGTTAGATCAGGAGTAGGGAACTCCAGGCCTCGAGAGCCGGTGTCCTGCAGGTTTTAGATCTCACCCTGGGTCAACACACATGAATCAAATGATTAGTTCATTACCAGGCCTCTTGAGAACTTCAAGGCATGTTGAGGAGGTAATTTAGCCATTTATCAGCTGTGTTGGATCAAGGACACATCTAAAACCTGTAGGACACCGGCTCTCAAGGCTTGGAGTTCCCTACCCCTGGGTTAGATGGAAGCAGACGATCCACTGTGGTGACTGCTAAAGAGAGCAGCCAGGATTAGGATGAGGAAAGGAGAAGTAGTAGCCGTATTTCAAAGTTATGAGCCGCCACACCAAACAAGTGTGAGGCAGAACAGACCCAAGCAGCACTGTAATGTGTAAGGGAGCTGGGATGCTGTAGGTACGGGTAAAATTTCCTTCTGTTTTTCTGCTGTATATATATGAGGCTTTTAAAGTGAATATTTTGTTCCAGCAGGACTTTTAAGTGTCCCAGAATAGTGGTGGACTGTGTAAAGAAATGTCAAGCAGTGATACTTGTTTCAAAGGCCAGTGTTAGTTTAGTTTAAGTCTTTTTCTTTTCTTCTTCTCTTTTTTAAAATAGACTATACGGTGTTGTGACTGTGTAGATGTGGATAAAAGCTTTGTAACCCTGCTGTTCTCTTATTCTCATGCTTTAAAAATTTCTTTCCCTTTTTATTTACCTTGGCATATCTGTTTTTCACTTCCTTGTTTCTTTTTCCTTTGTTATTAAAGGTACTGTGTTTTTTGCCACCAAGATTTGCTTGTAACTATGTTTTTATGTTTTTTGTTTTTTAATATGCAGGTTTGCAAGTGGGTGTGCAGGGTAGTGGTGAGCTTGGTTGACTTGCATGTGTGGCTGAGGTCATGTTGTTTGCATATTGCACATTTTTATTTGTTTACAATTATGTAAATATCATAGCTTAATTTTGCGTATTCATGTACAGTTCCCTGAAAGTGTGTATGCTCTTGCAGAGTATGAAAGCAACAGAGTCGTAAGTGTGGCCGTAAGAGTCCATTATGTTAAGTAAGACTTGCTGCCAGAATTCAAAACCAGCAGAAAGGACGGGGTCATCGGCTTTGTAGGCGTATAACAGTGCTTTCAAGGTTTTGAAACTGAAGCACAAGTGTGGAACTTGTTATTGCCTTGTAAAGAAATAAACTCCCTGAAGATGTTTAGTGCGCAGCAGTCTCAATTTCTGCATTGTGCAGTAATCATGGCATAACTAGGAGAAGTCATCAGGCCATGAGCATGTTAGGGTTAAATCTTATTCTGTTTCTTTCTGAGAATTGATCAATGGAGGCAAAGCAGAGGGAGGCAACGGATTAATCTGGAAGCTTTGTGTTTGAGCACAAACATGGCTATCGTAACGTTCTTGTTCCCTTATGGTTCTTTGCCTGTTCTCAGTCATCTGTCATTATTGGTGACTCTAGTGACCCGCACCTTTTTAATATGTTGACTTGTAGCAACTCTCACTTAAAAGCGAGTTAACAGTGCTCAGGACCATCTGCTGGGGAAACCCCCCCCCCCCCCCCCCTAAAGGTTAAATACTAGGTCTCTCCATCGGTTGTTTTTATAGCTGAGAAAAATCTTTGGATGAGAGGTGAAACCTCGTCACAAACTCTTGAGTTCCCCTATGGGCTACACATTTAACAAAAAATAGAAACAGAATGAGTCCTTAATTCTTTAGGACGATTTAGGTAAACATCCACTTTTTTTGTATTAAAGTTAAAAATGTGATCAATAAGAAAATGGTGAGCATCTTTCACTGCAGGCAGCACAAGGTATGTCTGGATAGAGTCGTTACCTGTTCCACACATTGGAGGAAGCTCTAACATCTGTTTTCAGTCACTGCATAAATATTTAATTATTCATATCTTGTCTGAACAATTGCCCACAATAGAACGCTGATTAAAGCTCACCCTTTGTTGAACTTTGCATTGGTTTTACAGAATAATCAGTTGGTGTTCATGTAGGTGACTGACCTAAACCTTTTATGCTTTAAATTGTGCTGCTGTCTTTATGACATTCAATCCAGCCTGTGCATAATAACTAAGAACGCATGAGACCACTGCAAAATGACTTCATGATTCATTATTTCTTTGCCCACAGACACGAGCTGAGTCATCATTGACAAATTATAGCTGGAGGCTGGTGCCATTTTCTCTCAAATAAAACCACTGATCGGAGAAATTTTTTTTAATATCTCAGAGTCCACTCAAATGGTGATCAATGCCTTCTTAATCTTTTTTAAATAGGTAGCTCTTTTACTGGAGCAAATAAATGTGTTTGATGATCAAATGCTCCAGTGCATATTTTCAAGTGGAGGAAGGGCTGCACATTTGTTTTCTCTCTCTGTGGTGTTAGTGCTTTGTTCTTTCTTTTTGAAATAGATTTTGTGATTCTGTGTTTTTCAAATGCTTCATCCAATATATGGCAATTTTGTATAATGATTGGAGACTTTTTCTTTCTCATCGTCTGAAAGACACTTCATGTCCCAAGACTTCCTCACATTTTTTTTTTTTCTTATTCCCCCGTCTCAGAATGAGCGCAGCAGAGCAATGTGTCTAGGTCTGACATCTCTGTATGCAGTTAAACTGCATTTTCCATGGAAATAATACACTTTCTGCAGTGTCCTCTGCACTGTTGCTCGCAAGCATTTGGGGATATTGTTAAAGCTTCGCTGTTTGCCTTCCAGTCTCACTGCTGCAGATGTCTGACAGCACTTTGATCCTAAACAACCACAAGCTAAGCTGTGGCTTAAGATGCAAAAAAATGACAAAATGCAACAACCATGTATCTGCATTTTTCTGGTCAAGCTTATACTGAGTGTCTGCTTGTACATTGTGTTTTACAGTCTAGATTACAGAAGTCTACTTCATAGATGTAAAAACTTCTGCCATACTCCCTTCATTTTTTTCCATCTATAAATTTTTTTCTGTTTATTTCCTTCCAGATGGAACTAAGATTTCAGTAGACAGTGCACCAAGCTCTGTAAAACACTTTCAGTATCTTAAAATAATCATGTCCTGCAGCATTGGGCCTTTAGGCATGGGTAGATAAGGGGCAAGGTTAAATTACTTACTGGTTGCTAAGATGCAAAGTCAAAGGACACTTTGAGCACACTTTCAGCAGTTTAGGTGCTAAAGTTGCAAGTCAGTGTTTGAGGGTATAAGACAAACAATGTTCTTCAATCAGGTCGGTCAGTTTATTATAGTTTATTCTGTGAGTGACTGATTTGGTTACAAGCAGAACGTGGCAGCCGAGAACAGTGGAAGTAAAAGTTGTTGCCTCTGAGAGAAACTCGGCCTGTCACATGTATCTTTTTATCTACCAGCCCCACCTATTTATGCACTGTTAAAAAAATACAAAAACAATTTTTTGTGGATGCATTTTCATTGGTGCAAACATGCACATATTTCCATTCCAACTCTTGTTGAATGCTTACAAGCAAATGTTTGGTTTTCATTAGCATCAGTGCAGCATTTATTCTAGGAATGTTGCCACAGATAGAAATGTTGCATTACCATCAGGCCCTGTGACCATTTCCCAGATGACTTGGTTTTTCTTTCAAATCTTTCCTAGTCCTTTTTATTGGTCTAACAAAGTTTCTTGGTTTCTAGATAAGGGCTAAAGAAACCTAAAACTTTCCACAGAATCTGTCTTATATTGGCTCTCAGACACAAAGAAATCCTACTGTCAACATCACAGAAAAGAAACTACAGAAGGTCCCAAGATGAGTTAAAAGATTTTACTGCATCTTTCTGATCATGAGTATGAAGGAAACCTGATGTGTCAGAAGAGTAGGTGGTGGCATCGCCATATGGAGGACAAAAGAGAGTGAACAGTGGGGAAAAATGATGAAGAGAGGGCAGGAAGCTCCCCTTTCATTCTTTGTTCTGGGGAAAAGTGGTGAAGAGATGGGCAGTGGGTGGCATGTTGAGAGGTAATGATGAGCTGAGTTTCTGTGGTGAAGCAAGGAAACGGAGGAATGTCACATCAGGGACGACGTATGAGAAGATTTTTCAGAAATAAAAGCATACTGAAAGGAAATGCAGAGAAGTTGAGAAGCATCAGTGAAGAGGTGTAGTGGTAAACAGAGAAGACGTTGTGGAGATGTAGAGAATAAAACCTACTCCTATTTTTAAGGTACCAGTGAAATGGCATTCTCCTCCAGTTGCAGCAGCGGTCAATCAAACAGGAAGGTGCAGAGTTGAAAGAAGGATGGAAGTGAGAAGAAATGGCTGCAACAGCAAGCACTGCTCTGATGAAAGTGGGAAAAAAGGGACAAACTGAGTAAATGGCAAGTTTGAGACTGACTGTAAGTGACCAAGAAAGGGGGTGAGAGGGGAAAGAGGGCGAGGCTGGCAAGATGCAACGAGTAAAATTTAAGGGGGAAAAAAAAGAATCTTACTTGATTTAGATAAGAAATCAATTACCAAAAATGAAAACTTAGTAGGTGTCCCAGTTTTCTCATTTTAATCTTTATCAATACAGTATAGATTTAAATCACTGTTTCCTATTATACTAACCTACAGCCAAAATAAACTTTAAAATTTGGTGAAATTACTAAGTTGTAATATCTGAAATTCAAAATATTGTGTGAAATTGTTATCTGATATGCTGTTTGGGCATTTCTAAGAGTGAGTTTCTTCACTGAAACCAGAAATGACCTGAATACTCTTGAACCTTGAAGTTTTGGTAAAAATGGTTTAAACTGGGTTGGATGCTAATTTTAAATATGACCGCTCTTCCTAAACTATTCATCCAATTGTATGCTCGTATGCAACACAATTGTCAAATTTAAAATTTGATGATCCCAGTAGCAGGAAATGCTGCAAAAGTTGTTGTTTAAACTTGTTAAAAACATTTAATCTGGGATTTTCTTTGTGTAAAACTTTTTTTAATGTATTGGGGGGAGGGGGGGAAGTGATCCAAGAGCTGTTTTAACTGTTATATTGTTGTTGTATGTTACAACTTCAAAGCAGACAGCTTCTAAAATATTGTCGACTAGTGTTGTACACAGACAATATGGTGTTAAGCGGCTCTGCAGTCTTTAGAGCTTTGTGCAAATTACAAGTTAAAATTCATGGCGACTGTGGCAAACTGAACGACGACAAAATTTGCAAGGGCGAAGCAGCTAAATGAGAGCGTGTGTAATATTTGACTAAGCTACTAAAGTACCGCGCTGATTTCTGGGTTAATTTTCTTTTCTGCTTTTTAGAGTTTTTGAAACTCCAATTGTGCCGTAATTCAGGGAAAATTCCACATTTAGGGTTTAGTTTTTAATTTAACCTTGAAACGTCCTCAACTCTTTATACCCAGTTTTCTTTTGCTGTATGTTGCCGTACTAAAGTAACCTATTACTGTCCAAGCAAAGAAGCTTTTCTTTAAATGTTTTTTCTTTTTTAAAGAATGAATAAAGGGGATATTGAGAAATGCAGGCAAATGTGGGAAATGATGCAGAAAATTAACCATAAAGGGAAAACTGAGAGACAAGGACAGAGGGGCAAACATGAAATGCCACAATATATTTAGGTGAGATAAAAAGTGAATGGAGCCGACTATTGTTTTAGCAGTGCAGTACTGCTATAGCAATAAAAACTGAGGACCAATAAAAGGCATATTCAAGTAAGACTCAAACACTCAGTAGGAGGGCTGAGAATGAGGCAGAGAATATTGTCTTACAGTGAGGAGAACATATTAAAATGAGTGAAAGATTGCTAAAGTGAACTGGCAAAACAATAGAAGAGCCAAGCAATGGCGTAGAAGAGAGCAGGGAGGTCAGAGAGAAGTGGAGATTACGAGTGAATGCAGTGAACAAAGGATTGAATGAGAAGTCAGTGAAGGTGAAGGAGAGTAAATTAGATAGAAGGCTAAATTAAAGATTGTGGAGAGTGTGAGAGGAAGGTAGTGAGAGAAAGAAGAGAGGAAATGATGCATGAAGGTAACGCCATGCAGGAGGCTCGGTCTTATATCATTTTAGCGCCTCTCTACTTCCAGCATTGGCTCCACTCCTCTTTCCTACTGTTGCCTTCTTTCTCCACGCCTGCTCTTTAAAGTTGTTCTGTGTAGCATAAACTGCTAACTTGATGGAATTAAACACGCCATATGTTTGCCTCATTATCGATGTTTTGCACATTGCCTGTCAGCTCTTACATTTGGGTAACACTTTTATTCTATTCGGATGCTTAGCTATCTGTAAGTGTCTAAATAAGGGACTAAGAATGAAATCTGATTCCCTGTGTGATGCAAGGTCAATAAATCCTTCTCCTCCTGATTTGCTACAATACAGGAGGTCTCCTCTACGCTCTCTCCCTTGATCTGTATCTTTCTTTTCTGCAACAATGTCTTCAACCTTTATCTACCTCAGTTCTTCAGTCTTGACTCTACGGGCCCAGATGATCTTGTCCAACCTTTTTTCTTTTTCTTTGATTGCTTGGTGGAGTGTTGGGAAATGAAATAAAATTGTGAATTCGAGACTTGCTAATGATATGGTGATTGCAGTAAATGCAAGGGTAAGACTGTTAATACTTTAAATCGGTGCATAAATATTGTCAAGGTTCCTTTAGATATGACTGTAAGGTAATATTTACATGAACATTCATCAACCTTTGTCATTAGCTGTCCCGACAACCTGTATTTATCATTCAGACTGCATTTCCCCTTAGCCTTGTTAACCGTGATTGGAAAATAATTAAATACTAGACAGAAACGGTGATTAGTGTCTGGCTGGTTTCTTGAAATCTATATGTTGAAGGCTCAGGATAGCGTTTTAATTTGAAGAATCAATGAATAGTGCAGCTTAAAATGGTAAAATTACATTTTTTTTCACACAGATGAGAATTTTAGGTTTACTGGAAAGGTGTTTTTAGCCATGTTTTTACAAATTTGTGGCATGGTTAAAGTCTACTCACAATAATATGATATGCAGGTGTGGTGAAAGAACCATCGTCAGTCTGTTTGTAGAACAAAAATTTAGTTAAATCAACTTTGCTTAAATAGTTTCAGTGGGGGAAATCATTTGATCCCCTGCTGAATTTGTACATTTGCTCACTTACAAAGTGATGAACAGTCTCTAATTTATGTAGCAGTTTCATCTTAATGGGGAGAGACAAAATATCAACTGTAGATCCTGGAAACCCAGTGAGTTTTATAAAAGATTTAAAAGATGACTTGAAAGAGATGCATAACATTGATTGAAATATCTATCCTCAAGCAAAAAATAACTCTGTAGAGAAACCCCTGTTTGCAAGCCCGGCCGTAACATCTTCCTTGTAGTTGGTCACCAGGTTTCCGTACATCTCAGGTGGGATTTAGGCTCTCTGCTCTTTACAGAAGCTCTCTAAATCCTTTAGCCCTTCAGCTCCCTTCGCAGCTTTTCTACACGACTGAGGGGTTACTCCATGACGTTAATGTGCTTCTTCATCAGCCGCTCCTTTGTTGCTGTATGTTTTGGCTCACTGTCATGCTGAAAGGCTCATCCACAACCCTTGCGGCACACAGTCCCGTTCATTGGCTGCTCAAGTCCCCAAGTCATGTTGATGCCAGGGAGTTTGATATTGGTTTCGTCTGATCCACACTTTTCTCCCAAGCCTTCTCTGAATCATTCAGATGATGATCATCCTCACTCCATGAGGCAAGATCTGGCATGGAGCTCCAGACTGAGGGCAATTGATGGTAATTTTCTATTTCTTCAAATTTCCAACTAATCATGCAGTTGTCGCCTTCTCGTCAAAGCTTATCGCTGATGGTCTTTTAGCCCAGACAGTGCAATGTTGTCCCTGATATCCTTTCACAGTTCTTTGGGTCTTGCCCATGGTGGTGCACTGATTCTGTGGACAGGTGTGTTTTATACACAAATCAAGTTGAGATCAGGAGCGTCTGTATTTGAGTGATCAGATTTTTGATTGTAATGTGTGCCACATGGGCTCACAGTTAATCTGTGGGAGGCAGAATTTCAGCTGGCTTAAAGGTGATCAAATACTAGCTCATTCAGTGACATGCAAATCAGTTTATAACTTTTATGTAATGTGTTTTTCTAGATTTCTTTGATGGACTTCATTTCTTTGTGAGCAAAGTTAAAATGATTATTCTACCAAGTGAGCTTAAGAGAAACAATGCTTTCCTTTTGGACGTTACTTATCCCTGTAAATTAAACTCTCAATCTCACACTTATATCCACTGTATCCTGTTGACACTTGCAGTAAAAGTGACTAATTAGGTGTGAAGCCCTGTGTGATTTCTGCTGCTGCTCCGTACTGCATTCACTAAACGGTGATTTAAAAATCTGTTATACACGTAGGTAAAGCGCAGTATCTGAGAGGTGTTTCCTATGTGCATTTTCTTCTTCATATTTGTACTTCAGAACCTCATTTTCAATAGCTTTGTGTAGTCATTTGTCATAATTTCAGGCTGGAGAGACAGCTGCATAGCGCTCATGGAGTGTTAGGGTTTGTAATAACTTTTTCTCAGATGTTCATGGGATGTTTGTCCATTAGACAGATGTCTTGTCTGCTCCTTTTCTGTCAAGGTACACTTCAGTATGTTCTATAACTGGTCCAACTGGTATCTAGCACGTTAGCTACTGACTCTTAAAGCATCCTGAGTAAGCAGTTAGTCAGCACACTGCAGGGAAATGCATCATACCTTTATCATAACTGCAAATGTCAGAGGAAGTTTGGCTGCTGGCAGACGCGACCTTTCAGGATGCACCAATAAGACGTGCACAAAGAAACATACAAACGATGCCAGAAGGTTATCTCGCAGTGCACAAACACGCGTTTGTTTGCTGAAAGGTAATTTTGTCTGTGGCTGTGAATGTTTGAATGTTACTCAGCATTTTTTTTTAATTGTGTGAAATTGGGCCAGGTTTTTGCCATCGGCAAAAAAAACAGGGGGAGAGTTGTGCTGCATTGTTGATCTTGCCTGTCACACTTAAGTGCACCCATGTACATACAGGCAGACACGCAGTTTTTAAAGGTGACTGTAGCAAAGACTCTGGCCACATTAAAAGGAAGACTCTTATGAGTTTTAAATCAAATTGCCCTCCAGCCTCATGTGCAGAGACACGCAGGTGCGCACACACTTTCCAGCACACCCTGTTTTACTCCCCCGTCACTGTTGATGGTCTCAAATTCGAACGCAGTCTACCACTCTAGCATTACCTGGTGTCTGATGCTCAAAGCACAAGAGGAAAAAAACCCCCAAAACTTTATGGTTAAAATGAAAAGACAATTTGCATTACAAAAATAACACATACACACAGACTTATCACACTGTTTGATTTTGATCTCTTCCTTAAACAGATATAAAAAAGTGTCTTACTTATGGGCATACTGTGGACACTGAGAGGCACACAGTGAAAGCCAAACACACTGATCATCTCCGTCCTCGACTTCTATCTCAATTTCCTTCACTTTTCCTTATCATAGTCTGTCTCCAGGTGTTTCAGTAGTCTCTCAGCCGCACCCCTCCCTCCATATCTATCTTCATTTTGGCAGCATCTGCATAGGACTCAACAGAAAGTGGAGACAGGAATTTAAAATAATAATAATAATAATGAAATG